>NC_135803.1:150813063-151140624 GCF_964213995.1 Mustelus asterias | reverse complement strand
GGTTAATACCAGCAGAGGGATTGGACACTTTCGTGGGGCATTAGTGGCGACGGGGCAGAGAATCCTTCATCAGGTTCAAGATTCCATTGTTCAATGTCCAACCCATTTTCTCAGTGTTTTGACAAATGGAGGCTCAGTGTAATTCACTCCCCAGAGGCAGTTTTCCGAACACACGATAAATCAGAGTTTTTAATTATCAAAATAAAAGTTTGAATAAACATTGATCTCCGCTTGGGTTTTATCCAGTTGTGGAAATAAAAAGAAATGCAAGGTTTTTTTGCCGTTTTACATTAACCAGGTCTGAAATGTTTATGAAATGTGAAGGTTCTATTTATCACCTCAGCTAGCTCAAACTGGTCGGTTCCGGATTCATTTGTTCAAGTTCACTGAAGTGCAAAGAATTTTGTTTTTATTAAAACACCGCTGAACAGAAAAAGATTATCATAGAAGCTTACAGCACAGGAGGAGGCCATTCGCTCCATCTTGCCTGTGCTGGCTCTTTGCTCGCTACACTCCCTTGGCTTTTCTCCACGTCCATATAAACATTAATGTAGATCCAATTCCTTGTTGATCCCCATAGATACCAATAACTTTAGAATATGGGCAGCACAGTGGCACAGTGGTTAGCACTGCTGCCTCACAGCGCCAGAGACCCGGGTTCGATTCCCAGCTTGGGTCACTGTCTGTGCGGAATCTGCATGCTCTCTTTGTGTTTACGTGGGTTTCCGCCGGGTGCTCCAGTTTCCTCCCACAATCCAAAGACATGCTGGTTAGGTGAATTGGCCATGCTAAATTCTCCCTCAGTGTACCCGAACAGGCGCTGGAGTATGGCGACTAGGAGAGTAACTTCATTGCAGTATTATGTAAGCTTACTTGTGACTAATAAATAAACTCAACTTAAGGTATCTGAAGGTTTCAGTGATTGTAAACATCACATAAAGTAAAGTTTATTTATTAGTGTCACAAGTAAGGCTTACATTAACACTGCAATGAAATTACTGTGAAAATCCCCTAGTCGCCACACTCTGGCGCCTGTTCAGGTTACACTGAGGGAGAATTTAGCACGGCCAATGCACCTAACCAGCACATCTTTGGACAGTGGGAGGAAACTGGAGCACCTGGAGGAAACCCACACAGACATGGGGAGAACGTGCAGACTCCGCACAGACAGTGACCCAAGGAATTGAACCTGGGTCTCTGGAACTGTGAGGTAGCAGTGCTAACCACTGTGCCACCATGCCGCCCATAACAAGGTTTTAAGACATTTACTGTAACAAACTAAACATTGTTGGAAACTATTCAGCAGGTAACGTATACACTAAACAACAGAAAATAAATACTTCATCTAACTTTTAGCGCGACCGAAAATCTCCCGTTACCGTTATACATTAACCTGTTCGTTAAGTTGACACTTCATTCTTCAATCCCAGTTGAAATCTAATCTCAGCTCCAGCTGATCTCCTTCTTTTACCCTTTCCCAGCCCGGTAACTTCTAATCTCATAACTGACTTTTGCTGTGAGGGTTACACTAGAGATTCCTCCTCTCTGGCCCAAGCTAGGCAAATCTTCCAGCCTCCTTTAAATCCTCACTGACTCTGTCTCTTTGGTCTGGATCTGCATTCTGCGTGGTAACCAATTGAATCAAAAAATTCTCTGCTTCAGGTGCAGGACTGGCTGCCTCTATCTCCTGCTGTCTTTGGTTCATGTTTGGAGGCAGATCAGTTACTTCTCCTCAGTTGGGCAGCCAAATGGATGGTGGGTAAAATCTCCCCCCAGTCGTACAGTCCTCCCAGATCTCTAGGCTCCTCAGTTCAGGGCTCCGGTGCAAACATAACTTTTATTCCTCCCGTGTTGTCGTCATGGATTCCACAACCCCAAGCTCTGAAATTTCTTTCCCAAATCTCTCTACCCCCATTCCTTAAAACCGACTTGGCTTCACTGAGATTTTGGTTAGTGACCGTCACCTCTCCTCAGGTGTCTTGGAGTCAAATTTTTTTCAACAATGTTCTTATGAAGCAACTTGGAACTTCATACCACATTAACGGCGCTATGTAAATGCAGGTTGCTGGCAGGGATTTTGTTGAAGTATAAAAGGAACCTTTACATTTTCATGGTTCACACAAAGAACAAAGAAAATTACAGCACAGGAACAGGCTCTTCGGCCCTCCAAGCCTGCACCGACCATGCTGCCCGACTGAACTAAAACCCCCTACCTTTCCAGGGACCATATCCCTCCATTCCCATCCAATTCATGTATTTTTCCAGACATCCCTTAAAAGTCATTATCGTATCCGCTTCCACTAAAGATTAAATACACATTCGTCTTCAAATGAAAGATATGTACCAAGGCTGGATAAGTCCGGATAGTTCCTCGCTACAGTTCAGCGAGTTACGTTGATCGTCGCTTCCATATCCTCTTCATTACAAAATCCATCTATTCCACCTCTAAAGCACTATTTAATTCTGCTCCTGCCTCAACCCATTTCTTGCTGAAAACTTCGTCCATTCTTTTATTACCTCCAGATGTAATTATTGTAACTCTCTCCTGGCCAACGTCCTATCTTTCACCCTTCATAACTTGGACTCAACCACAACCCTGCTGCCGATAGCTTCACGTGCACCATTCCCTGTTCACCTCTCACCCTCAGGCACACTGACCTACACCTACTCCCATTCACCAATTTTAAATTCTCACACTAATATTCAGACCCTCCATGGCCTCACCCACGACTTCCTCCACCCCTACCTTCCTGTTCCTCCAGCTTTGGTTTATTGTGCCAATTGGGTGGCACGGTGGCACGGTCATTAGCGCTGTTGCCTCACGGCGCCAGGGACCTGGGTTCGAATCTTGGCTTTGGTCACTGTGCAGAATCTGCACATTCTCACCGTGTCTCTGTGAGTTTCCCCAGGGTGCTCCGGTTCCCTCCCACAGTCCGAAAGGTGTGCTGGCTAGGGTGCACTGGCCATGCTAAATTCTCCCTCAGTGTACTCGAACAGGTGCTGGAGTGTGGCGACTAGGGGATTTTCACAGTAACTTCATTGCAGTATTAATGTAAGCCAACTGGTGACACTAATAAATAAACTTTAACTTTAACCTTTGTCCCATGTTTGGTAGCCATGCCTTCTTGCCGAGGTCCTAAACTCTGGACTTCCTTCCCTAAGCCTCTCCATCTCATTCTCTTCCCTTAAGGCACTCTATAAAACATGGCGCTTCAACCAACATTTAGTAGCCTGTCCCAATGTCTCCTTCAGTGTCAATTCCTGTCCGATTACCCTCCTGTGAGGGGGCTTCTGACATTTTACAACGTTAGAGACATTTGATAAATGCAGATTGTTGTTCCATTTTTTCCTCAGTCAGTTTTCTGAAGCCAACAGAAACTCATCAGTGCGGTTAGGGCCCCAGAATTGTTCAAGTCTCTCCGTGATCTTACCCTTTCCCATCTCTATAACCTCCTCCGGCCCTACACCCTCCGAGATCTCTGCACTCTTCTAATTCTTTATGCACACGCACTCTCTTTGTTCCATCATCAAAAGCCATAATCTCTCCCTCAATGTCAACAAAACGAAGGGGATTGTCATCGACTTCAGGAAGCGTAAAGGAGAACATGCCCCTGTCTACATCAACGGGGATGAAGTAGAAATGGTCGCGAGCTTCAAGTTTCTAGGTGTCCAGATCACCAACAACCTGTCCTGGTCCCCCCATGCCGACACGATAATTGAGGAAGCCCACCAACGCCTCTACTTTCTCAGAAGATGAAGGAAATTTGGCATGTCAGCTACGGCTCTCACCAACATTTACAGATGCACCACAAAAGACATTCTTTCTGGTTGTATCACAGCTTGGTATGGCTCCTGCTCTGCCCAAGACCGCAAGGAACTACAAAAGGTCATGAATGTAGCCCAGTCCATCACCAAACTTGCCTCCCATCCATTGACTCTGTCTACATTTCCTGCTGCCTCGGAAAAGCAGCAACCATAATTAAGGACCCCATGCACCCGGACATTCTCTCTTCCACCTTCTTCTGTTGGAAAAAAGTCTGAGGTCACGTACCAACCGACTCAAGAACAGCTTCTTCCCTGCTGCTGTCAGACTTTTGAATGGACTTACCTTGCATTAAGTTGATCTTTCTCTACACCCTAGCTATGACTGTAACACTACATTCTGCACCCTTTCCTTTCCTACTCTATGAATGGTATGCTTTGACTGTATAGCGCACAAGAAACAATACTTTTCACTATATACTAACATATAGGGGCGGCACGGTAGCACAGTGGTTAGCACTGCTGCTTCACAGCTCCAGGGACCTGGGTTCGATTCCCAGCTTGGGTCACTGTGTGGAGTTTGCACATTCTCCTCGTGTCTGCGTGGGTTTCCTCCGGGTGCTCCGGTTTCCTCCCACAGTCCAAAGATGTGCGGGTTAGGTCGATTGGCCATGCTAAAATTGCCCCTTAGTGAGCTGAGATGCGTAGGTTAGAGGGACTGGCGGGTAAATATGTAGGAATAAGGGGATAGGGCCTGGGTGGGATTGTAGTTGGTGCAGACTCGATGGGCTGAATGGCCTCTTTCTGCACTGTAGGGTTTCTGTGATTTCTGTGATATGTGACAATAATAAATCAAATCAAATCAATAACCATGTCTTAAGCTGTGTGGTCCCGACAAGCCCTCAAACTCTTCCTAAACCTCTCTGGATTACCTCTTCTCCTCAAAGACCCTCGGTAAAACTTACCCCCGTGGTAAGGTTTTCCTTGCTGCCCCTCATGGCTCCCTCTCTGGCTCTGTGTCAATTCCTGTCTGATTAGCTTGCTACAAAGGCACGGGGGGGGGTGATTTCCCACACAAAAGGGTGCTATACAAATGCAATTTGTCGCTGTTGGTCCTTCTTGTCTTGTGAAAGGTGAGCTTCCTTTGACACACACGACATCCAAGAACAAGGTGTGAATTGAGTACATTTTAAAATAACCGTCTGATTGACGGCCACTAACTCACACAGTGGTGGGAGAGCAGGGAAGTCCAGACTGGAGAGGGACGTGCAATAAATTGCGTTTGTCCTTCTCTGGCCCTGCACCCCCATGGGACTGAGCCTCAGATATGATCACAGACTATAAATGTTACTAATTGTCTGGTGCCTGCCTTTGTGAAAGATGGGATCACTCATTGATGATTGATGAGAAGGAAAGTGCATCTGTTTCTGGGTATTAGACACCGTGTTAACAGGACGCATTAACACTGTGACTTACTGCATAGCTGAACCACAGCTGCAACCTGCAGCGAGAGGGCATTACTGTACCATCACTGAAAACCAACAGTATTGATGGAGAATGATTGGGGAAAGCCAAGGCTTTTCCATTTGGCCACATAGGATCATAGAATCCCTACACTGTGGAAGGAGGCCATATGGCCTTTCGAGTCTGTACCGACTCATCTTTCCATCTTACCCAGGCCCTATCCCCGTAACCCCACGTATTCACCCCTCTAATCCCCATAAACTACACATCTTCACACACTAAGGAAGAATTTAGCATGGCCAATCCACCTAACCTACACATCATTGGACTGTGGGAGCAAACCGGAGCACCCGGAGGAAACCTACGCAGACACAGGGAGAACATGCAAACTTCACTACCTGAAGTAGAACTCTTCCAAATGCATTTGATTTCCATTTGTTTGCGCTCAATAACATTATGGGCGTAACAACAATCTGTTGTTATGGGTGGCACAGTGGTTAGCACTGCTGCCTCACAGCGCCAGGGACTTGGGTTCGATCCCCAGCTTGGGTCACTGTCTGTGTGGAGTTTGCACGTTCTCCCCGTGTCTGCGTGGGTTTCCTCCGGGTGCTCCGGTTTCCTCCCACAGTCTAAAGATGTGGTTAGGTGGATTGGCTATGCTAAATTCACCCTAGTGTCAAGCTAGGGTAAATGCATGAGGTTATGGGGATGAGGCCTGGGTGGGATTGTGGTCGGTGCAGACTCGATGGGCCGAATGGCTTCCTTCTGCACTTTAGGATCCTATGATTCTATGCTAAATTCTCCCTCAGTGTACCCGAACAGGCGCCGGAGTGTGGCGACTAGGGGATTTTCACAGTAATTTCATTGCAATGTTAATGTCAGCCTACTTGTGACACTAATAAATAAACTTTAAATTTAAACTGTGTTCAACAAGGTGCAACATCTCAACACACTTCACTAGAGTGTAATCAGACAGAAGAGGAGATATCAGGACTGATGGTTACAAACGCAAAGAGGTAAGCTTCAAGGAAGAGAGAGGTCAGGAGTTTTAGGGAGGGAATTCCAGAGGATTGGGCGGCACGGTAGCACAGTGGTTAGCACTGCTGCTTCACAGCTCCAGGGACCTGGGTTCGATTCCCGGCTTGGGTCACTGTCTGTGTGGAGTCTGCATGTTCTCCTTGTGTCTGCATGGGTTTCCTCCGGGTGCTCCGGTTTCCTCCCACAGTCCAAAGATGTGCGGGTTAGGTTGATTGGCCATGCTAAAATTGCCCCTTAGTGTCCCGGGATGCGTAGGTTAGAGGGATTAGTGGGTAAAATATGTAGGGATATGGGGGTAGGGCCTGGGTGGGATTGTGGTCGGTGCAGACTCGATGGGCCAAATGGCCTCTTTCTGCACTGTAGGGTTTCTATGATTGGAACTTTGGAATGGGCTGCCTGAAATGGAACCAGACTCAGCAGAAGCTCTTGAAAGGGAATTGGATCAATGAATAAAAGACCTTGTATTTATATAGTGTCTTTCAGAACTTCAGAATATATGCTCAATGAAATACTGCTAAAGTTTAGTCTAGCTGTGACTGTAACACTACATTCTGCACTCTCTCCTTTCCTTCTCTATGAATGGTATGCTTTGTCTGTATAACGCTCAAGAAACAATACTTTTCACTGTGTACTAATACATGTGACAACAATAGATCAAATCAAATCAAAATGAGGAAATGTGGCAACCAATTTGCACACAGCAAGTTTCCCACAAACAGCGATGAGATAAATAGTCAGGAAATCTCACTATTTTAACGATGTTGATTGAGGAATAAATATTGGCTAGGACACCAGGTATTATTCCCCTCTCTTTACCAAAATAATGCCATGGGATCTTTTACAGACACAGCGTTAGTTTAATGTCTCATCCAAAAGATAGCACCTCTGACAGTGCAGCACTTCTTGTGTGCTGGAGTGTCAGCCTGGAGTTCTGTACTTGAAGGGCCAGCCATTACAGGGTCCTAGACCATAAGATCATAAGACATAGGGACAGAATTAGGCCACTTGGCCCATCGAATCTGCCCCGCCATTCAATCATGGCTGATATTTTTCTCATCCCCATTCTCCTGCCTTTTCCCCATAACTCCTGATCTCCTTATTAATCAAGAACCTATCTATCTCTGTCTTAAAGATACTGAATGACCCTGGCTTCCACAGTCTTCTGTGGCAAAGAGTTCCACAGATTCACCACTCTCTGGCTGGAGAAATTCCTCCTCATCTCTGTTTTAAAGGATCGTCCCTTTAGCCTGAGGTTGTGCCCTCTGGTTCTAGTTTTTCCTACTAGTGGAAACATCCTTTCCACGTCCACATTATCCAGGCCTCGCAGTATCCTGTAAGTTTCAATAAGATCCCCCCTCATCCTTCTGAACTCCAACGAGCACAGACCCAGAGTCCTCAACCGTTTCTCATACGACAAGTTCTTTATTTCTGGGATCATTCTTGTGAACCTCCTCTGGACCCTTTCCAAGGCCACACATCCTTCTTTAGATATGGGGCCTTGGGGTATTGTCAATAACTCCTTGTGGGAGTGAGTTCCACACCACTCTCTGGGTAAAGACATATCTTCCAAATGGTCTATTGGATTTCTTGGAGACTATCTTATATCAGTAGCGTCACAGTTATGCTTTTCCCCACAAGTGGAAACATTGGCTGCGATCTTGCAGCCTCACGCTAGTGGGAGCCACCATTGGGAATGTGCACAGTTCAGCCAATGTCCATTGATTTTCAGTGAAGGGCCGAATGGGCCTGGTAGCAGGCGGGTCTGGAAAACTCCACCCAATCTCTGTATCCATTAAAAACCTTTCACAATTCAAATTAGGTCAATAGGCTGCAGCAGTTCAAGAAAGATGATCACCACCAACCTCTCAAGAGGATATTAGAAATGGGCAATAAATGCTGACCCAGCCAGCAATGACCACATCCCACGAATCCCAATTTTAGAGACCCAACCTGGTTCTCCTTTCCTCATTGTTTGAAACTCTCAGTTTTGGTATCATCCTTCAAAACTGTTTCTCACACCCTCTCATTCTTTCTGGTTGTATCACAGCTTGGTATGGCTCCTACTCTGCCCAAGACTGCAAGGAACTACAAAAGGTCATGAATGTAGCCCAATCCTTCACGCAAACCAATCTCCCATCCATTGACTCTGTCTACACTTCCCGCTGCCTCGGCAAAGCAGCCAGCGTAATCAAGGACACTACACACCCCGGACATTCTCTCTTCCACCTTCTTCCTTCGGGAAAAAGATACAAAAGTCTGAGGACTCGTACTAACCGACTCAAGAACAGCTTCTTCCCTGCTGCCATCAAATTTTTTAATGGACCTACCTTGCATTAAGTTGATCTTTCTCTACACCCTAGCTATGACTGTAACATTACATTCTGCACTCTCTCCTTTCCTTCTCTATGAGTGGTATGCTTTGTCTGTATAGCGCGCAAGAAACACTATTTTTCACTGTACACTAATACATGTGACAATAATAAATCAAATCAAATCGAATCGAATCGAATTGAATCGAATCACGTGCCTTTTGATAATATGGTGGAAAAAATGCAATTGGACTCTATATGTGGCCTAACCAAAATTCAACTTGGCAGCCTTCCACCGCGTAAGGCGATGGTTTGTGCCATGGGGTCACCTCTGTGTTGAGCGTCGCCTGGTGTGACCCAGACCCACAGTCTGGCACGGCAACCTCTGCCACATTTACTGCAGAGGCAGACTCTGGGCTGGGAAGGTGCGCGAGTCGCTGGCCGCTGTTTTATCTGGACCTTCTTCTCATCCAGCTGAGCTTTCAGTTTCTGCTCATCTCTTCCAGCGTCCTTGATTGAGGGCTATGGGGAAATGGCACAGAGAAGGAGCTGAGGTTGGCATCGATCAGCCATGATTGTATTGAATGGCGGGACCTGCTCGAAGGGCCTGGTGGCCCACTCCTGCTTCTGGTTTTTGTGTTCCAAACAGTCAGCCTCCAGAAATCACGGCCGTCAGCGACTGTCCCCCCAGTTGTCAGTGTCAATGTCCACTATCTTTATATCTCACTGGCAGAGCTATAGATGCCCAGGAGGTTGCAACCCAGTGACTAGTTCACCGCACAGAAGGTCTCTGGGTGTACGACCTTCATCCATCCACTGATCGCCATTGAGGCAGCGCAGATATCATTGGCTTAGCTGATGGAATTAGCATGATCCAGGACCTCTGATTGGTGACCTTGTCCTGGCAAGAAATGCTGACAAGAGATGGCCTTGTTCTTCGCTGTAGGGATTCTATGATTCTATGAAAAGGAGACATTTAAAAATTATTTGCATATTTTAACAGGATCCTGGTGACTGCATCAATAATGGTAAAAATCTGTCAGCACAGATGGAAGGCATTAGCCTGTGTGAACTCTTTGAACGAGCTCTCAAATTAATCCCACGCTTTCTCCAAAGCTCTACAATTGTTTCTGATTTAAGTACAGGATACATCTAATTCCCTTTTGAAAGTTGCCATTACATATGATTGCACTGCCCTTTCAGACAGTGCATTCTGGATAATAACCACCCAACTGTGTAAAAATATGTTCTATTATCAGCCCCTGTTTCTTCTGCCAATTATCTCAAACCTGTTTCCTCGGCGTCCCATGTCTCCTGCCTGAGGACAGGTTTCCCTGATCCACACATTCTATCAATCAAAACCCCTGCAAATTTTCAAACCTCTGATACTCTCCCTTTAACTTCGTAAGTTCATAAGATATTGAAGCAG
This sequence comes from Mustelus asterias, assembly GCF_964213995.1. Lineage (NCBI taxonomy): Eukaryota > Metazoa > Chordata > Chondrichthyes > Carcharhiniformes > Triakidae > Mustelus > Mustelus asterias. The sequence goes on along the minus strand of NC_135803.1, from coordinate 151,130,622 downwards.
AATTAGGCCATTCGGCCCATCGAGTCCACTCCGTCATTCGATCATGGCTGATATGCTCCTCATCCCCATTTTCTTGCCTTCTCCCCATAACCCTTCAACCAATTAAAAATCTGTCTAACTCCTCCTTAAATTTACTCACTGTCCCAGAATCCACCGCACTTTGGGGCAGCGAATTCCACAGATTCACAACCCTTTGGGAGAAGTAGTTTCTCCTCAACTCTGCTTTAAATTTGCTGCCCCTTATCCTAAGATTATAACCTCTCGTCCTAGAATGCCCCACAAGAGGAAGCATCCACTCCACGTCTACTTTATCCATACCTTTTATCATCTTGTAAACCTCAATTTGATCTCCCCTCATTCTTCTAAATTCCAGAGAGTATCGGCCTAAACTGTTCAATCTCTCTTCACACGACAAACCCCTCATCTCAGGAATCAATCTAGTGAACCTCCTCTGAACTGCCTCCAATGCCACTACATCTTTCCTCAAATACAGGGACCAAAACTGTGCACAATACTCCAGGTGCGGCCTCACCAATACAGCAACTGTCTCTGTTCCAAGCAACATTTATCCATTCTTCCCAAGACTGTCCACCCAACTTAACTCCTTCATCCTGGCATAGTGGTGGCACAGTGGTTAGCACTGCTGCCTCAGCACCAGGGACTCAGGTTCGATTCCAACCTTGGGTCACTGTCTGTGTGGATTTCCTCCAGATGCTCCAGTTTCCTTCCACCATACAAATGATGTGCAGGTTAGGTGGATTGGCCATGCTAAATGTGCAGGGTTGCAGGGATGGGCAGGGATGTGGGCGGGTGGGCCAGGGTAAGATACTCTGTCAGAGAGTCGGTGTATCCTCGATGGGCAGAATGGCCTCCTTCTACACTGTAGGTATTCTGGGATTCCATGATTCCCAGTATCATTCTGGTAAATCTCCTTAGCACTCCCCACTCGACCCTAACATCTTTTTCTAAAGTCTGGTGTCCACATTAGACACAATACACTATTAAATTGGATGTACAGAAATTTTTTAAATGCTGCAAAGAGGGACATGTTGTTGAAGCTTTTCATCTCTCACTCATTAGGACAAACACAAAAATGCCAAATTTCAAATGATCACAACAATTTATACTACATCAAAAAAAGGTGCTGATTAGTTGGCAAGTTGACTCTGATTGGCCAAGGTGTTACCATGGAGAAAGCAATGGAGAATGATAGGCTCCTCAATCGGCACCCTTTTCTCCTGTAGTATAAACTGTTACAATCATTTGAAATTTGGCATTCCTGTGTTTGGCCTGATGAGTGCAAGATGGAAAGCTTTGACAACACATCTCTCTTTTCAGTGACACTTTCCACTTGCAAAATTAAGGAAATAAGTTGTGCTAACCCGTTATAAATCACTGTTTAGGCCTCAGTTGTGTCCAATCCTAGGGATCACACTTTTGGAAGAATAACAAGGCCTTCGGGAGCTGGGGTGCGGAGGAGATTTACCAAGAATGATAACAGCTATGAGGGACTTCAGCTTTACAGAGAGACCAGAGAAGCTGGAATTGTCCACCTCGGAGCAGAGAAGGTTAAGGGAGATTTAATTGCGGTGTTCAAAATCAGGAAAGGTTGCGATAGGGTTACAAGAGAAACTGCTTCCACTGGCTAAGAGGCTAGTTCCACTGGGGTTCCACAGGATTCAGAACCAGGTACCCTGCATTTTGTGGTTCATATTAACGATTTGGATGTTAATGTAGGGGGTATGATCAAAGAATTTGCAGATGACACTAAATTTGGCTGTGTGGTTGATAGCGAGGGGGAATTGCTGTAAGCTGCAGGAATTTGTCAATAGACTGGTCCAAGGGGCAGAAAGGTGACAAAGGGAATTCAAGCCAGAGAAGTATGAGGCAATGCATTTGGGGAAGTCAAACAAGGCGAGGGAATGCACAATGACTGGGTGGATACTGAAAGGTGTAGAAGAAGTGAGGAATCTTGGAGTTAATGTGCGCAGATCCCTGAAGGCTTTTGATTTGATTTATTATTGTCACATGTATTGGTATACAGTAAGAAGTATTGTTTCTTCCGCGCTATACAGACAAAGCATACCAAAGAAGGAAAGGGGAGAGTGCAGAATGTAGTGTTACAGTCATAGCTAGGGTGCAGAGAAAGATCAACTTAGTGTGAGGTAGGTTCATTCAAAAGTCTGACAGCAGCAGGGAAGAAGCTGTTCTTGAGTCGGTTGGTCCGTGACCTCAGACTTTTGTATCTTTTTCCAAAGGAAGAAAGTGGAAGAGAGAATGTCCGGGGTGCGTGGGGTCCTTGATTATGCTGGCTGCTTTTCCGAGGCAGCGGGAAGTGTAGACGGAGTCAATGGATGGGAGGCTGGTTTGAGTGATGGACTGGACTTCGTTCACGATCCTTTGGAGTTTCTTGTGGTCTTGGGCAGAGCAGGAGCCATAGCAAGCCGTGATACAACCAGACTGGTCAATAAGGTGGTTAAGAAAGTACATGGAATCCTTTCAAAGAGCTAGCATAGTAACGATGGACCAGATGGTCTGTCTCTGAGCTGTAAATTTTAGGTAAAGGGCTAATGCCCAAAGGGAAAGAAAATAGGAGGTGACAGAGGAGGCATACTTTGATTGGAGGTATTGAACACAGGCCCTGATATAAGCAATCCTGCGGTGTTATTCAAGGGAGCAGATGATATAAAGCTGGACGGGAGAGTGAGCTGTGACGAGGATGCAGGGATGCTTCAATGTGATTTGGACAAATTGAGTGAGTGGCAGATGCAGTATAATGTGGATAAATGTGAGGCATCCACTTTGATGGCAAAAACAGGAAGATAATTTATAGCTGTTCAGATAATAACCTAACAGAGGGGAATGTGCAATGAGACCTGGGTGTCCTTGTCCACCAGTCGCCGAAGGTAAGCATGCAGGTGCAGCAGGCGATAAAGAAGGTAAATGGTATGTTAGCCTCCATAGCGAGAGGTTTCGAGTACAGGAGCGGGGATGGCTTGCTGCAGTTGTACAGGGCCTTGGTGAGGCCACATCTGGTGTGTTGTGTCTAAGTTTGGTCTCTTATCTGAGGAAGGATGTCCTTGCGCTAGAGAGAGTGCAGAGACGGTTTACCAAACTAATTCCTGGGCTGACGTACGAGGAGTGATTGAGTTGGTTAGGATTATATTTGCTGGAGTTGAGTAGAATGAGGGGGGACCTCATAGAAACCAATAAAATTTTAACAGGACTAGACAGAGTAGATGCAGGAAGGATGTTCCTGATGGTGGGGGAGTCCAGAACACAGGTGGCACGGTGGCACAGTGGTTAGCACTGCTGCCTCACAGTGCCAGGAACCTCGGTTCAATTCTAGCCTCGGGTCACTGTCTGTGTGGAGTTTGCACGTTCTCCCTGTGTCTGCATGGGTTTCCTCCGGTGTGGTGAACCACTGTTACTACATGTATGTGCCTGGACACACCCATGCTGCACCTGGCCCGAGACTCCTCCCTTTCCACCTGAGACCCCTCCCTTTCCACCTAGAGTGGGGTATAAAGGTGATGGTCCCTCCTCCTTGCCTCAGTCTAGACCAGGTCAGCTACAAGGGTGTGCTCCTGTTCTCTGTGAATAAAAGCCTATTAGTTTCCCTCACTCTCAGAAGTCTTCGCGTCGTAATTGATAGTGCATCATCCGGGTGCTCTGGTTTCCTCCCACAGTGTCTCTGCGCCCTGTTTGAGAGCAGATTTCCACTCCATCTGACGAAGGAGAAGCGCTCCGAAAGCTAATGGCATTTGCTACCAAATAAACCTGTTGGACTTTAACCTGGTGTTGTTAAAACTCTTACTGTGTTCCTCCCACAGTCCAGAGATGTGCGGGTTAGGTTGATTGGCCATGCAAAATTGACCCTCGTGTCAGGGGGATTAGCAGGGTAAATATGAGGGGGTTACGGGAATAGGACCTGGGTGGGATTGTGGTTGGTGCAGACTCGATGGGCCAAATGGTCTCTTTCTGCACTGTAGGATTCTATGATTCTATGAGCCGGGATTCACAGTCTGAAGGTAAGGGGTAAACCTTTTCAAACTGAGATGAGGAGAAATTTCTTCACCCAGGGAGTGGTCAGCCTGTGGAATCCACTCCCACAGAAAGCAGTTGAGGCCAAAACATTGTGTTGTCAAAAAGCACTTCGAGAGCACTTGGAGGAGGCGGGGGATGGGGGGGGGGGAGGTGGGGGGGAGGGTGTGGTGGCGGGGAGTGAGAGAGAGTAGGGGATCAAAGGATATGGGGTGGGGGGGGGGAGGTAGGATCAGCCATGGTCATAATGAATGGCGGAGCAGGCTCGAAGGGCTGAATAGCCTCCTGCTGTTCCTATTTTCTATGTTTTTATATTCAGAATGTGGCGATGCCGGCGTTGGACTGGGGTGAACACAGTAAGAGTTTTAACACCAGGTTAAAGTCCAACAGGTTTATTTGGTAGCAAATACCATTAGCTTTCGGAGCGCTGCTCCTTCGTCAGATGGAGTGGAAATCTGCTCTCAAACAGGGCACAGAGACACAAAATCAAGTTACAGAATACTGATTAGAATGCGAATCCCTACAACCAACCAGGTCATAAAGATACAGACATTGTCAGACTAATCAGTATTCTGTAACTTGATTTTGTGTCTCTGTGCCCTGTTTGAGAGCAGATTTCCACTCCATCTGATGAAGGAGCAGCGCTCCGAAAGCTAATGGTATTTGCTACCAAATAAACCTGTTGGACTTTAACCTGGTGTTGTTAAAACTCTTACTTTATATTCAGAGACAAGGAAGTGGTGCAGTTGACTATTAATGCAGAGTAAAAGGTTCTTTACTTCCTGTCTCTTAATTGCAAATGAGCTGACCTGGGAGACCTTAATGTTGACACAAAGTGCCCCAAAATGGAAAACATCAGAACTAACACTGATGCGGAGGATCACACGGTTACTAAAACCAGTGGCTGATTCTGGTGTTAAAAACAAACAGCTTTGTTGCCAGTTGTGTGGGAAACCCCATTGATTGTGAGGCAGTGACATCTCGTGGACACAAGTGTAAACGACATGAGAATCGGTGCATTAATGGAAACTGGGATAAAGCAAACAAGGGAGAAAGAAATACAAGGATTTGCTGATTCGGTGAAAGGCAGTGAGAGTGGGAGAGACTGGTGTGGAGTTTAAACACTGGTCTAGATAGGTGGGCTGAGAGAATTCTCAGCACAGACAGCAGCCCCTGCAGACTGCCTGAGAGAAAAAACTGTATCTGCACAAAGTGGAGACCCAAAAGTGAAATATCAAAATGAGAGATCTTATTTTCCTCCATCACTTACATACAGGTTAATTACACATCCATACACACACAGACACACATACAGATTAATTACACATGCATGCAGGCACTCACATACACATTAATGACACATACGCACATGCACTCATAAGAACATAAGAAATAGGAGCAGGAGTAGGCCATCTAGCCCCTCGAGCCTGCCCCGCCATTCAATAAGATCATGGCTGATCTGACGTGGATCAGTACCACTTACCCGCCTGATCCCCATAACCCTTAATTCCCTTACCGATCAGGAATCCATCCATCCGCGCTTTAAACATATTCAGCGAGGTAGCCTCCACCACCTCAGTGGGCAGAGAATTCCAGAGATTCACTACCCTCTGGGAGAAGAAGTTCCTCCTCAACTCTGTCTTAAACCGACCCCCCTTTATTTTGAGGCTGTGTCCTCTAGTTTTAACTTCCTTACTAAGTGGAAAGAATCTCTCCGCCTCCACCCTATCCAGCCCCCGCATTGTCTTATAAGTCTCCATAAGATCCCCCCTCATCCTTCTAAACTCCAACGAGTACAAACCCAATCTCCTCAGCCTCTCCTCATAATCCAAACCCCTCATCTCCGGTATCAACCTGGTGAACCTTCTCTGCACTCCCTCCAATGCCAATATATCCTTCCTCATATAAGGGGACCAATACTGCACACAGTATTCCAGCTGCGGCCTCACCAATGCCCTGTACAGGTGCATCAAGACATCCCTGCTTTTATATTCTATGCCCTTCGCAATATAGGCCAACATCCCATTTGCCTTCTTGATCACCTGTTGTACCTGCAGACTGGGCTTTTGCGTCTCATGCACAAGGACCCCCAGGTCCCTTTGCACGGTAGCATGTTTTAATTTGTTTCCATTGAGATAGTAATCCCATTTGTTATTATTTCCTCCAAAGTGTATAACCTCGCATTTCTCAACGTTATACTCCATTTGCCATATCCTCGCCCACTCACTCAGCCTGTCCAAATCTCTCTGCAGATCTTCTCCGTCCTCCACACGATTCACTTTTCCATATCTTCCACTCACATATGAAGCAGGAAAGTGTGTGATCTAGTCTGGACGAGGAGCAGGCAGGCGCCTCTGTGGTGTCAGGTTTGGTCACAGCAGAGCCAAGATATCCAATCCGAGGGGAAGCACGACATCAGGGCAGTGCTGTCAACAGCCTTTCCTCTCCATTCCTGAAGCACTTTGATATATAAATGCTGAAGTTCAGGGTCCCTGATGTGGATTTAAAATCGGAAACAAAGTTCCAACAGCAGGAGTGCAGGAGAGAGAGTTAAAATCAGCGACAGGGGCCTGGAGAGAGCGGGATCAATTGAAATATTGCAGGGCCAGTGCAGAAAAGCAACAGCCCAAAGGAAATGAAGTGGGAGAAACAGAATCCATAGATACTGGCCAAAGGAAGACAAGAATATTAACGGATAAGAGCTAGAAATGTTGACCGCTCTTTTCCACCGGCTAAGAAACTTTGAATTGTGCATAAATCAGGTTTCAAAATGTTCCTTTACACTAAGTAGCGAGGACTTGTGTGCACAGGGTGAACAACAGCACACCTTACAGGGATAGGACTTGGGTGGGATTGTGGTCGGTGCAGGCTCGATGGGCCAAATGGCCTCCTTCTGCGCTGTAGGGATTCTATGACTCACAGCTGGCACATACATTGGACACCTTTCCTAGAATACAACAGTGACTACAGTTCAAAAAGTACTTCATTGGCTGTGAAAAGCTTCAAGACATCTGACAGGTGCTATAGAAATGCAAGTCTTTTTAGTGTGTCTAACCGGTGGAACCAATGACTGCCAAAATTGGGTGAAAATTGCACATTGCAAGCCACCAATCCTTGGCTTAAAATGAATATTGAGAATGATATTAAAACAGGAGTAACAGCACGGCGAATAGAATAAGACATTGAATTACTCCTGAGCACTTTACAAACTATTTCAAAACATCAGAGAATCATAGAATCCCTACAGTGCAGAAGTGGCCATTTGGGCCATTGAGTCTGCGCCGATTCTGAGGGTCATAGAGGTTTACAGCATGGAAACAGGCCCTTCGGCCCAACTTGTCCATGCCGCCTTTTTTTTTAAACCCCTAAGCTAGTCCCAATTGCCCGCATTTGGCCCATATCCCTCTCTACCCATCTTACTCATGTAACTGTCTAAATGCTTTTTAAAAGACAAAATTGTACCCCCCTCTACTACTGCCTCTGGCAACTCGTTCCAGACACTCACCACCCTCTGTGTGAAAAAATTGTCCCTGTGGACTCTTTTGTATCTCTCCCCTTTCACCTTAAACCTATGCCCTCTAGTTTTAGACTCCCCTACCTTTGGGAAAAGATATTGACTATCTAACTGATCTCTGCCCCTCATTATTTTATAGACCTCTATAAGATCACCCCTCAGCCTTCTACGCTCCTGAGAAAAAAGTCCCAGTCTATCCAGCCTCTCCTTATAACTCAAACCATCAAGTCCCAGTAGCATCCTAGTAAATCTTTTCTGCACTCTTTCTAGTTTAATAATATCCTTTCTATAATAGGGTGACCAGAACTGTACACAGTATTCCAAGTGTGGCCTTACCAATGTCTTGTACAACTTCAACAAGACGTCCCAACTCCTATATTCAATGTTCTGGCCGATGAAACCAAACTCTCTGACAGAGTATCTTACCCAGGCCTGATGTGATCGGAGAGATGCAGCAGAGTTGGGTGAAATGCATGTCCTGTGTGTGGTGAGCCCTCACCCAAAGAGACAGAGGATGGATTGAGAGCAACAGGGCGGATGGGATGTTGGTGATGATGTGAAAGCTTCCCTGAGAAAGTGTGTGGTGTAATATGTGTCCCCCCAACTAATGAGTATGCTGGATCCATGAAGAGTATCTCGGAGTATGTGATACCACAATGGGAGTCTGATGCCAGAGGGAGCTGCGAGAAGACACAGCCCGGAAGAGCAGGCAAGATCATTAATTGCTTCCTGCACTGGAGGGTGCCTTGGGCGCAGTAAGCAGCCACGCTGACATACCTGGTGATAGTCTCTCAGACCAGAGAAATGATGTTGCTCTGCTTCCTACAGTCATTGGTCAAGACATTCCACCAAGCTCTCGTTTAGTTGAAAAGGTGCCAAGTGTGCACTTGTTCCTTTCGTCTGCAAAGGACTCGGTCCTGTGTGTGAATATATTGTGAGCCTGACTGATTACCATAGAATCCCTACAGTGATGAAGGAGGCCATTTTGGCCCATCAAACCCACACCGACAATCCCACTCAGGCCCTATCCCTGCAACCCCACATATTTACCCTGCCAATCCTCCTGACACTAAGGGACACTTTAGCCTGATCAATCCAACTACCTTACACATCTTTGGAGCACCTGGAGGAAACCCACGCAGACTCCACACAAACAGTGACCCGAGGCTGGAATTGAACCCAGGTCCCTGGCGCTATGAGTGCTAACCACTGTGCCATCATGCTGCCGCAATCTTAACCAATCTTAAATTGGTTTTCAGTGCAATTCTTAACACAATTAGGATGCTCAGGGGGCTTGACTGGGTAGATGCAGAGAGATTGTTGCTCCTTGTGGGAGAGTCTAGGACTAGAAGGCATAATCCCAGCGTAAGGGGTCACCCAGTTAAGACAGAGGGTAGTGAATCTATGGAATTCTAAATTGGTAGAGGCTGGGTCATTGAGTATGTTCAAGGCCGAGATAGACAGATTTTTAATCAGTCAGGGTTAGGGGGATAAGATGGGATAATCATATCAGATTAGTCATGATCTCATTGAATGGCAGAGCAGACTCAGTGGACAATTGGCCTACTTCTGTTCCTAAATCTTCTGGTCTCAAGTTGTCCAATTGCATTACATCTAATATGGCTCACTATACGTTGAACTTTGCAAGTTGGCTATATGGACTTGATTGTCACGTGCATTTTTTCTTGCGTGCTGTATAGATAAAACATACGGCTCACAGAGTACATAGGGGAGGAGAGGGTGCAGAATATAGTGTTACAGCCATAGCTAGGGTGCAGAGAAAGATCAACTTAATATAACGTAGGTCCATTCAAAGGTCTGAAGGCAGCAGGGCAGCACAGCGGCTAGCGCTGCTGCCTCTCAACACCAGGAGCCAGGTTCGATTCCCAGCTTGGGTCACTGTCTGCGTGGAGTCTGCACATTCTCCCCGTGTCTGCGTGGGTTTCCTCTGGGTGTTCCATTTTCTCACATTCCGAAACACGTGCTGGTTAGGTGCATTGGCTGTGCTAATGGGTTGGCTGGCTAATTGGCTGGCTGGGTTCGATTCCCGGCTCGGGTCACTGTCTGTGTGGAGTTTGCACATTCTCCTCGTGTCTGCGTGGGTTTCCTCCGGGTGCTCCGGTTTCCTCCCACAGTCCAAAGATGTGCGGGTTAGGTTGATTGGCCAGGTTAAAAATTGCCCCTTAGAGTCCTGGGATGTGTAGGTTAGAGGGATTAGTGGGTAAATATGTGGGGGTGGGGCCTGGGTGGGATTGTGGTCGGTGCAGACTCGATGGGCCGAATGGCCTCCTTCTACACTGTAGGGTTTCTATGATTTCTAAACTCTCCCTTAGTGTACGCGAACAGGCGCCGTGGTGTAGCAACTAGGGAATTTTCACACTAATTTCATTAATGTAAGCCTACTTTTCACACTAATGAATAAAGTTTAAGAAGCTGCTCGAATCAATTGGCACTTCCCTATTACCTGAACTTGCATGCTAGCTTTGTGATTTGAGAACCACCCCCACCCCCCCCCCCCCCCCCACGCCGATTTAAATAATATTCAGCTCCTTTATTCTTCCTACCAAAAAGTGCATAATTTCACATTTTCCTTGCCCACTCAACCTATCCATATTCCTCTGTATCGGACTTGACATGTTAATTCTGTATCTCTCTCCACAGATTCTGTCAGGCCCACTGAGTTCTTCCAGCATTTTCCAATTATTTCAGAGAAAGATTAAATTAAGAGAAAAATTTAGTCAGACAAAAGGACTGAAATTAAAAGTTCGGTCTTAGTAAAATCTTTTAAAAGCACATGTTGATTTGACATTGATCAGATTGAGTTGGTTCCCTTTCTGGGTCAGAGATTATTAGATACTTAATTAACAAGCATCATATCATCAAAAGGGCACTTTAACACTTAAAGTTTATTTATTAGTCACAAGGCTTACATTTACACTGCATTGAAGTTACTGTGAAATTCCCCTAGTCACCACACTCTGGTGTCTGTTCAGGTCAATGCGCCTAACCAGCATGTCTTTCAGACTGAGGGGGGAAACCGGAGCACTCGGAGGAAACCCATGCAGACATGGGGAGAACGTGCAAACTCCAGTGACCCAAGCCAGGAATCGAACCCGAGTCCCTGGCACTGTGAAGCAGCAGTGCTAACCTCTGTGCCACCGTCCCACCCACATTTATCTGCAGTCATCAATTTCTGCAGCAACATAGAGCTCCAGCAAATCTTGACGATGGCGTAGCTAAGGGCAAGCTGTCATTTGCGTAAAGCTGACTTATTTGCGTAGTGTGTGTCCTGAACACTATTTTTTCAGCAAGATTCAACCTAATATTTCTCAATGACACTTATCAATATGCATCTGCCAAGGAAAAATAATGTTACAATAGAGATCAGCACTTCTTTTGAGGTGGCAAGAGCCTCGATTGAAGTACAAAGGCCTTCATTCTCAATAAAACAAAAAGCTACTGAAATAAGAAAGCAACACTTCTAGAATTTCATTTTTATTAATTTTCAATTGAATAATCTTAATAAAGACAATTTTTCAAAATAAAAATAAAATGGTGGGAGGACTTTAGAACGGAAGGAGATCATTGTGGTGACAGGGAGGTCAAGCACCATTCCACAGACCTGCAGGTCCCAGTAAAGACCTTGCTGGATGTCATTAATACAGATATTTGAAATGCAGCAGACATACAACAGTTAACGTGCAAAGACAGTCGGTTTTGGTGCGAATGGAATTTAAACCCCCTGACCTGACCAAGCCAGAACTACCCTTTCCTGAAAGATAACGATACACTTACCATCAGTTAAATAATATCGACTGCAGGTCAGGCATCATATCGACCACTACAATTTAGTTCACTTGTTATATTAATTTTAGTATGTCAGGCCACCCAGGTTACATTTCCAAACAATAACCTTTATGCCTCTATCAATACAACGATGTGATTGATATAAGATTTGAAACCAGAGAAGCAATCCTGTTTATTCAAATCATCAGAAGGGTTTGGATAAGCAATATAGCAGAGGCAGCGTCTTCCTTTTTAAAAATCTATTTACCCCCTAGTTCCATAAAGGGCACACCACTGTACAACAGGCATTTGCATACATATATAAAGGAGTGCTGCACCTCTGTAAAACAGCAGTATTATTTCGCAGTAACAATCTTCTCTTTCAATGGTGCCAACCCATGCTGAAACTCTTGCCTAAAAGTCTCGTTGTTAAGCTCTTCCCTATCATGCTGTGGCATCAGATGCGAAAACTCAGCAGTGGAGGCAACGAATTCCAATTGGAAAAGCTACAAAGAGGTTGAAATAATTTTATTAAAAATGTGCTTTATAAAACAAATGACGTGTGGAGTCTGCTGGAGGCGGCAGTCTGTACGTTTATCACTGCATGATTGAAGCTTGGTTTTACTCTATGGAATGCAGAGAGCCAGTATAATATAGGATTCAAAGCAAATCTCAAAATTAGTCAGACAGTGGGAGTTTAACACAATTCAACGTGGGTGTTTCATTAGGACTCTTCAGGTACAATGGCTTGGCCCCTCCAGTGTGTTAATCTGTTTTTTTTAACATTTTCAGAGGTTTGTCTGGTCTGATGGCTATTTCAGATTAGCCATGAGCTAACTGAATGGTGTGTGTGTTACTATGTTCCAGCAGTGTGCTATTTTGGAGCAGAAATACACCGTTTATAAGAGGAGCATCACAGTGCCAGTGAAATAGGAAACATCCTCTGTAATCAGTTAAGCCTAATAATCAAATATTCCACCGGTGAAATGAAAACAGCCAGTTTATTTCTTCTTTACATGAAGTGTGAGATCTTGATATAAAAACACTGCAATCGACCACAAATCCTTCATTTTATCCCCTTCGCGCTAAAGAAACAATAATCCAGACTATGTCAGATATAAAATAATTGATAACCTAAGACAGTAAACTCACAGAAAGGTCAGCTCAAGTGATAGCCGTAAAGCATGACAGCGAAGCCCGGGTCTCAACCAGTCAAGTAAAAAAAAACAAGGATTTTAATACTTCAGGTCACGTTAGGAATTTAAAAAATACCCCCCCCCCCCTCCCTCCCTCCATACTACAGACTGCTGTTCATTGGGCACGATTTATTCAGCTTGAGAGCCTTTTCACTGACAATGCCTTACAAGGCAATTATTGATGTCTTGGCAGCCGCCAACTAAAACGTGGGATGAAATAACTAAACACTAATATTTAAAAAAAGTTATTCAGGACCGGTCAATAACGCTTACTAAAAGATCCGGCAAATGCTTCACTAAACTTATAGAATTCACTCAAGAAATAAGAGGCTAAAGAAAATATTGTATAATCGAGCACAATGGATTTCAAAAAAGCATTTGTTAAAGGTATCTCGTAAGTGGCTTACAGCAAAGGTAATAATGCACGGAATTCAGTGGAATGTGGTCACATTAACAGAGACACGGTGAGGACAAGTGATCCACAAAAAAACGATGTTGGTATTGCTCTATCTACTACTGGATGCAAAACCTAGACTTAGCAAGAGAGGAACAAAACTGAAACTTGCTGATAACATCAAACTCATAGCAAGCATTCTGAAAAGTGTAGAGCACAAAAACGGACGGGGAAGTGAAGGGGACAGAGGAAGTTCAATTTTGAAAAATTCTGAAGTAACGCAAGTTGACAAATCAGAACAGGAAAAGGAAGTGCAGCTTAAATGGTAATGAAATAGAAGAGATGGTTTGTAGATACACAGGCAGGTGGTTGGGGAAGTGGTCTTTTCCTTCACGTTTACTATTGTGAACAGCTATGTCAACATTTTCCATTTGGTTCTGCAGTGTCACCTGTGACAATTTTGCAGGTTTTAGCCATTAGACCGACTGACTGTGTTCAACACCACTTGCAATGTACTTCAGTTATAAAAGATAAGGTTGGAGACGTTGGGATTTTTTTCCTTGGAATGAGATTTGATAAAGGTATTCAAAATCCTCAGGGGCCAAGATTACAGGGAGAAGGTGGCTCATTGAATGAGCAATTCAATTGGTTCTGAGAGCCAGGGCAGACATGATGGGATGCATAGCCCCCTGCACTGCAACTATTGCATGATATTAGAAATATAGCGATAGAGCTACCTAATTATAATTAGAAAATCCTCCAAATGTTCAAAGAATTGTACAATGTGATCAACAATGGATCTTACCAACATTGCTGGTATGGAGTGCAATTTGACTGCTGTGTTCTGTACACGGCTTTATTCACAGCCAATAGGCATCAGCAGTGAAAATATAAAACGTATGCAAGTTTCCAGCCAAAAGATCACCTGCGGTACAACTGGACTTGCTGCCACTGGGTTAGAGGGCCTAAACTAAAAAAATGAATGCTTTCCACCTAATTTGTTGCTGTTGTGGTCCAGAATAATTCCTGGTAACCAGAGAATGGGGCTTTTCTGTGATGTTCTACTTATCAGAAGTCACTCTGTGCTTACTTAGGCAAAGTGCTACAGTGACTCAAATGTCTTTGAAAATATACCACAATAGTCAGTCAGTCCAGAAGGTGGAGTGTGGAAAGTTAGGCAGGCAGCAGCTGAACCATTGTGAAGCCATGGCAAATCCCAGCCCTGAAGTTGTTTCAATGATTATAAAACATCATGTCTTACGGGTTTTATGTTTAAAAATAAAAGTTGAAAGAATCTAAGTCACCAAATCAACCTGCCCAACTCCGGCCAGAATAGTCTTCTGTCCCTCCTCTACCTTCAGAGTTCTTGTTGGAGTGTCAGTCATTATGCCGTTAAGATGTTAATAAATTCTAACGTTACAGCCCCTTCAGTGCAACGTACAATGTTTACAATCAACAAAACTAACAGCATCTCTGTTCTCTTTGAGGTCAGAATGTCAAACAACGTTGATTTAGTTTTAAGTAGTGGTAGAAAACAGAAAAACAGTCCATTTAATTGAGCTTGAATTAGACAAGATAAGGTTGGAGACTACTACTGGATGCAAAACCTAGACTTAGCAAGAGAGGAACAAAACTGAAACTTTTTTTGATAAATGGAAAGCCCCATTTACATTAAAATACCAAAACCCATGTGATCCAAAACAGAAGTGGATTGAAAATAGAGTAGAATGGGAGAATGCAATGTAAAGCACTGCAGTGTTCCCCCTGAGACCACATTACTGGTCAGAGGGCAAAATGCTGCAACCACATGCTGTTGGCACTCGTAACCTGCACATGCGAACATACACTCGAACCTTACGCGAGGCTTATTGCAACAGCCATGGATTTTATTCACAATGTAACTAGAGTGTTTCAGTAGTACAGCATCTGTTCAACATTTACTCGATCGGTAATTGATTCCTCCTAGGTGGTCCAAAAGGATCATCTTGCTAACAGACTGTTGCCTCAAAAGACCACTTTGATGCTGGCACTCAACTATCACGTGCCTACCTTATCTCCAGGAAGAATGGTACCTTCTAACCACCAGCAGCCCTGTGTGAGCTGCCAATGCCAGGAATTTCTCAATGCAGCATTCACAACATTTTGATTTTTTTTTTAAAACCCCCAGAACTAGTTAGCTGATCTTGCATTATCTGCCCAGGCCATCACTAGCATGAGCTGCACTGGACTTGCTACATCAAGGTCACATCATCAGCCCCTATTGTTAAATCCAGTAGCAAATACAGTAGGTGCGCATCTTATTGAAATGATTAAAGACTCAAATCAGTACCAAACTAAAGAAAAATTACTAAAGCAAGTTCATTCATGTCAAAAAAACACCTTTAATTTTCTTTTGTCTTCTGCCAATTTTCTCGCCTGAAGATATAAGCTCCTTGGATGGGGTATGGGTCCACAGGCTTCAGCTGCCCTTCTGTACCTCACTCTGGTGGCGATTCTCCATGCACAAGTCTCAGCAACGAATGCTAAATGGATACTTGACCCCATCAAGCATGAACCTGCTCTCTCCCCATGGCTAACTGTCAGCTGGGTCGTGAGGAAGGGTGGAAATGATAGGCAGCAGTGCTGAGCCCTTTACTGATCTCCACCAGCAAGCACGCTTATGATTTAATTCAACATAGACTGAGGAATTAAACCCAGGACCAGTCCGACAAGCCAACTACTTGCTATGTAATGAGTAATGCAAGAAAGTTGAGTAATAAAAATTTGGTAAATTATCACAGCAGCCAGTTCATTCGCCAGTATTTCTGAATCTACTTTGACTGTCCCAATAAGAAAAATAAATGATTACACTTTAGATTTATTGAAGGGTGAACCATAGGTTTGTTGAAGCAAATATACACTCAACCTTAAAAAAAATTACCTTAATCAAAATTTTCTAAACCTTAGGATTTGGATATTTCTCAATTTGAAGTTTAAAGAAAACAAGTAGTTCTAAGATAAAATGGTGGCAGTAATCACTGCATTGTAACTAGTTACACCACATAAAAAATATTCTTCAGCTAAGATCAACAGCCATTTTTTCATGATTTAATGACTGCAGATACTCCTGTGGAACAGAACTATTAATGATTCTGGTCACACCTGAAATCCTCAAAAGCCTTTTCTAATTACAGTTTATCATGCCACAGCTCTTGAATATGAGACTTTGAGCTCTAAGTTAGGGATATGACATCTCAAATACTCGTCTCTACGAGGCTGCTCGACATTTCCCTGAAAGGGGTACACATAGGTCATGGAATGGTCTGGGCCGCAAAAAAACAGCAGACAGGGAAAGTAACTGGGCAGACACAACCCTTGCACATCACTCGATTGTGCCGATTCCTGTCTGGCAAGCTGAAACTCTCTATCCTTCCTGACCCAAGCCTTGTATAAGATACAGGAGCAATTGGAGAAGGGAGAAGGAAAAACAAGACAGATATTAGGACAACAAAATGGAAGCAAAAGATGAAAAAGCACAGCATTCTTCAATTGGGTTTTGCTTGTAGGAAAAGTGTCTAATAACGCAAACTACTAGCTATTGCAGCAACAAGCAACATACACAAGGTGCACCAGAAAATCACTGCACTTGAGAAGGCCCCTTCATTAAAAAAATACACAATTCAACCCAAGCTAAAAAAGCTCAACAAAAAAAAAGGGGGGGGGGTGGGGAAAGAGAGAAACGTTACAGTAAGTGGCAGCTGTGTATCACCTTGACAAGGTTTTAACAGAAACACCATAGGGAGGAACAGCACTGTTTTTTGAGCACGTGTGTGCGGTTAAATGCACAGAGCAACAAACTGGAGACTGGCTATAAGGCTGAACTGCTCCAATTGTGCAATTTGACAATTTTTCCACCCTTCTTGTTCTTCAAGATCATCATTTGTCACCTCCGATTTATATCACACTGTGGATCTGCATCATGCTGAATATGATAGATGCACAACTTGCATTTCAGAAACCCCTGGATTTGGAGCAGCTCATATCTGGTCTATTTTTTTTTAAAACACAATTCAGGGATCTTTAAAGCTTTATATGAAACATTAACACCTATCCCAGATACTTTTCAATGTAACACTCAGTGGTGAAACCACTGAAGCGATCAAAGCTTTACAACAATCATAGTTTTTTTTTAAAGTTTTTTTTGGCAAGAACTGTTCACCTACTTATAGAAGTAACAAAGAAACACAATCTCATTCATTTCATCTTATCAAAAATTACATTTAGTCTTCGTCTTTGTTGTTCAGTTTGATAATTCATAAACCAACATTTTTTTCTGGTTTTTGGAAAAAAAAAATCAAGATACAGAATATATGCTTTTAAATCCAAGAAGGTAGATAACGAAAAAAAACGAACATATGCCACACATTTTCCTATCCCTGGCTGGGCGGTAATGTATTTCATCATTACATCGTAGTTGCCCCACGGGATGGTAAGAGCCAGAAAATGCTGCTTTGCCCATTTATTTTTTCTGTGGGGAGTTTTATTTGTGTGTGTGGATAATTTTCACTTTGCTTTCATCAAACTGAGAAGGCACTGGATAACAACGTGCCTATATACCAGGATTCTCCAAGTCCAAACTGGTACCAAACAAGGAGACAAGTTGTTCTTCATAATTCACTATATTTCTCTTCATGATGTCCATGCAAGGGCCTAACAACCTTTCAAATGCTTGAATATCCATCACTGCAGAGGAGACAAAAAAAAGATATTTTTTAAAAAACTTAATAATCTTACTGCTCTAGGTCGACAAAATATTTCACATATTAGGTCCAAAGATGTGTGGGTTAGGTGGATTGGCCATGCTGAATTGCCCCATAGTGTCAGGGGGACTAGCTAGGCTAAATGCATGTGGTTATGGAGATAAGGCCTGGGTGGGATTGTGGTCAGTGCAGACTCGACGGGCCGAATGGCTTCCTTCTGCACTGTAGGGATTCTATGATTCTATGGATTCTATGACTAATTTGGTTAGAATAATGTAGAAGGCCAAAAAACAGATAATTTTAGTGGAGCAAAAGGGCAAGGCAAGATTCCAGCAAAGTATTTAGCCTCTCTCTCTCGAGCTCCTTGAAACCAGACATTCCCTCAGTACTGCACTTAAAACTAGTTTAGCCTAGATTATTTTCTCAACGATCAAGTATTAAGTAAACAGTACATGACACAGCAAGCTAGGCATTTGGTAAAGTGGCACATCAAAGGAATTAAGAGTAAGAGGCAATTTGATTGAAACATTTTATTTGTTCATGGGTGTGGGTGTTGCTGCCTGGGCCAGCATTTATTGCCCATCCCCGAGGGATCCACATTGCTGTGGATCTGGAGTCACATATCAGGCAACTGATTTCCTTTCCTAAAAGACATTAGTGAATCTGATGGGATTTTAACGACAATCAACAGTTGATTGATTGGTCATCATTAGAATTTAGTTAGATTTTTATTGAATTCAAATTTCACCATCTACCATGGTGCGATTCAAACCAGGGTGCCCAGAGGAGATCTCTGGATTAATAATCCAGTGACACAATACCACTACCCCACTGCCTCCATTCGATTCTATGGGGTCTTGACGAGGTGGATGTGGAGAGAGAGGTTTCCTCTTGTGGGAGAATTTAGAACTAGGGGTCACCCATTTAAAACAAAAACGTTTTCACTCAGTGTTGACTGTCTATGGAATGCTTCCTCAAAAAGGTGGTGGAAGCAGAGGCCTTGAATATTTTTAAGGACCAGGTGGATAAATTCTTGGTAAGCAAGGGAGTGATAAGTTAAATTGGCAGGGCAGGGGAGGGGAGGGTAGGCGTGATGCAGATTTATCAGATTAGCCATGATCTTATTAAATGGAGAAGCAGGCTCCAGAAAAGCTGAATAACCTATCCTGCTCCTTGGTTGTATTGCATTGAGACGCCAGGATAGGTATCGAATTGGGCGGCATGGTGGCACAGTGGTTAGCATTGCTGCCTCAGTGCCAGAGACCCTGGTTCAAATCTGGCCTCGAGTGACTGTCTGTGTGGAGTTTACACATTCTCCCCGAGTATGCGTGGGTTTCCTTCGGTTCCTCCCACAGTCCAAAGATGTGCAGGTTGGGTGGATTGGCCATGCTAAATTGCTCCTTAGTGTCCAAAGATAAAGGCTCGGTAGGCAGAGTTAGGAGAGGGGCCTGGGTGGGATGCTCCTTCGGAGAGTCGGTGCAGATTCATAGCGCTGAATGGCCTCTTTCTGCACTCTAGGGTTTCTATGATACAAGGTTATAAAAAGGGGCTTAGCAGAGGCTGCTTCTGCTATCTGGGGAATTAAGCACCCAGCAGCTACAATTTTTTAAAAAAATTATGTAATAAACTAAAATCCAAACATCTGCACTGGGCATTTGTTGTGAACAACATCAAAGATTGTAAGTATAAAGTCTTTACAATCTGATTGAACTTTATCAATGTCAGTTAATTAAGCAGTTGATCATTTGAGAATAAGAGAAAAAAAATTATTCAGAGGATTGCAAAACTTGGTTATTTACTTTGCAAGGGGTTGCGAATGCTCCAACATCGAGTATATTCAAGTTTAGGATAGATTGATTTTTGGTCTCAGAGAACCAAAGGAGCAGGAGGGAAAGTGGAGTTGAGGCAGATGATTAGTGATGATTGTATTGAATGGTGGAGTAGGCTGGAGGGGCCAATAGCGTACTTCTGTTCCCATTTCTTATGCTCTTATCTCTAACAAAATAGACTTTTAAAGTGAAATCTGGAGATCACCTGTGTGTTGTGATAGGATGTCCACAGCATTATTAGAATTGGATGCAAGATCCAATTATCAATCACAGGTAACATTTACAATATAAAGCCACTTGGAAGGAAAATTAGATTATGTCAGACTTAACACCAACAAAATGGAAGAGAAAGAATACTTACCTAAGCACTTGACATCTCCAACAGCATATGCTGAAGCTGCTCTGGGTTTATTGGTAACCAGTGCTAGCTCTCCAAAATACTGCCCCTTGGTACATCTGGCAATCTCTACCTCTGTCTTTTCCTGTTGATCTGCCTGTGTCTTAAGAAAACCAGATACAGCAAGTTGAGTACATTGTGTGTTTATTTCTCTATTAACCAATCAGTTTGTATCAAAACAGGTTGAAGAAAGCACTGAATTACTGTATTATAAAAAGGGCTCACTGAAGAACCATGCACTCAAAAGTTCAGCTTTGGAGGGCCCTTAACCAAATTTTAATCCACAATTTTTCCCATCCTTGCACCCACTCTGCTCCCACCGATTAGACCTCCAAAGCTGAAGTTCAGGTACAAGTATACAGAAACTTGTATCAAAATTCAACCATCCAAATCTTAAAAAGGTAATCCGAGTTTTTGGAAACTACTACCTATGGGCAAACTACAAAGAGTGAAGTCAATGCATTTGTCATTTCCTTTGGCTAAATGATTAAAGTTTTGTTGATGCATTTTGATTCCTGTAATAAAGCAGTCAGCTACATTCACAACGTAGAAGTATTGTAACAGGGAACAGAGTTAGAAATTACTGTCAAATGCAGAGAAAATTTCTCGATCATCTGAAAAACAAAGTCAACGTTCAACAGTCATGTGGTCCATCATCAGCTGCCCCACCCCAACATTTAACCTGCCTTCTTCCTGCTGTTTGTCCGTGTATGCCATTAGGCTGTTGTATTTTTGTTCTCAATTTCTGGATTCCCCATAATCCCTCAGTTTCTTTCTCCCAGCCTAGAAGCAGCAGCTCCAATAAAATCTGGAATGCTCCTCTCCTGTTCATAGTTGCTGCTATTTTACCCACTTTAATCCTCTGGCTCCACTAGCTCCTGCCCTCGCGCCTTCGTATTCATGAGTCAGATATTAACATCCTGATCCACTCTTCCATTTCCCTTCCCATGCAAGCACAAAAGATGCAACACTTGCCCCTTCTTTTCCATTGTCCTAGTAGTCCTTCCAGGTGAAACAGCAATTTACTTGTACAACTCATAATAAATATGCACTGTCCACCATGTGTAATCCTCTACAGTGACAAGACCAAATGCAGATAGGGTTGTTGCTTTGCTGAACACCTCTATTCAGTTCCCAAGTGTAACTGAGCTTCTGGTCACTTGCCACTTTTAATTCTTCATCCTACCCTGGCCTCAGCTTTGGATCTAATGAAGCTCAAGGCAACCTTGAGGAACAGAATTTCAACTTTCAATCAGATACTTCATAGTCTTCTGGACTCAACACTTAGTTCAACAATTTTAGATTGTAACAAACCACTCCAATTTTCTCAATTGGCAAATGTGGGTAATAACTCTGCTTTAGGACGGGGCATAGAGTATAAAAGTTGGGGTCTGATGTTGCAGTTGGTTCGGCCGCATTTGGAATACTGCACCCAGTTCTGGTCGCCACACTACCAGAAGGACGTGGAGGCTTTAGAGAGAGTGCAGAGGTGGTTTACCAGGATGTTGCCTGGTATGGAAGGGCTTAGTTATGAGGAGAGATTGGATAAACTGGGGTTGTTCTCACTGGAAAGATGGAGGATGAGGGGTGACCTAATAGGTGTATAAAATTATGAAAGGCATAGATAGAGTGAACGGTGGGAAGCTTTTTCCCAGGTCGGTGGTGACGTTCACGAGGGGTCATAGGTTCAAGGTGGTGGTGGTGGTTTGGGGGGGGGGGGGGGGGGGGGGGGGGGGGAAGGAGGTGGTTCGGGGGGTGGGAAGGTTTAACATGGATATCAGAAGAACGTATTTTACACAGAGGGTGGTGGGGGCCTGGAATGTGCTGCCGGGCAAGGTGGTGGAGGTGGACACACTGGGAACGTTTAAGACTTATCTAGATAGCCACATGAACAGAGTGGGAATGGAGAGATACAAAAGAATGGTCTAGTTTGGACCAGGGAGCGGCACAGGCTTGGAGGGCCGAAGGGCCTGTTCCTGTGCTGTATTGTTCTTTGTTCTTTTACTTGTCCTGTTACCATCCGTCTTTGTCTTGCATATTTTGTCATTTAATCACCCCTCACAACACCTCACACTTGGTTCTACCCACTTATCCATCCATTTCATCTGATTCTGCACTTGCTTAAAAAGCGAAACCCCCATCTTTTTTTAGGTATCAATGAAATGTCATTGACCAGAAATGTTAACTCCTTTCTCTAGTCACAAACACTGCTGGCTATATGTAACTGTAAACTGTGATCACTTGGTCTCTATTTGTGCCAGTAAAATCTCTTACCTTGCTCTTGATCATGATTTTCACTTCACCCGATCCTACAATGAAAAAGCAATCAGCTTTCTCACCCTGTGTAAAAATAGAAAGACTTTAGTTTTTTTTTAAAAAAGTACAACCTCATAGCAATTTGTTGCCTCAAGGGTAAAACTGTGTAGTTGCTTAAATCTTGTAATGTGCATGCACATAACTGTTGTAAGAATTAAGATATTCAATGGAATAAATTTCACTTGCTGCAGATAACTTTACAAACATTTTATGAACATAAAATAGGGTAACTAAGTAGAGGAGTGGTTCAAAGACTGTGTCAAAGAACAACAAAGAACAAAGAACAGTACAGCACAGGAAACAGGCCCTTCGGCCCTCCAAGCCTGTGCCGCTCATTGGTCCAACTAGACCATTCGTTTGTATCCCTCCATTCCCAGAATGCTCATGTGACTATCCAGGTAAGTCTTAAACGATGCCAGCGTGTCTGCCTCCACCACCCTACTTGGCAGCGCATTCCAGGCCCCCACCACTCTGTGTAAAAAACGTCCCTCTGATATCTGAGTTATACCTCGCCCCTTGTCCCTGGAGAATAAGAGGGCATAATCTAAAATTGGAGCTTGGCCATCTAGAAATGAAATCTGGAAATAGTGAAAATCAAGAACTCGTTCCCACAAATGATACTGAGGGCAAATGAAATTTCCCAGGTTGATTTTGATAGACTTTAGTTAGACATGGGTTTTAGGGGCTATGGAACAAAGGCAGACAAATAGAATTGAGGTGCAGAGCAGCAGAGGCTTGAGGAGCTGAACGATTTATTCCTGTTGCTACGAGTATCTGGGGTCAGAATTTGACACAGGTTCAGTTTAATAGCACAAAACCTGTCCCCATTGTTTGCTCGGAGAGTAAATTGGGACAGTCTCAGAATTATTAGTTCTCATGGGCTAACAGTGCCAACTGATCAATGCCAATGTTGCAGGGCACTCAGAAGCACTGATGGAGGTAAGTATTTCCACAGTTTAGAGATTATACGAAAGAATAAACTAGGAAAGGAGCGTGCTGATCAGTTCCGATTACAAGACAATGAGATGAGGACAATAGTTAGGATACCATTTTTCAAACTTTTGATGAACAAGAGGTGCTCCTCATAGCTTTGTCCGTGCTGCTACAACCAGCTAAGAAACAAGGAAGGTTGGAGCAGAGGGATTGGAGACTCATGAACTTCTCAGAAATGTTTTTTTTTCCAGCATGTAAAGGTGTTTGGTATTCATAGAATCATAAAATCACTACAGTACAGGAGGCGGCCATTTGGCCCAACAAGCCTGCACCGACAACAATCCCACCCAGGCCCTACCCCGCTCACCCTATGTATTTACCTTGCTAGCCCCCCTGACACTAAAGGGCAATTCTACCTAATCCGCACATCTTTGGAGTCTTTGAAACCTGGTAAGGACAAAATATGAAATAGCGACATCCGTAGACCAGTCGGCCCTTCAAGCCTGCTCTGCAATTTATCATGGCGGGAGAAATAGCAAATGCATTAGTGGTAATTTACCAAAATTTGCTGGACTCTGGGGTGGTTCCCGCAGATTGGAAAACAGCAAATGTGACGCCACTGTTTAAAAAAGGAGGTAGACAAAAGGTAGGTAACTATAGGCCGGTTAGCTTAACTTCTGTAGTAGGGAAAATGCTTGAATCTACCATCAAGGAAGAAATAGCGAGACATCTGGATATAAATTGTCCCATTGGTAAGACGCAGCATGGGTTCATGAAGGGCAGGTCATGTTTGACTAATTTGGTGGAATTCTTTGAGAACATTACATGTGCAGTGGATAATGGGGAACCTGTGGATGTGGTGTATCTCGATTTCCAGAAGGCATTTGACAAGGTGCCGCACCAAAGGCTGCTGCATAAGACAAAGGTGCAGTGTTACGGGTAATGTATTAGCATGGAGAGGGGATTGGCTAACTAACAGAAAACAAAGAGGGGGGTAAATGGGTAATTTTCTGGTTGGCGATCAGTGACTAGTGGTGTGCCTCAGGGATCAGTGTTGGGACCGCAATTGTTTACGATTTACACAGATGATTTGGAGTTGGGGACCAAGTGTCGTGTGTCAAAATTCGCAGATGACACTAAGATGGGTGGAAGAGCAAAGTGTGCAGAGGACACTGAAAGTCTGCAAAGGAATATAGATAATCTAAGTGAGTGGGCAAGGGTCTGGCAGATGGAGTACAATGTTGATAAATGTGAGGTCATCCATTTTGGTAGGAATAACAAGAAAATGGACTATTATTTAAATGGCAAAAAATTGCAGCATGCTGCTGTGCAGAGGGACCTGGGTGTCCTTGTGCAGGAATCTCAAGGAGTTGGTTTGCAGGTGCAGCAGGTAATTAAGAAGGCAAATGGAATTTTGTCCTTCATTGCTAGAGGGATGGAGTTTAAAAACAGCGAGATTATGTTGCAGCTGTACAAGGTGCTGGTGAGGCCACACCTGGAGTACCGTGTACAGTTTTGGTCTCCTTACTTGAGAAAGGATATACTGGCACTGGAGGGGGTGCAGAGGAGATTCACTAGGTTGATTCCGGAGTTGAGAGGGTTGGCTTATGAGGAGAGACTGAGTAGACTGGGGCTATACTCATTGGAATTCAGAAGAATGAGGGGAGATCTTATAGAAACATATAAGATTATGAAGGGAATAGATAAGATAGCAGGGATGTTGTTTCCACTAGCAAGTGAAACTAGAACTAGGGGGGCATAGCCTCAAAATAAGGTGAAGCAGATTTAGGACTGAGTTGAGGAGGAACTTCTTCACACAAAGGGTTGTGAATCTGTGGAATTCCCTGCCCAGTGAAGCAGTTGAGGCTACCTCATTGAATGTTTTTAAGGCAAGGATAGATAAATTTTTGAACAGTAAAGGAATTAAAGGTTATGGTGAGCGGGCGGGTAAGTGGAGCTGAGTCCACAAAAAGATCAGCCATGATCTTACTGAATGGCGGAGCAGGCCCGAGGGGCCAGATGGCCTACTCCTGCTCCTAGTTCTTATGTTCTTATATCAGGGGTGATTTCCACCTCAATTCCACCTTCCCAGACTGTTCCAGTCCCCTCAATTCCCTCAGTATCCAAGAACTTATTGATCTTTGTCTTGAATCTAATGGTTAATTTGTTCCATTCTAAAGCAATTTCAGAATCTCCAGGATTAATTCAATTGGTTCACTCATGTCCTCTAGGGAAGGAAACTTGCCATCCTTACTCGCCTGGTCTATGTACAACTTTCAGTCTTACACTGATTTGGTTTATTCTCAAGTGCCTCAAGCAAACTACTCAGCGGCGTCACCAGCTTCTCATGAATAGGCAATAAATGACGGCCTTGCCAGAGATATTCACATGTGACAATGAAAAAATACAGTTTTTAAAAAATCAACACTGGCTTTGAATTATCCATATTTTAAAGAACTGGGTTCTGGAATATTTAGTTTGCAAGTAGCTTATCCCCAGTAGCTCAGCATTTTTTAAGGCAGTGAACAGTTGAATTGCACAGAACAGGAAGATTTAGGTCCGATTTGTAGTCCATGTGGAATTAGCTGATCTCAGCCAGGCGGTGTGATTCATCTCAGCAACTCTAATGGAAAAACAAGCCAGATTCCCATCAAATGATCACCTACTTGAAGTGTTCATTAGAATTGTTGTGATGTTCCCTGTAGCTCAACAGCCTACTCACGCACACTCATGTGAGGAATAGTTACTTGCATCAGAAATTGGAAATGTTTTAAGTATGCAAAAGTAGAGGGAGGGTTTAATATATAGATGAATTGCTTTTCTACATAATAGAACTAATTTGATACTTGGTAAACCAATTACTTACCTGTGAAATGATAAGTTCATTGTTCCGATATGATCTTTCTCCTATTACATCAACAATCTTCATTCTTTCCGAAGCCTGAAACATAAGTAATGATTAGGGAGATTACCAGCAAAAGTCAAGGTGAATAACAAAGCTCAATTAAAATGGACAGCGAATACTTTGGATATTACTGCAATGTAACCAGGATAGGTTAAAAGGTCATGTTGAGGAATTGAGTAGTTTTCAGAGCATAGGAACAGGATAGTCATTTAACTCCGAGGCTGTTGTCATTCAATGAGATCATGAATGATCTGTGATTTAATTCCATAGGCCTGCCTTTGTCAAATATGCCTCAATACTTCTGGTTAGCAAAGATCTATCAATTATCAGATTTAAAATTAACAAGTGAATTAGTATTAATTATCATTTGTGAAAGAAAGGCTCACTCAGACTTTGGAAACAGCATGGAGTCTGTCTCAAAACAAAGATCAAAGTCTACCTTGCAATGGTTCTTACATCAGTTCTTTGTGTGTGCAAGACCTAGGCAACCTACTGCATCACACACAGAACACAACTCGAAGCATTCCACCTTCACAGTCTGAGATCTACTTGCAACATCAGGTGGTTGGACAAAATCCCTGGAACTGATGTTCTTGCAAAATGCTGCATACCTGATAGAGAGCATGCTCAGAGCTCAGCTTCGCTGAGTCGGTCACATGATTAGCAGGGTTCACGCAGTGCTCTATGGCCAGCTGAACACGGGGACCTGCGCCACAGGACGTCCCAAAATGAAAGTCAATCTCAGGGCTTGCAAGAGGATTGGCTCTAATAGAAGATAAAGTTTGGATAAGGAGGGGAATTTTCAGGATGCAACCTGTGGCTAATGGAATCCCAGAAGCAGTAACGTGGGGCCACAATTATTTACTATATTAATGATTTGGATGTGGGAAGTGAAGGTACTATTGCCAAGTTTGTGGGCAATACAAAAATAGGCGGGAAGGCAAGTGGTGTGGATGACACAGTTTACAGAGGGATTCAGATAGGCCAAGAGAGTGGGCAAAAACTTGGCTGATGGAATATAATGTAGAATTATGAGAAGTTATGCAAGTTGATAGGAAAAATAAAGCAGCTGTATATTATTTAAATGGAGAAAGACTGCAGAAAGCTGCAGCTTGGAGGGATTTGGGAGCCCTCATGCAAAAATCACAAAAGGCTAGCATACAAGTTCAGCAGGTAATAGAAAAGGCAAATGGAATGTTGTCCTTTATTTCAAGGGGAATAGACAATGAAAATAGGGAAGTCTTGCTATAACTATTCAACACACTAGTTAGACCACAATTTTGGTCCCCTTATCTAACTAAAGAAAAACTGACATTGGAGGCTATCTAGAAAAAGGTTCACTAGGTTGATCCCAGGTACGGAAGGGATTTTCTTATAAAGAGAGGCGGAGTAGGTTGTACCTGTACTCATTGAAATGAGAGGTGACCTAATGGAGATATACAAGATTCTCAGGGTGCTTGGCAGGGTAGATGCTGAAAGATTGTTTCCTTTTGTGGGAGAGTCTAGGATAAAGGGGCATACTCTCAGAGAAAGTGGTCGTCCATTTAGGACAGAGATGAGGAGGAAGTTCTTTTCTTAGAGGGTAGTGAACTTGTAGAATTCTTTACTGCAGAGGGTTGTAGAAGCTGGATCGTTATGTTCAAGGCTGAGATAATCAGTAAGGGCGATGGGGATAAGATGGGAAAGTGGAGTTGAGGATTATCTCATCAGGTCAGTCATGATCTCATTGAATGGCAGAGCAGACTTAATTGGCCAAATGACTGTCTTCTGCTCCTTTGTCTTACGGTCTAAGCTGAATCCCAGTACAATCTTGGTCAAACCCACAGAGAAGTCTCTGTCATCAGGTGATTTTGACATTTATGGGGAACAGATACAGGCGTCTTCAGATCAAGCAAGTGTGACCCAAAGCCAATGCCTCAATTCATCCCTCTACACAGACTTTAGATGCAGTATTTGCAATCGGTTATACAAAGTGAGACGTGGCCTGCCACCAAATACAAAATAACACCAACCTAGACCACAAACCAGTCCTTTCTTTAAAAAAAAACTTGAACACTCATTCGTCAAAGCAACAAGAAAATCCATCAAGAAAGGTTAAATTTTTAGAAACATAGAAAAAACTACAGCACAAACGGGCCCTTCAGCCCACAAGTTGTGCTGAATACATCCCTACCTTCTAGACCTACCTAATAGAAACATAGAAAAACTACAGCACTACCACCCTTATTTTAACTATTCAGATTATAGGAGAAGAACCTTTTAATATCATTCTAAAGTAATTAATACACTTCAAACAAAATATAATAAATGAGGCATTGGTCAATATGGGTCTATCAAAATTGGGGAAATGTTGAGAGTCACTCGCATAAACCTCAAAGCAGCTGCTGCAGAATAAAACTAGGGATACCTTCAAACAGCTCATTTGCCCTGGACAGTAAGGACAGATGCAAATCTTTGTCACATGCAGATGGTCGAAAAGGCCCCACGCCAAGTACGCCAATCTCTTGAACAGTCAGTTACAGTAGCAAGAAACCCAAGGTTTTTGCAGTGTAGGAATTTTTTTTCAGAAAAGTAGGAAGACTGTGAACCCCAAACTCTGACCACCTGTACCAGCCACTCCACCCCAAAAAAATCTATTTTCCTTATCTGACTGGAGATAGAACTGATTTGACTTCATGTTGCATTCTACCATCAAGCTGCTGACAGATCATGGACAAAAGATTTGAGGAAAGTTTAGTTCTGTAAAGCGAATGAAATGACTGTACCTCGAGGGACTTCAACAGTGGTACTGATTCAATGAATGTTTCAAACATCCTCCTCTTTTTTGCATTGTTTTTCACAATTATCCGTCGAAAGGTACCACGATCCTACAAAGAACAGGGAAATCAACTGGTAGAAATCAAAACCGAGAGAAAACATCACATTTTTAAAATACTGGAATACTTCAAGTTACAAGTGCCAGACATCTCAACCACTTTTCCCTTTGTCTGTCTCTACTTCGCAGAGCACAGAGACAGCAGCACATTAAAGCCTCCTCTTCCTGTTCAAAGCCCTAAATATCCTTGCTGCCACCCCATGCCCCCCCAGTCACTGTAATCTCCTCCTCCAAATTGCTGTGCACCTCCAATTCCGGTTATGCTCATTTCCAAATTTAATTATTCCACCATTGACGCCCAGTTGCCTGGGCCCCAAGTTCCAGAATTCCCCCCTCTTCTTCTATAAGGTACGCTTTAAAATCTATCTATCTGATCACTTTCCTTACACCTCCTTATAATGCTCAGTATGTTTTTTTTTAACCTGTTCTTGGTTGTTACTGCTTATGAGGCCGATGGTGGAAACATTGAATTCTTTCAAAAGGAAACTGAATGGGCAGGCGAGGAAAATAAACTTATAGGGTTATGGGGATAGAACAGAGGAGGAATGGTACTGCTTGGATTGCTCTACAGAAAGCTGACTTGGACCTGATAGGTCAAATGGCCCCTTTCTACGCCATTATGGGTGGCGTAGTTAGCACTGCTGCCTCACAGCACCAGGGACCCAGGTTCAATTCCAGCCTCGGGTGACTGTGTGAAGTTTGCACGTTCTCCATATCTGCGTGGGTACCTCCGGGTGCTCCGGTTTCCTCCCACACTCCAAAGATGTGCGGGTTAGGTTGATTGGCCACGCTAAATTGCCCCTTAGTGTCGGGGGACTAGCGGGTTAATGCGTGGGGTTAGAGCCTGGGTGGGATTGTCATCGGTGCAGACTCGATGCGCCGAATGTAGGGATTCTATCATTATGACGCCGATTCTATACTGCTGTCGCAACATAGAAACATAGAAACCCTACAGTGCAGAAGGAGGCCATTCGGCCCATCGAGTCTGCACCGACCACAATCCCACCCAGGCCCTACCCCCACATATTTTACCCGCTAATCCCTCTAACCTACGCATCCCAGGACTCTAAGGGACAATTTTTAACCTGGCCAATCAACCTAATCCGCACATCTTTGGACTGTGGGAGGAAACCGGAGCACCCGGAGGAAACCCACGCAGACACGAGGAGAATGTGCAAACTCCACACAGACAGTGACCCGAGCCGGGAATCGAACCCGGGACCCTGGAGCTGTGAAGCAGCAGTGCTAACCACTGTGCTACCGTGCCACCCCTACATGACAAGCTTAAATATGCAGTTCACATTATAAAGCTGGCGAAGGAATTCATACTAAAGGTGTAATAAGCCAGAATGTATGACTTTAAGATGGCGACCAAGTTCTGGTTGTACATCTTGGCCTAACTGTCCTTAGCCCACAAATGTTACTTCACCTGGAGACTATACTTGGTTTTGAATTCCCACATATGAAGAAATGGGAGTTTGAGGAGATTATTTTCATTATACAGGGCAAGATTATCTAGGTGCAAGGGACGCATTTTACACATGCGTAGTGAGAATTTTTCAGTGGAAGTAGAATAATTTTAGAATTAAAGTGCTAAAATGTCACAATAAAAAGTGACAAGCTGTCAGGTACAGTAAAACGTAACCAAGCTGTCACAGTAAAAACGAACAAGCACTCACGGCAAAAATGAATGCAGCAAAATCTTGTTGCAAAAAAGACAGCCCCTATAGGGGGAAAAAAATTCAACCACTGTAGGAACAGATGTGATCATTCACCCGTGAGCCTGTGCTGCAGCATAAAAAAGTAATGGCCTCTCAGTTATTAAAAAAAGTAATTCTCAGTAATGGTGACAAAACCTCAATAAAATAAATTCTCATGATAAAAAACAGTTAAAGCTCGTCTCAAGTAACAGTGATCAAGCTCAAACTAATTAGATTTTTAGCATGGGTGAAAAAGTATCCAAGATACAAAGAAAGCAAAAACAGCAGATGAAAAGACTGATCCAGTTACAACATTTTTGACTTAAATTTTGCTGTCAATATTCCCAACCATGAAAACAATCATTTATGTTTGCCTTAAAATAAATTATAAGATTTCTAAAAAGGCATTTGTACTCCAAAGGATATATCGCAAGCTTCTGGGTGTCTGCCCTTCCAGTGATTCTAGTCAATTCTTGATATCAAAATAAGCTGGTACACTACTTCGGCATGCCCAGCAGATGGGAGTGTTGGAATGAATTTCCAGTTTCCATCAAAGCTGTCAAACTAGTCTGAATTGGAGAATAAGCACTGTATTGTATTAAATGACACAAACAAAAAATGCATTTGTGGAGAGAGAAACAGAGTTAATCTTTCAGGCCGACAGCCTTTCATCAGAATTCTTACACTACCTCTGTTTCTCTTTCAATGGATGCTGCCAATTGAAACAGAGTTATAGTGTAAGAATTTTGTCAGGAGGTCATTGACCAGAAACATTTACTGTTTTTCTCTCCACAGATGCTGGTAGACCAGAATTTCCAGCAGGTTTTGTTCTTATTTCAGACTTTCAGCATCTGTAGCTTTTTGCTTAATTACTACACAAAGGAGTTCGAAGGGCAGCACAATGGCACACAGCTGCCACTCAGTGCCAGGGACCTGGGTTTGATTCCAGCCTTAGCTGTCTGTGTGTAGAGTCTGCACATTCTTCCCATGTCTGCTCTGATTTCCTTTGGGTGCTCTGGTTTCCTCCCACAGTCCAAAATAGTGCAGGTTAGGTGGATTAGCCACAGTAAATGCACAGGATTATGGAGATAGGGCAGAGCGGAGGGCCTGGGTGCGATGCTCTTTCAGAGAGTTGGTGCAGAGTCGATGGGCTAAATGGCCTCTTTCTGCACAGATATTCTACGGCTCTATGTAGTGGTCGGGGCTTGAGTCAGCACTGGTACTTCACAGCATAGTAACATGCCCATGCTAGGTAAAAGGTTTGCATAGATTCCGCACTGAATGCAGTGTCCTACCTAGATCATTAATGGATTTCTATGATGCGGCAGTTACAATGCAGCCATCAAACATTGCTGACAATATCTGATTTATGCTCTCGGGTCAAAGACGGAGCTCTGCATTTCTGCGTGTGGTGCCCTGTTGCAAGAATTGAAAACTATTGACAGCGTAAAAATGTATATGCCCAGTCTTGGTGCATTTCTGTACGAGTATCCAGGAGGTTCAAAGCATGCTCCAAGTCATTTATAGATGGGCAGGCAGTGGTCCAGTGGTATTGTTGCTGGACAAGTAATCCAGGGATGCAGGACAATGCTCTAGCGATTGGGGCTCTAATTTGAATAAGAAACAAAAAATCTGGAATAAAAAATCTAATGATGACCACTCATCAGGAAAATAGAGGTAGTTTTAAAGGATTTATATTTGTTTTAAGTGGGTTTAATATAGCATTTCTGTGTAAGGAAGGGTAAACCTATAGTTAGATCCATGCTAGACAATGGTGTTTGTATGTGTGGGGGTTCAGTCAGTTCAAACGGTGCTGTTATTGTGCTTAGAGGGGGTTACAGCATGAAAGTAAACAAGCTGGCAGGAGCATAAAGTCATTGCTCAGCAACCAGGGCACTTTTAAGGTAGGAAGTTTGTTACAAACAAGCTTTGGTTTCAGGATGGAGTGTTACCTTTGAAAACTGTATACATTTGTGAAGCTAAGAGGGGTAAAGGAGTATTGTATTATAATCAAACTTTTCTTGTTTAATAAATTTTTTTCTTGTTTAATAAATTTTTTTCTTGTTTAATAAATTTTTTTCTTGTTAAAACTAATTTGCATTTCTGTGACTGTTCTGCCATGATTTTTTTAAAAAAGTTAAAAGTTAATCTTTTGAACCAGGGTTCCATTCAAGAATCTTCCCATCCAGTAGTAACACTAACTGGGATCAACTTTCATAAAAATCCATTTGATTTACCAATGCCCTTTAATGAAGGAAATCTGCCAGCATATAAAAAAATGAGGTGGTCAACCTGGTGAAGCTGCAACACAGGATGGACAGTACAAAGGAGGACAACAAAAATCTCCATACTCTCTAATTCCCAAGGGTGTTAAGGACCAGATCAGAAACTCCAAGGTATTTTATGAAATTAGCCTAAACCCTAACTTTTACATTTGATTCTCGCATTAGGTGAGCATAAGGTGTTCCACTCCAGGCTGACAAAGAACATTTACACCATTCAAGCTAAGCAACAACCATCTCCAACAAGATAAACTTAACTACCATACCTTGACATTCCATGCCATTACCATCACTGAATCCTCCACAATCAACATCCTGGAGGTTACCATTGAACAGAAACTCAACTGGATGAGCCATAAATACTGTGGCTGCAAGAGCAGGTCAAAGGCTAGGAATACTGCAGCGAGTAACTCACCTCTTCACTCCCCAAAGTCTGTCCATCATCTACAAGGCACAAGTCAGGAACGTGATGGAATACTCTCCACTTGCCTGAATGAGTGCAACTTCAACAACACTCAAGAAGCTTGATATCATCCAAGACAAAGTAGCCCACTTGATTGTTTGTGGAAAGAATGCCATTCACTCCCTCCATCACCAACACAACAGTAGCAGCAGTGTGTACGTCTGCAAGATGCACACAGCAGGAACTCACCATGGCTCTATAGATAGTATCTTTCAATTCCACTACCATTACCATCTAAAAGGACAAGGGCAGCAGATCCATGGGAACACCACCACCTGGAGATTTCCCTCCAAACCACTCACCATCCTGACTTGAAAATATATCACCTTTTCTTCACTGTCGTTGGATCAAAATCCAGTACACCCTCCCTAACAACACTTTGGGAATACCTACACCACATGTACTTCAACGGTTCAAGGAAAACGGCTCACCACCACCTTTCAATGACAATGAATGCTGGCCACCACCACCTTTCAGATTGGCAATGAATGCTGGCCTAGCCAACAAAGTCCACATCCTTTGAATAATTTTTCAAAAAAATTGGTAGCCTACTATCAAACAACAATCGGTATTTATATAGTTCCTTTAGCATAACTAAATGTCGCAAAGCACTTCACATGAGCATTATAAAGCAAAATGCAATACTGAGTTAGCATAGGACACAAGATAGACCTAAGCTAGAGAACTGTATATTGTCTGGGCACCACATTTTCGGAAAGATGCGAAGGCATTGGAAAGAGTGCAGAAGATGTTTATGAGAATGACTCCAGGGCTGAGAAACTTCAGTTACTAAGATAGATTGGAGAAGTCAGAACTCCTTTCCTTGGAGAAAAGAAGGCCGAGAGGAGATTTGACGGAAGTATTCAAAATGATGGGGGGCCTGGAGTCAAGCCTTTCCCACTCGTGAAAGGATCGAAAATGAGAGAGCACAGATTTAAAGTGATTTGCAAAAGAAGCAAAAGTAATACAAAAAAAAAAATTTTTACACAGCAAATGGTTGGGGACTAGAATGTGCAGCCTTTGCGTAGTGGAGGGAGGTTCAATCGAGGCATACAAGAGAGCATTAGATGATTATTGAAAAGAAACATTCTGAAAGGTTACAGGGAGAAGGCAGGAGAAGGCACTAAATGGAATGCGAGTTGTGGAGACTCAATGTAGACACGATGTGCCTACTGGCCCCGTTCTATGCTAAAACAATTCTGTTATTCGGCCTATACAGGAGACAGTCTTCTTTCTCAGAAGACTAAGGAAATTTGGCATGTCAGCTACGACTCTCACCAACTTTTACAGATGCACCATAAAAAGCATTCTTTCTGGTTGTATCACAGCTTGGTATGAGACCACAAGAAACTACAAAAGGTTGTGAATGTAGCCCAATCCATCACGCAAACCAGCCTCCCATCCATTGACTCTGTCTACACTTCCCGCTGCCTCGGCAAAGCAGCCAGCATAATTAAGCCACGCAACCCGGACATTCTCTCTTCCACCTCTGACCATCGGGAAAAAGGTACAAAAGTCTGAGGTCACGTACCAACCGACTCAAGAACAGCTTCTTCCCTGCTGCTGTCAGGCTTTTGAATGGACTTATCTTGCATTAAGTTGATCTTTCTCTACACCCTAGCTATGACTGTAACACTACATTCTGCACTCTTGCGTGTTCTTCTCTATGAACGATATGTTTTGTCTGTATAGCACACAAGAAACAATACTTTTCACTGTATGTTAATACAGGTGACAATAATAAATCAAATCAAAGGATATTGGGCAGATGAACCGAATGTTTTGTCGAAGAGGTAGGTTTGAAGAAGCATGTTACAGAAGGAGGAGACGAATCAGAAAGGTTTAGGGATTGAATGCAGATATCTGGCTAGAGGAGATTACAGAGATAAGAAGTGGAAAGGCAACGAGTGTTTTGAAAACCAGGATGAGAATATTGAAAACTAGACGTTGTTTCACAGGGATCCAATTGCTTCATCCACACCCAGACATCACTGTAAACATTCAGTTACATTCAGACATAAATTAGGGTTTAGCAACAGGTGAGCTGCGAGAGTACCAGTGCAGTTTTGTGCAATGTTATGGAGGTGGAAATGGGCACTCTTGGTGATGACACAGATATGTATTTGGAATCTTACCTCATGGTTAAATCTGACATCTAGGTTTCAAGCAGTCTGCTTCAGCCTCAGACAGTCACTGCAAAGACGAATGGAGGCAGTGACTAGGGAACAGAGTTTTTGGTGGAGACCAAAGCCAATGGCTTCAATCCTCCAATATTGAATCAGAGAAAATTTCTGTCTAATAGCGGAAAATCCATCTGATAACTTAGAGAAAGTGGAGGAGTCACAAGAGGGAAAGTTGGGTATTGTCAGCATACTTGTGAAAACTGACGCTGTGTTTTTGGATGATGTGGCTGAGCGGTAACATGTAAATGAGAAAAGGAGTGGGTAAAGGATAGTTTCATGGGGGACTCCGAACGTAATGATGCAGCAGCAGGAAGAGAAAACATTCCAGATCTATGACTCTATGATTCTGTTGATACACTTAGATAGACAAGAATGACATCAGGAGGGTGCAGTTAAAATCAGCTGGATGACATTGGAAAGACTTGAAGAGGAGGATGGTGCCAATAACTGACCCGAGATGGTGCGAGGCTACTTTCACCATGGGATTTCAAACTACTCTTGCCTGGCACCGGGTCATAACTAAACTTGAAGGCAATTTGTGAGTTACACCCCAAAATGGTTACCTGGTCAAAAAAAGCCAGATAATGAGCATTGAAAGTACTAGCAGATTGGTTAGTTACTAAACAGAATTTTTGTAGCGCTACACAAGTATACAGACAAAACACATGACACTGTGTGGGCTGGTAGAATGGGAAACATACTTATACTTGACTGACATTTAGTTGCGCAGAGTGGCAAATATTTTAAGCCTGGATACACACAATTTCCC
This sequence comes from Mustelus asterias, assembly GCF_964213995.1. Classification (NCBI taxonomy): domain Eukaryota; kingdom Metazoa; phylum Chordata; class Chondrichthyes; order Carcharhiniformes; family Triakidae; genus Mustelus; species Mustelus asterias. The sequence continues at coordinate 151,094,297 of NC_135803.1, read as the reverse complement.
TCTAAATCATTCATCTGATAAGCAATAAAATCATAGGACACACCAACAGTACCAGAGCCATTTCATTATACCCTCATAAATCATTTTTGTTTGACTCATGTGCGTGTCTGGACACACGCCTGGGGTTCCTGAGAGTTTATTATTTGATCGATACCAAAAGGTTGTTCCAGATTTTTCTCTAATGACTAGTTCCAATTATATTACAAAACAACAACAGAGCCAGAGATGAGGAAATCAAAATGTTCACTTTCAGCTGCCATGATAGCTCCCCACTTCAAAATCTATTTAATAGACAGCCCAAAACTATATAACCAAATAGCTAATCCATCTCTGAAACACCTACAGGCAAGTCAAGCACTGCTTTAGCACCTGGCCCAACAGCTCATTCCTTGACAATCCCATCACCACCAGAAAAGAAATAAATAAATGATAGAAAATAAACAAGTCAGCCAATCAACATCTGTGAACAAAAGCACACGATTATGATGCTTAGGATTAACTGCCCTGCTTTCAGCATTTTGTATTTTTAATTCCATACTTTTTCATTTGCAGTTTTAGTTTTCCTTTTTGTTTAATTTTACTGTCACCGTCTTGATACTCCGTATTCCCTTGGGTCTCACGTTTTAAGACAAGCTCCTACACCTTTCAGAATCTCTGATGACCCTGACCCATCCCTGTTGCTGATGTTCTATTCCTGACTGATCGGTCAAAGTCGATCATAATACACACAGCCTCATCCTTGAGCTGAGAGAGTAATGCAATGGAAGATGTACCTGTATATTTACTTCAGGAACAAGGTTTTTCAAATAATTTTTTTCAAGAAAGTTAATAGAAGCACAATTTCAGAATATTAGAAACTCATTGCGGTTTCACTAAAAAACGAACGAGCCAAATCTTCATAAATATTTATATGCTGCAAATACATATCCAGAGATGTATATCCTTCACTTCAAACAAGGGCCACTTATTGAATCCTTGATCATAACACAGTGTTACTTACCAGCCCCCAAAGGGCTCCTTCTGTGGTAGCAACAATTGTAGCAGCTCTTGGAGTGTTATACATCAGTGCCAGCTCACCGAAGCTGCCGTGATTGTCATATTTACCAACGAGTAGAGGTTTCCCATCTTTATTTACATAAATATCATATGTACCCCTGTCAGGAGAGATTGGAGAGGAACAAATTGAGAATTTGGCAAATGAAATAAAGTTAAATCATGCTCCAATATTCAAAACTTTTGAGAGGAGTCTTGCTATAATAGTGCAACATCAGCTAATTTCTTGCAGGTATTGGATCAATCATCGAATAAATTATGGAGGGAGCTCTTCCAATGGCTCAGTTATACATTCAATGTCCAACGTGGATCAAAGCCACACAGGCCAGCAATGCCTCAAATTCAAAATTCATTTTGCAGAGAATTTTGCAGCAAATTTCAGGTGGCGTTGGCAGGAGGATACTCTGTGCGTGCCCTTTTAGGGAGGGACCGATCCAATGTATGTACATACAACGGGTGGCAGAGGTTAGCACTGCTGCTTCACAGTGCCAGGCACCAAGGTTCGATTCCTGACTTGGGTCACTGCCTATGCAGAGTCTGCACATTCTCCCCGTGTCTGCGTGGGTTTCCTCAGGATGCTCCGGTTTCCTCCCACAGCTTGAAAATGCTGCTCGAGTGCATTGGCCGCACTAAATTCTCCCTCAGTGTATCCGAACAGGTGCCGGAGTGTGGCGACCAGGGGATTTTCACAGTAACTTCATTGCAGTGTTAATGCAAGTCTACTTGTGACACTAATAAATAAACTTAAAAACTTTAATTTGGCGATTTGAACGGGGTATTGGTGAATAGCCATGGTGTCATAACCCAGGTAAAACTGTTGAAGGAGGAAAAGGCAAAACAGCAATCAGCAGGGCAAAGAAAATATAAAAAAGTGAAACCACTTCATTTCACAGCATTATGACTGAACAGCTACGCGCTAATATGAAATGAATCTTAAAGCAGAACTGGCTGACAAAATATTAGCCTTATCTCTGCTGTTCAACATGTCTGTTTGGATTAAATGTTGTTTGAGAGTCAGTAATGAGAGAAATTATTTTTAACCTATGCTAGATTTATAACATCAAATCATAACTACTTGAACTACTCAAGTTGAGGAAGGAAGCAAGTTTGAAAGTGAACACACAATGAAAAGCTCTCCAGAAGAAAGGTACATAATAATGTCATCAGTGGGTATGAAATTGCACCTTACAATTCAACAAAATTGATTAGATATGCACAACTAGTATTTATACTGGATAAGTTCTTGCAATTGAAGGAGAAAATCTTACAGAAAACCATATTTTACATCGTCAAACATATTTACATATTGGACTAATTGGCACCACTCATAACGGGCCAACAATGCAGAGGGGCACCCCCGGATGGATATTCGATCGGGTCCCCCCCCTGTACAGCTGAGAGACTCACGAATTTCAGAAACTGCGGGAGATCCCTAATCTGCCTAGCAACAGCCTGTAGCTGCATTTTAAACTGGTCAAGGACGATCAAGACCCCTATGAAACGAGCCATAGAGTGGGTTATCAAAACCAAGCTATCACTGAAACATTACTAATTCGGCCAAGGCAGACATAAAAATCTGATAAACCAAGATATAAGAATAAAAGGTTAGAATGAAGTACTCCAGACATCCAACAAGACAGGATAACATTAACACTCAATCTCACAAGCAGGAAACACAGACACGGGACAATAGGATCAAATTCAAATAAGGGGACACATAGAGATGATAATGGGAAACGCATTTAGACACCGGGGCAGGACCAAGTAATCCCATTAACACGAACACACACCATACAAATGCAAATTGACAAGCCTCCCAGAGAACTTCCCGACCTGACAGACCACTTTATACATATTGTAAAAAGATGCATAATCAAATGTTCCCGCTCAAATTTGGAGCCCTATAAAGATCCAGGGCTGATGTAATCCAATTGAGATCAACGTGGCCAAGCCACTGTTTCTGAGCTGGCTACGGGGGTCTCCCTAGGATCCTAGTAAATTGTACAATAAAGACACGCTTTGAACCTTGATTTGCGACTCGGCTTCTATTCTGTGCTGGTAAGGGATTTTTCCCTACAACAAAATGGCGTAGTCACAGCAGGATTTGATATCTGACTTCTGACTGATAACCACAGTTTGAAAGTCGGGATCAAATTAAACGAATCTGATACAAATCCAGAACAGTCAGAGGCGAGTACAGGTCTCCGTTCAAAGTGAGGTACCTTTAAGGGTTAGGGTTTGTCTGTTTTGAGTATTGTTGTCTTGTAGAACTGTATAATCTTGCCTAAGTTTTAAATTGAAACAGAAGTCCGCACTAAAGAGGTACAGGTCAGAACAACCGCGTGGAAGAAGGTAAGTAACTGTTAACTTTAATAGGAGTAAAAGACCAAAGGTAGAGATAACAGGTTTTGGGCTATTTGATAACAAAGAATTAAGACTAATATAAAGATAAGTACCGCATGCAGAACTAATTGGTGTAACTAACCCAGGATTGTAAATGAAACCGCTGTCTGTGCCAAGGCAATAGGACAAGGGAGTGCTTGACTCAAGGTGCCCTACCCTAAACTGGACGTTAAGAGGAGAAATCTCCCACGCTAAGGTTGGGTTTTGAAGCGGGCGCTAAGAGAGACAGGCACTCAGGGTGCAAGGCACGGACAGTGTAAATCGGGTAACAACACTGACTCTGAAGGGACGAACAACCTCAGAGTCGATACAGTTACTAACTATAACAGGGGCTTTGATAACAGAGTACAGGTGTGTAAGTGTTGAGGAAAAGTGGACCCGATCCATCCTGACCAAGAGACACGACGACGGAGGATCCATTAGGGACCCGGGCGGAGTTTGATAACCTTGTTCGTCTGTAGAGAACACCACAGCCCATAGCAGGATACCCGGTTTTGGGGGGTAACGGATCAACCCTGCTAGTGGGGGTGGTGGCCGAGCGGGAGGCGTTGTACTTAGAGGGGCTGGGAACAGGGGCGGACAAACCCACTAAACAACCAGCACACATCCCAATAAGACAACACAAAATAGTCCAAGCGTGAGGTGTCAGGAATAGTTGGGGGAGCCCAGGGGAAAGAGACCCACTGGAACCTCACTACGAGGCTCTACAGCAATACAGACGGTGCTGGGGCAGTATCAGTGACAGGAGTTGAGGCACTTTTACTGTAGCAGCCAGCATACGGGGGTTGCAGGACTGCTAGACAGAAAAATGGCAGACCACGTTGTTAAGGGAGAAACTGCAGTAGCTCTCATTTTAAAGTATCTGTTAGCCAGAGAAGCGATTGTTGCAAAGATGAAACGGAACGGGTGGAACGCATCACAAACTTTAGAAGATCAAAGAAAGTGGGTAGACGGAGTTAAACGGGACAAAACAAAAGTAATGGGAGTAATATTAGTGACCCAGTTAGCTGGACTAATTGAGGAAGTAAATGCCTCCATGGAGGAGAGACACAAAGAGACAGAACAAATTAAAGTATTACAGGAGAGAGTGAGGGAGTTAGAATACAGAAACAACACTGCGGAGATAACGCAGAGATCAGAGGAAACGGACCCTCGGCGCCCATACGAGTCAGTGCAGAAACATACAGCCACTCCAGCATCAAAAGAAAACATAGACAATTATAATCTAGCGCCAGTCACGAGAGGAGGGACGTTAGCACAACCAAAGGCAACCTATAAGCCTTTTACGCCAGGGGAAAGGCAGCAGATTATGGCATCCCTGGGGAAGTTAAAACCCAGAAGCGCAAACCTAGAATTTTGGGGCGAATTAGATTCGCTCTGGGTAGGACACCAGTTACATTTAAGGGACATACACCAGCTGGTCAGGGCAGCCTGTCCAGCGGATAAATGGAGGTTGGTAGCAGGAGGGCCAGCGGCTCAAGCAGCACAGGACTATAATGGAGGAAGATGGACACATGCCGTTCCTACAACGGCTGAGATAGATGACCAGCAGGCACCCTTTACATTATTCAAGACCGAAGTCCAACGGGTCTTAGGGAATTCCCCCACTAATTGGAGCAGGATCACAAACACTAAACAAGGACGGGGGGAAAGTGCATCGGAATTTGGAGAGAGATTATTCGGGGTATATATGGAATGTTCAGGACGAGACGACGCGGATAGGAGGGACAGGGCTTTTGTTCAGGCATTTAAGGACGGGCTCTCAGAGGCACACCAAGAGATCCTTAAGATGGGGGTGATAGCATCCCAAGACTATGACGAGCTAGTCGAGTGGGCTAGCGGGATAAGAGAAGAGAAGGCTGCCCAAACCAAGCCCAGACGAGAGAGAGTTGTAACCCCCCATAACGGAGATAGGGGGAGAACCGGGTTCAGCTGCTACACATGTGGCCAGCCAGGGCATACGGCTAGATTCTGCAGGGGAGCACCAGTCAAAGGGAAACCTGAGAATGGCGGGCCTCGCTGTGACCACTGCCATAAACCAGGGCACACTGAGGCAACATGTTGGGGGAAGCATGGGAGACCCCAGGACAACTATGGAACAACCCCGGGGGCACCACACTCCCGGAATCCACCAGGGTGACTAGGAGAAACCTTAAGCCAGGGAGATGGCAGAAGAGAGAGGGTTAGTGTAGCCACGCCCACAGAAGACTGTGAATCCCGACAAAAGCCGGTGTCCGTCCACTCCACTTATCGGCCAACATTGGTCAAAAATCTCACAACCCGTAGCTCCCATCCAAAACAGGAAAGAGGGGGAGAGAATATACGTAGATGCCGTGGTAGGGGGTAGGGAGTGCCACATGTTAGTAGATACGGGAGCAGCCATATCAGTTACAAACCTACCCCTGCCACTGACCAACAAAAGAATACACATAACCGGGGTAGGAGGGGAGAGAATACCCGCCTATCTTAGTGAAACCACACTAGTAGAAATCAACCACAAGTACATTCCAATGCAATTTTACGTTTGTCAAAATAATGAGGGCACAATCATGGGAAATGACCTAATGAGGGAATACCAGGTACTGATAGATTGTGGGAAAGGAAAACTAATTTGGCCACAACCTGACGGTAGAAAGACCAGGCAAGGGACACTAGCCAACCACCTGGGGACGGTTGGGGTAGCCACTGTCGTGGCCCGAGATTGGGACCAGGAACGAGAAGGGTTCGGAGCCATCTGTGCTTCTATTCCAGAAGCCTGGGCTAGGACGAAATTAGATACCGGACTAACCGACACAGAACCGATAAAAGTCCCAGGACCAGAGCACAAGCCCCACAGACAATACCCTATCAAAAAGGAAGCGAAAGGGGCAGTGGTAGAAATAGTCAAAGGTTTAATAGAAAAAGGAATCCTCAGGGAAACCACCAGTACCACCAATTCCCCCACATGGCCAGTCATCAAACCTGACGGGAGCTACCGGCTCACCATCGATTACACAGGTTTGAACAAGGTAACACCTAAATTACACCCCATTGTGGCAAACCCCTCGACTATTTTAAACGGATTGGCACAAGACCACAAAATTTTCACGGTACTAGATATCGCAAATGGATTCTGGTCCCTTCCACTAGACCCAGAATCCCAAGACAAATTTGCTTTCACTGTGGGAGAAAAACAGTACACATGGACCCGTCTCCCACAAGGATTTCATAACAGTCCTGCCATATTCCACAGAACGATGAGCGACATCCTAAGTAGGGTGAAATTGCATGAGGACAATACAGTTCTCCAATATGTGGACGATGTCTTAATAGCGTCCAAAACAGAACAAGGGCACAAGGCAGCCCTGTATGCAGTACTAAAAGAATTGGCAAAAGCCGGGCTGAAAATAAGCCCACATAAGGCACAAATTGCGAAACCCCAGGTCCTGTACTTAGGACACCTAATTTCCCAGGGAGTTAAAAACATGCCCGCAGATCGCAAAACCGCGATTAAAGAAATGCCACGACCAGTCACAATAAGAGGGGTCCGGAAAGTTTTAGGACTATTCAATTATAGCAGGAGTTTTATCCCTGACTTTGCACGGATCGCGGAACCAATTCAGAGATTAGTAAAGGGAGGAAAGCCAGCCCTGGAAAGGATAGAGTGGGGACAAGAGCAAGAGACAGCATACGCAGAACTGAAAGCAAGGTTAGTTTCAGCCCCTGGATTGGGATTGCCCGATGGAAGCAAAAAGTTTCACATCTTCTGCGACAACCGGGACGGCTTCTATTCTGCCGTAGTGGCACAGACTCATGGAGATAGAAAGAGACCCGTAGGGTATTATTCAACGGCTGAGGGACCAGTAGTCACCGGGATGCCCAGGTGCATAGCCGCCCTAGACTGTGCAGCATGGGCTGTAGGGATAAGTGAGCCCATTGTCATGACAGGAGATATTGTACTACACACAAAACATACATTGGTAGAGATGCTAAACACGGGCAAACTTAAAACAGTCTCCAATATAAGGAGGGCAAGGTGGGAGGCCACACTCCTACCGCCTAACAAGTCAGTCACGATCGTAAGGGACACGGGAGAAAATCCCGCGGAAGGGATTTTAGATATTGGGGAGGCACACAGCTGTGGAGAAACTGACAAAAATGACGAGGAAGGAAAGATTAGAGATGAACCCCTTCCAACAGCAGATAAGACCGTCTATGTGGATGGGTCCCGCAAATATGTATCCGGATCCCCAAGGACAGGGTGGGCAGTAGTGGACCAGAACCTGGAAACCCTAGAATCAGGAAGGATCGACGGGGGTCAGTCCGCTCAGGTAGCAGAATTAGTTGCCCTCACCCAAGCCCTAAGATTAGCAGCAGGAAAAACAGTCAATGTGTATACAGACAGCCAATACGCATTTGGTGTGATCCACGATTACATGCCAGCATGGGGGAGAAGGGGATTCATCACAACAGGAGGTACCCCCATTAAACACCAACAGCAGATAAGAGCACTACTAGCAGCTAGTGAACAACCGACAAAGGCCGCAGTAATTAAAATAAAAGCCCACCAGCGGGAACCTGGGAGGGACACCCCGGGGTGGATTCACTTCAAAGGGAATCAAGCCGCAGACGCAGCGGCACGGCAAGCACTAGAAAACAGTGACATTAAAAGCATGCCCCTTGCAGCAATAACGATAGAACAGGAAGAGATTGACATACAGAAATTACATGGGGACATTACACAGCAAGAACGAGACAGGTGGGAGGAGCTGGGCGCAGTTAAAGGGACTGACGGGGTTTGGAGAAAAGATAACCGAGTATTGGCACCAGGATGTATCCAGAACACATTACTGGAACTACACCACGGGCTTCCCCATACAGGCAGGGATGCAATGATACAGAGCCTGGGGAGAGAGTGGTGGTGGAAAGGATTGGGACGAGATGTGGCCACATACTGCCGCAGATGCACTATATGTGCCCAGCACAACCCCGGGAAGCCCATAAAGGTAAAGATGGGACACCAACCCAGACCAAAGGGACCCTGGGAACAGATACAAATGGACTTCATCGGACCACTGCCCCCCTCTCACGGGAAAACATACTGCCTGGTAATAGTAGACCAATTCACCAGGTGGGTGGAGGCATTCCCCACAACCAATTGTACAGCCCTAACAGTAGCCAAGATATTGGCAGCAGAAGTCATTCCCCGGTGGGGGATGCCAATTCAAGCTGACTCGGACCAGGGAACACACTTCACAGGAAAGGTTCTGAAGAACATTTGCCAACTATTAGGAATAAAACAAAAATTTCACATCCCCTATCACCCACAAAGTTCCGGGATGGTGGAGAGGATGAATCGGACTCTAAAAACAACAATGGCAAAGGCAATGCAATCCTCAGGTAGAAATTGGACAGAAGTCCTACCTGCAGTCCTGATGAGGCTTAGGGCGACCACAAATCGAACTACCGGCTTGACTCCATACGAGCTGATGACCGGGCGAGCAATGCACTTGCCCGAAAACATTATTACAGGCTGGACAGATGTGGGTCCGATAAAAGATAGGATCCGACAATACATCCGAGACCTTAGCACCCAATTGAAGGGGATGCGCCGGTCCGTAATTTCTAATCAGGCACAGGTCGACGCAGAGGGGGACTCAGAAATACTACCAGAAGTCCCAAAAGCCGGGAGCCGGGTATTAACAAAGGTGCTTCCTGCAAAACCAGGATTTGCCCCAAGATGGCACGGACCTTACGAGGTCATTATTAGCGGAGATACCTGTGCCTGTATAGATATAAGAGGACAGGGGGTCTGGAAACACTGGACCCAATTAAAACTATATGAGGACAAATAAACTAAAAAATACCGTTTTGCTCATTCAACTTCCACAGGAACCAGGACCAGATCCACTATCAAGACGTCGGAACCAACTACCTTTAATTTGATTGCCTGTTTATTTTTTGTATATACTGTAATTGTAAAATACTGTTGAAAAAAAAAGAGAGCGATATGGGAACAGGGACATATCTGATAATAACCCTGACCATTGTAAATACACTCCAGCATACGAGGGTTAGGGGAGCAGAACCACCAATCATGGAAGGAAACCTATTCCTGAGAACACACATCCAGATCTATGGGAATAGGACCGCTTGTTACCCCTCAGCGCGATCAGTAAACTCCCTATTCATCGCAACACCAGGGTGGCTCCCACAAGAGTTATTTACCATTGACACATCGGGGGCACCCTGCAAAGAACATATTGGGTACTTTAAGCAAGGGATACAAGGAAGGTGTGTAGAGCTCACTGAGCCGGGAATTCTAAGGGGGACGGGACCCCAACCGGAGGAGACACATGGGAACTACCCACAATGTTTTAAGGGAGAGGGATGGGGGTGCGTGCATGCCTTTGTCCCTAAAAATGATTCGTGCGCTGAGGCACATTGTGCTCTCCAGGAGTGCCGGGTCCGGGAAGGACACTTCACCTGTGACTGCAAGCAACAGAAATGCATTGCAGTCACCGCGGGTAGGCAGCTTATGTGTGGCAAGTGCAACGGCACCCACGTAAGCTCAGCCTCAGGGACATATCCATTTGATTCTCACCAAGAAGTACAATCAAGTGGACAGTCCAGGGGGAGGGAAGGTCCCACAAGATGGGGCCATGCGGTCAAACGACCCCGGGGTAATGCATGTTATCGGGTTAAAGACGGGTACGTGTTTTTATTTAAAAATGTATACATGACGGCCACAGACAGGCCTCCAAGGTTCTTTTCCGTAGGGACAATCAGACCTCTCACGGTTCCATGCCCAAGTGAGGGGCATGTCCAGAAACGCATAGTGACCAGGGCCATCAGCGCAGAATTTTGCTCCGACTGGCAGGCCCCTGTCACACTAGGGTCTTCTTTAGGATATGGATTTCTGGGGACACTATCCCTGGGAGGCGCCGCAGGGGTGATCAGTGCCAGTAATAGGAACTTCTTCATATGTGGACTGACCATTTTAGGAAACAACACCCTACAAGCATTAGGCGCAATTGACCAAGAACTCGCAGAACTCAGACTATACACACAACAAACAAGATATGCGGTGGACTATCAGCTAGCCAGACAAGGGGGGGTATGCACCATCATCAAGGACAAATGCATCACATACGTACACGACGAGACACTAAACATAACAGCAGCCATGTCCGGGATACAAAAGCAATTGGATAACTTTAAACAGGGGTTAACAGGGACTGATGGGTGGTTAGGATGGCTGTTTAACACCGTTTGGGGAGCATATATTATGAAGGGATTAATCCTAGTAGTAGCCATCCTGTTCACAGTCTGCCTTGGCCTAACCTGTATTAAAGTGATATGTGCAAATATTACATCAAGAATGCTACCCACTGCCAGTATCCAGATGCAAGAACTTAACAACGATACAGAAGAAGAGGAGCAACGACAAGGACAACAGCTGTACAAATCACTGTTCCTCTGAAGGTCGTCCATGGGGGGTCAGCCATGAATGGCACCCCCTGGACGAGAGGAGGGACTGAAGGAGAAAATCTTACAGAAAACCATATTTTACATCGTCAAACATATTTACATATTGGACTAATTGGCACCACTCATAACGGGCCAACAATGCAGAGGGGCACCCCCGGATGGATATTCGATCGGGTCCCCCCCCTGTACAGCTGAGAGACTCACGAATTTCAGAAACTGCGGGAGATCCCTAATCTGCCTAGCAACAGCCTGTAGCTGCATTTTAAACTGGTCAAGGACGATCAAGACCCCTATGAAACGAGCCATAGAGTGGGTTATCAAAACCAAGCTATCACTGAAACATTACTAATTCGGCCAAGGCAGACATAAAAATCTGATAAACCAAGATATAAGAATAAAAGGTTAGAATGAAGTACTCCAGACATCCAACAAGACAGGATAACATTAACACTCAATCTCACAAGCAGGAAACACAGACACGGGACAATAGGATCAAATTCAAATAAGGGGACACATAGAGATGATAATGGGAAACGCATTTAGACACCGGGGCAGGACCAAGTAATCCCATTAACACGAACACACACCATACAAATGCAAATTGACAAGCCTCCCAGAGAACTTCCCGACCTGACAGACCACTTTATACATATTGTAAAAAGATGCATAATCAAATGTTCCCGCTCAAATTTGGAGCCCTATAAAGATCCAGGGCTGATGTAATCCAATTGAGATCAACGTGGCCAAGCCACTGTTTCTGAGCTGGCTACGGGGGTCTCCCTAGGATCCTAGTAAATTGTACAATAAAGACACGCTTTGAACCTTGATTTGCGACTCGGCTTCTATTCTGTGCTGGTAAGGGATTTTTCCCTACAACACAATTCTCCCCCCTTCTTTTCTGGGCTAGTCTCCTACCCACTGACTACCTTCAATTAACACATCTCAAGTTACCACACTTTCTGACTGGCTTATAGCACAGAGGGCATGCACAACTATGCCAGATCTTTACCGGACATCTGCACCTGGGAGTTTTTTTGTAGTAGTCGCTGGATGGAAAATTAAGGATCTTGGGAGGAGGAAGGACAGTCAGGCAAAAGTGTCTAAACTTAATTTGTTAATTTTAGTACTTCAAACATTCAAGTAAGAATTTATGTACAACTTTGAACCAGCTTTTCTCACAGTAATGTAGCGCCACATTTCACAGGACATGAGCTGAAAACTTTAAAAGTTAACTGGTTTACAGCATCTGGATTAACAGTAGCCAAGGGTTAAATATAACTTTGCAACTCTGTAATTTAGGATTTATGTAACCAAGCTCTACTTCACAAGGATCATATAAAATGAGTATACATTCTCCAACAAGTCAAGTTCAAATAAAGTCATTCAGGATCAGCTATGTACTACGAAAGAAACCTTATTTCACTTTGTATCAGTAGACTTGTTCTGTTAAGTTCAATCTTGAATTTCTTCATTCACCAATAGGAGCAGAAAAAATTACTGCAGATACTGATCCCCACGATTTAATTTTCTCGGGTGTTGGGCATGAGAAATGTTAATTTCGGATTCACTATAACTTTCGCCTCTGTACGGACATGTATTTCTTTTTAAACCTGTTGCTCAAATTTAGACTTTTATTTTATGAGTTTGTTTAATTATTTGCCATCTTTTCTTCCTTTTTTTTCATTTTTTTCAATCTATTTTGAATGTAAACTTTAACATCTAACATAATTTCTCAAGACTTTGGCCTACAAGTAATTATGGTAACACAGCTAAGACCTCATGTATATATTTCATAAAAAATATAGCTTGGCGAATTTCCAAAATTTTAAACAGGAAAAATACTACAAAGGATGAAGTTATGTCTGCCTGAACAAAAAGGAACTTTATTAGTATCAGAGAAGCTGACAGAGAGGTTGGCACCTTTGTTGTCTCTGAAGATACACTATAATAAAACGTGGCTGCAGAGACCACATTCAAAAGGAATCATGCATTTCATAAGCCAGGCCTGGCCACCCGAGTCTCCTAGTCTATTAGGACAAACAAAGAACAATACAGCACAGGAACAGGCCCTTCGGCCCTCCAAGCCCACGCCGCTCCCTGGTCCAAACTAGACCATTCTTTTGTATCCCTCCATTCCCACTCCGTTCATGTGGCTATCTAGATAAGTCTTAAACGTTCCCAGTGTGTCCGCCTCCACCACCTTGCCCGGCAGCGCATTCCAGGCCCCCACCACCCTCTGTGTAAAATATGTCCTTCTGATATCCGTGTTAAACCTCCCCCCCCTCACCTTGAACCTATGACCCCTTGTGAACATCACCACCGACCTGGGAAAAAGCTTCCCACCATTCACCCTATCTATGCCTTTCATAATTTTATACACCTCTATTAGGTCACCCCTCATCCTCCGTCTTTCCAGGGAGAACAACCCCAGTTTACCCAATCTCTCCTCATAACCAAGCCCTTCTATACCAGGTAACATCCTGGTAAACCTCCTCTGCACTCTCTCTAAAGCCTCCACGTCCTTCTGGTAGCGTGGCGACCAGAACTGGGCGCAGTATTCCAAATGCGGCCGAACCAACGTTCTATACAACTGCAACATCAGACCCCAACTTTTATACTCTATCCCCGTCCTATAAAGGCAAGCATGCCATATGCCTTATTCACTACCTTCTCCACCTGTGACGTCACCTTCAAGGATCTGTGGACTTGCACACCCAGGTCCCTCTGCGTATCTACACCCTTTATGGTTCTGCCATTTATCGTATAGCTCCCCCCTACGTAAGTTCTACCAAAATGCATCACTTCGCATTTATCTGGATTGAACTCCATCTGCCATTTCTTTGCTCAAATTTCCAGCCTATCTATATCCTTCTGTAGCCTCTGACAATGCTCCTCACTCTCTGCAAGTCCAGCCATTTTTGTGTCGTCCGCAAACTTACTGATCACCCCAGTTACACCTTCTTCCAGATCGTTTATATAAATCACAAACAGCAGAGGTCCCAATACAGAGCCCTGCCAAACACCACTAGTCACAAGCATCCAGCCGGAAAAAGACCCTTCCACTACCACCCTCTGTCTTCTGTGACCAAGCCAGTTCTCCACCCATCTAGCCACCTCCCCCTTTATCCCATGAGATCCAACCTTTTGCACCAACCTACCATGAGGGACTTTGTCAAACGCTTTACTAAAGTCCATATAGACGACATCCACGGCCCTTCCCTCGTCAACCATTTTGGTCACTTCTTCAAAAAACTCCACCAGGTTAGTGAGGCATGACCTCCCTCTCACAAAACCATGCTGACTATCGTTAATGAGTTTATTCCTTTCTAAATGCACATACATCCTATCTCTAAGAATCCTCTCCAACAACTTCCCTACCACGGATGTCAAGCTCACCGGCCTATAATTTCCTGGGTTATCCTTCCTACCCTTCTTAAATAACGGGATCACATTAGCTATCCTCCAATCAAAGAACCCTGCAACCTCCTTTCAAGTTGTTAATGGTTGGAACATTAATAATCTCAGGAACACATACCTACTTTGTCAAAGCCAAAATGGAGAGATGGGAGCCATGTGACATGACCCCCCCTACCCCGACCCCCAGTTTCCAGTGCAGAGCTGGTTGCACTAAAAATAAAAAATTGCCTGGGAGACTTGTGACCGCGAACCTCGAGTAGCACAATGGGCCAGGAGAATCCTGGCCACAGGCAGCTTTGAATTTGAAACACTTGGAAGACAAAAAAAAAACATACCTTTCTCCTAAAATTAGTGGCAGGCACTTCAACAAGAGGATTGAACACAAATGTGATGCTGTTGTTTAAGGGGCAAAGGATAACCCAGGAAATTACAGGCCTGTCAGCTTGACACCAATAGTGGGAAGACTGATGGAGGCCATAATACAGGATAAGATAAATATACACAGAAAAATAATTCAATACTAGACAGACAACATGGCTTTGTCAAGGGCAGGTCATGTCTGACAAATTTGAGTTCTTTGACGAGGTGATATAGGTAGTGGATGAGGGTAGTGCCATGGATGTCATATATCCAGACCTTCAGGAAACATTTGATGTGGTGCCACATGGCAGGTTGGTTAGCAAATTAGAAATAATTGGGATTGATGGGTCCTTGCCAGCATGGATTAAAAGTTGGTTAAGAGATAGGAAACAGAGTATAGATGGGCATTTCACAAACTGGAGAAAAGTTGAAAGTAGTGCTCCCCACAGATCAATGTTGGCACCCGTGCCTTTTTCTGGTTTATACAAGCGATTTAGGAGATGGATACTGACAGCAAAATCTCTAAGTTTGCAGAAGATACTAAGCTGGGGAAAATATCATGAGGATGATGCTGAGCCACTTCAGAGGGACACTGACAAGCTGGCCAGACGGGCAGACACCTGGCAGCTCAATTTCAACGCGATGAAAATGTGAGGTAATGCATTTTGGTAGCAGAAACATAAGGAGACAACTTTGAGGGGAGTACAGCAGCAGAGGGACCTCGAGATTCAAGTGCTTAATTTTTGAAGATGGCCAGGCAAGTTGAAACAGTTGATAAGACTTATAGGATCCTTGGGTCTATGAATAGAGGCGTATAAAAGTAAGAAAGTGATGCCACACCTCTACAAATCATTGGTCAAACCACATTTGAACTGGACCACATCCAGTTCTGGGCACCGTATTTCAGGAAGGATGTTAAAGCCCTAGAAAGAGTGCAAAGGAGATTTATTAGAATGATATCAGAAATGAGGAATTTTAGATACAAGGAAAGACTAGAAAAATTGGATTTATTCTCCTTGGAGCAGAGGATTAAGAGGTGACCTTATTGAAGTGTTCAAAATTATCAACAATTTTGACAGGGTAAAGAGGACATTCTGTTTCCACTAGTTAGTATGTCAGTGACTAGGGGTTCACAATTTCAAGATGGTCAGCAAGAGAGCTAGGAATGAGATGAGGAGAAACTTCCTTTACTCAGAGTTGTTGTGATTTGGAATGTGCTGCCTGGGAGAGTGGTGGAGGCAGATTCCAAAGGAAGTTTCAAGAGAGAGCTGAAGACATATTTGAAAGTAATTAGAGGGATACGGAGATAGGGGTGGAGAATGGGACTAGCTTGGTAGGTCTTTTAGGAGCCGGTGTAGACATGATGGGCTGAATGGCCTCCTGTGCTGTAAAATTCTGTGATTCTAAGAGCTGACCTGTAAAGTGAACTGAAGCCTATATCAAGAACCACATTTTCACCATTTATTATTTTTGATGTTCCAAAGTACAACAATAAAAATACAGAATTTCAATAAAATAAATTTCAACTTTAAATATAATACTTTTAGACATGCTTTTTTGCAATATGAACTAGTTTGCCAGCTTATGGCTGGTCTCAGCTTGTCAACGTTTACAGGGAAAATGCATACAAAACATCATATATTCCAGCATGTTCAATGGGGTGGTCTTATTATTTCGGTCCCCTGGTTACTCCAGTTTGAGACTATAAATTGTGGGGCAGTGATAGCCCCCCCAACCCCCAAAATTTTACGGGTTGCTGGGTTTCCTACATCCCCAGCGATGTTGGGCTAAATGGACAGTTTAATGCTGACCTGAAATTTGAGATCCCTTGCTGGTCCAGGCCAGCAGACAGAGGAGAGGACCTTTACTACCTGCAATGTGCATTTCCAATCCAATGTTTAAATAGTGATCGTGAATTCTGTTGATAGCTCACCAATAAAACAGACTTAAAGAGCAACAATCCAAGTGTAAGATCCCAACATACCCAATATAGGAAACCATACAAAATTTAAAGCAGATGTCTATAAAAGCCATTTAGATTGTAAAATCATAAATCACAGGAGGATTCCAAACTGCAGCCTAGAACAGAGGCCGATTTTACCAAATCGGCTCTAAGTGCCAGGTGCGGTCGTAAATCAGACCCGCAGCTGCGCTCCAGCACCCCCATACGCCTTTTTTCGGCATGGGTCCAGTGGACGGGGCCTAGCGCATTTGCATCTGTCGGAGCACCGAACTGCGCACACGCAATTTGAAGCCGCCAGCACTCAGCGCGCCCGAGCGCGAAAGTCAAAGGCAGCGCTGACAGCACTGCCTTTGATGCCTCTTCCCTGAGAGGGCGGGAGGGAGGGAGGGGGGGGGGGAGAAGAAGAGAGAGAGATGTGACGTCTCTTCCGAGGGGGAGGGGGTGGCTGTTGGCGGGGCCTGCGTCCCAGGATGGTCAATTGGGGGGGTGCTACCGGGGTGGTTCACGGGGGCGGTCCACGAAGGGTGGTCGGGGGCGATTCGGCGGTTCAATTGCTGAGTTGAAGCCCTATCAGACTTCAATTCAGCAGCACGGTAAATGCACGGACGCCGATCGGATCGGAGCCTTGTAAAGTGGGAATCCTTGGGTAAGTTGGGCACGGGCTTCATGATGCCAATTTAAATGCATGCAAATGCATTTAGCTCGGCCCGCTGGCCAATTCGGGTGCGCGCTGGATCGGCACCCGGATCGGCCATTGGTAAAGGCGCAATTGGCCTTGGGTCGGGTCTGGACGGCGTTTTAGGTCCGACGCCCAACTTTACCACAATTTCACGAAATTTTGGTAAAATCAGGCCCATAGTTTGCTTTTAGCCAAAAAATGAAGAGTGATAAATCTTTCAAAAACGCGGTGACAAAAGATGACTTCAAGAAAAAATATCAACATTAAAATGTTGTCAGCAAGTCTGAACTACTCTTTGCAGCTTTTAACTTTGAGCTCAAAATGACGCAAGTATGACAAGTGACTCACTCAATACTGGAAAGTTGTTTATTTCTATTTGGCGCAAGAGTGGAAAGGGAACTGCGGCCAAACCATGACTTACAAGGGAAATTAGAGATAGTATTAGATTCAGAGAAGAAGCATATAAATTGGCAAGAAAAAGCAACAGACCTGAGGATTGGAGGCAGTTTAAAATTCAGTAAAGATGGACCAAAGAACTGATTAAGAAAGGGAAAAGAGAGTATGAAAGTAAGTTAGCGGGGAATATAGGTTTATAGTTATGTAAAGAGAAAATAATTGTCAAAAACCAATGTAAGCTGCTTCCATCACAAACAGGGGAATTCATGATGGGGAACAAGGAAATGGCTGAGGAACTAAATTCATACTTTGCTTCTGTCTTCACAAAAAAAAGTCATGAATAATGTACTGGAAATTCTGAGATACACAAGGGCCTGGGTGGGATTGTGGTCGGTGCAGACTCGATGGGCCGAATGGCCTCCTTCTGCACTGTAGGGTTTCTATGATTCTAAGTGAGGAGCTGAAGGAAATCAGTATTAGAAAATAAATGGTTTTGAGGAAATTAATGGGATAGAAGTTGGATAAATCTCCAGGACCTGATAATCTTCATCCCAGAGTACTGAAGGAAGTGATCCTAGAACTAGTAGATCCATTGGTGGTCATTTTCTAAAATTCTTTGGTCTCTGGAATGGTTCCTACAGATCGGAGTGTAGCTAATGTAAGCCTGCAATTCAAAAAGGGAAGTAGAGCGAAAACAGGGAGCTATAGACCAGTGAGCCTAAAATCGGTAGTAGGTAAGTTGCTAGAATCCATTATTAAGGATTTCATAGCACAATTTCATAGAATCATAGAAACCCTACAGTGCAGAAAAAGGCCATTGGGCCAATCGAGCCTGCACCGACCACAATCCCACCCAGGCCCTTACCCATATCCCTACATATTTACCCAATAATTCCTCTAACCTAACTTCTTTGGAAAGGAGTGGTATAATCAGACAAAGTCAGCATAGATTTACAAAGGGAAAATCATGCTAGACAAATCTACTGGAATTCGTTGAGGATGTAACAAGTAGAGTTGATCAGGGAGAGCCAGTGGATCTGGTTTATTTAGACTTTCAGAAAGCTTTCAACAGGGTCTCACCTGCAGATTATGTAAAGTTAAAGCGTGTGGGATTGCAGGTAGTATCTTGAGATTGATAGAAAGCTGGTTAGCAGACAGGAAACAACGAGTTGGAATAAATGGGTCTTTTTCCAATTGGTAGACAGTGACAAGTGGGATACCACAGGGATCTGTGCTAAGACCCCAAATGTTCACATTATATATGAATGATTTGGAAGAGGGAACTAAATGCATCATCTCCAAATTTGCACATGATACAAAGTTGGGTGGGAGGGTGCATTGTGAGGAGGATGCAGAGATGCTTCAGTGTGATTTGGACAGGCTGAGTGAGTGGCATATGCATGGCAGATGCAGTATAATGTAGATAAATGTGAGATTATCCACTTCAGTAGTAAAAATAGGAAGGCAAGTTATTTAAATGGGTGTAAATTGAGAGATGTGGCTACTCAGCAAAACCTTGGTGGCCTCATGCATCAGTCACTGAAACTAAGTGCTCAGGGAGTAAAGGCGGCAAATGGCATGATGGCCTTCATAACGGGAGGATTTGAGTATAGCAATAGGGATGTTTTACTGCAATTATATGTAGTTTTGGTGTCCTTATCTGAGGAAGGATGTCCTTGCTATAGAGGGGGTACAGCGAAGGTTTACTAAGTTGATTCCTGGGATGGCGGATCTGTCACATGATGAGGAGAGACTAAATCAGTTTGGATTATATTCACTGGAGATTAGAAGAGTGAGAGGGGATCTCACAGAAACTTATAAAAATCTAACAGGGTTACACAGGGTAGTAGATTCAGAAAGAATGTTTCCAATGGTGGGGGAAATCCAGAACTAGAGGTCATAGTTTGAGAATAAGGGATAAACATTAGACTTTTTAGGCCTGAAGTGAGGAGAAATTTCTTCATCCAGAGAGGTGAATCTGTGGAATTCACTACCACAGAAAGTAGTTGGCAGTTTCTGATCACAAATGTTAATTACCCTAGATGCAGTGTCAAGGAATTAGGTGCCATTAATCATTGAAGTCATAGTGGGTTTAAAAGGAAAACATTTGGAAAACATTCTAGTTTTCAAAAATCAAATAATTAACATGAAACAAAGGTCCTTCTGTGGAAAATATTTCAATTTCTCAATGCATTATTCTTATTGTTAAGAACCCCACTGTGAGGAGTGTCTTAAAAACCCAAAGGATAACTTGAAACACTGGCTCTTAGTGGTGCATATTTGTTTGGAATAATATGAAATGTACACCCCAGCGAGGAACCAGCCCAGTTGTTGTGTAAACAATTAATGGAGCATTTATTAATGTAAAAAAAGAAAAACATAAGACTAATATACACCAATTTAGTAGATAAGTAAACACAGCATTCTCTCTGAAATTACCTCATGCCTAAAATATATCCATGTTCCTTGAACTCACTTGAGACACCGTTTTTCCAAAATAACATCCAATTTTGTAACTCTAGAAATGATATCCAGCTAATAGCACACAATACAGCTTAGATGACCAAATCTGCAAAAATGTCTTTTCCTGGTTCATAGATCCCTACAGTGCAGGAGGCGGCCATTTGGCCCATTGAGTCAGCACCGACTCCCTGATGCAATATCTTACCCAGACGCTCTCCCCACCCTATACCCATACATTCACCTATACCCTATACATTTATCATGGCTAATCCATCTAACCTACACATCTTTAGACAGAGAGGAAAGTGGAGAACATGAAGGAAACGTACATAGAACACGGGGAGAACGTGCAAATTCCGCACAGTCACCCAAGGCTAGAACTGAAATCGGGTCCCTGGTGCTGAAGCAGCAGTGCTAACCACTATGCTACAGCAGCGCCAGTGCAAAGGAATAGACTGCATCTTTTTGAGGAGAATATCTGCAATCTGCCATGGCTCTAAATGTTAAATGGAATAGGCCTCCATGGCTCTGATCATAGATGGAACTGTGGCCTCTCTGAAGATTAGAAGGATTTGACCCATCTGACTGTTGAATGGAAAACTAGTCTACATCCCCAATGAGGGTGCCAGTAGTTATATTGTTCAGTCTCTTTGATATTACACCATGTGGATTTGGCTATCTATATCTCTCAAGTTCCTTGCCTTTAGAGGTTATCATTTGTACAGCCCCACTGATCGCTGGTTAATGTTTTTTGGATATGGCAAGTCGCACCTCAATTTCTCTAGACTCCTGCTAATCTTGCTACTGGGCAAATTGTATCTCATTAGTCCTCTAGATGCTTGCTAATCTTGTTATTTTTCTGTTATTTTGTTCTCATCTCAAATTCAACAGTTAACCTCGTTAACTTCCCAAATTCCTAACATTGTGTATTGACGAAGCCACAAAACTTCAATATAAATCTTCCAAAGCAGCACGAATTGTTGTGCAATAATAGCTCAGAGCAGATTTACATTATTAGAGATGCTTTTAAGATCAGTAATTATGGGTTTTGTAGCATCAAATGGACCCACTTTATACAGTACAGATAACCGATATATGAATTCTACATAAGCACAGTCTCACAAAATTACATTTGTCACTTGGCAATGTGTCTGCAGGTCTGCCCCAGCATAGTTTAAAGGTCTGTACAAACCACCAATGCTGAAAATGTGTTGCTGTGCTAAAATTAACAAGTGGAGAGGGTCAGCTCACCTGCAGCCAGGCTCCAACCTGGCATATGGCAGACATGAACTTAGTGCCAACTACTAATATTTGTCATCTCTGTATAGGATACAGGTAGTTGAATTCTTAACCAGACAGCAAAGAGTGGGGGACCAATTGCACAGTTTCCTCAAAAAGCTCAAACTGCAACTGACCGCCTTCCATACTATTTCATTCTATGATTATGGGTTTTTGAATAGAAACATAGAAAAATAGGAGTAGGCCACTCGGCCCTTCGAACCTGCTTTACCATCATCATGATCATGGCTGATATCCAGCTCAGTAACCTGCTCCCACCTTATCCCCGTATTCTTTGATCCCCTTCGCCCCAAGAGGTATATCCAACTCCTTCTTGAAAACACACAATGTTTTGGCCTCAACTGCGAGTGAATTGCAGAAGCTCACCATTCATGAGGCAAAGGAATTTACCCGTATCCTTTGACTATGATCCCTAGTTTTGGACACCACCATCATCAGGAACATCCTTTCTGCATCTACCAATGAAAACATTGAGATACATTGAGGTACACTGAGGAACCGAGTCTGGAGGTAACAAATGCAGCAACGGACATGTTAAAATAGGGTTGGAGACAGGAAAATCTTGAGGTATAATAAGCAAACTTGTTAAGAAACAGATGCGATCTTCAGCTCGGAATCCAACTTGGGTTAGAGGAAGCAAGTGAACACTCCATTCCAGAAGGTCATCATCGTCAACAAAGAAATGGAGTGTTATGCATACTTCAAGGTCACCACGGACTGTGCTCTTGATGTCACTGGCCATTTAGTAGCATAATGGCAGCATTAAATAAGGAGCACTGTCTTGGATATTAGAAGATGACACCTTTACTCAAAATGGAATTTTACATTAGCTGTGGTGTGCATCGCAATGGTTAGAAAGAAATGCTATGCTCGTCTCATCCAGTTTGACAGATTCACGCATTTTTAACAAGTTGATTGGCCGAATATGCTCTTTTCCCCCCACTTCATTTGTGGCACTGCCTGTCAAACACACAAGGAATCTCACACAATTGAGCCAAAAATTGAAAACTTCCATCAAAACTCCAGCGCTGATTCATTGTTGTTTTTAGTTTATTTGAAACATAAAATAGGGCTACTATGCGGCGGCAGGGTGGCACAGTGATTAACACTGCTGCCTCAGCACCAGGGACCTGGGTTTGATTTCCAGCTTGGGTCACTGTCTGTGTGGAGTCTGCACATTCTCCGTGTCTGCGTGGGTTTCCTCCGGGTGTTCCGGTTTCCTCCCAGTCTGAAAGAAGTGCTGGTTAGATGCATTGGCCATGGTAAATTCTCCCTCAGTGTACCCAAACAGGTGCCGGAGTGTAGCGACTAGGGGATTTTCATAGTAACTTCATTGCAATGTTAATTGTAAGCCTACTTGTGACACTAATCAATAAACTTAAAAACTATGGTGAGGAACACTGGGGCTTACAAGACACCAACTGGCCTTTGTGCTGTACACCTAGAACATGCCAAAATGCACACTGCTGAGCAGGAAGAAAAAGCAGAAATAAGAGAACATACACAGCAGCACGAGGGGAGACATTCAGAAGGATATGTCACCACCTTTGGATTTTGTGTTCCAAACGGATCGTAAATTGAGATGTGGGTTAAAAGTAGCAGCTTCCCACAACTCCACTTATCTCCTTGAGAGCCAAGATCAGGAACTTCAACTTCCAATGGACTTGGAACTTTTGTGCATCTACAGACCGGGAGCGGGCTGCACAAGCACAGTTCTGCATTTTTGAGCCATTTGGGTCAGGCGAATCTATGCAAGAAGTAAACATAGAACATAGAACAGTACAGCACAGAACAGGCCCTTCGGCCCACGATGTTGTGCCGAGCTTTATCTGAAACCAAGATCAAGCTATCCCACTCCCTATCATCCTGGTGTGCTCCATGTGCCTATCCAATAACCGCTTAAATGTTCCTAAAGTGTCTGACTCCACTATCACTGCAGGCAGTCCATTCCACACCCCAACCACTCTCTGAGTAAAGAACCTACCTCGGATATCCTTCCTATATCTCCCACCACGAACCCTATAGTTATGCCCCCTTGTAATAGCTCCATCCATCCGAGGAAATAGTCTTTGAACGTTCACTCTATCTATCCCCTTCATCATTTTATAAACCTCTATTAAGTCTCCCCTCAGCCTCCTCCGCTCCAGAGAGAACAGCCCTAGCTCCCTCAACCTTTCCTCAGAAGAACTACCCTCCAAACCAGGCAGCATCCTGGTAAATCTCCTTTGCACTCTTTCCAGCGCTTCCACATCCTTCTTATAGCGAGGTGACCAGAACTGCACACAATATTCCAAATGTGGTCTCACCAAGGTCCTGTACAGTTGCAGCATAACCCCACGGCTCTTAAACTCCAACCCCGTTAATGAACGCCAACACACTATAGGTCTTCTTCACGGCTCTATCCACTTGAGTGGCAACCTTCAGAGATCTGTGGATATGGACCCCAAGATCTCTCTATTCCTCCACAGTCTTCAGAACCCTACCTTTGACCCTGCAATCCACATTTTAATTTGTCCTACCAAAATGAATCACCTCACATTTATCAGGGTTAAACTCCATCTGCCATTTTTCAGCCCAGCTTTGCATCCTATCTATGTCTCTTTGCAGCCGACAACAGCCCTCCACCTCAACCACTACTCCACCAATCTTGGTGTCATCAGCAAATTTACTGATCCACCCTTCAACCCCCTCCTCTACGTCATTAATAAAAATCACAAATAGCAGAGGACCAAGCACTGATCCCTGTGGCACTCCGCTAGCAACCTGCCTCCAGTCTGAAAATTTTCCATCCACCACCACCCTCTGTCTTCGATCAGATAGCCAGTTACCTATCCAATCGGCCAACTTTCCCTCTATCCCACACCTCCTTACTTTCATCATAAGCCGACCATGGGGGATCTTATCAAACGCCTTACTAAAATATATGTATATGACATCAACTGCCCTACCTTCATCAACACACTTAGTTACCTCCTCAAAAAATTCTATCAAATCTGCGAGCTTGCCCTTCACGAATCCGTGCTGACTATCCCGGATTAATCCGCATCTTTCTAAATGGTCGTAAATCCCATCCCCTAGGATCTTTTCCATCAACTTACCAACCACCGAAGAAAGACTAACCGGTCTATAATTACCAGGGTCATTTCTATTCCCTTTCTTAAACAGAGGAACAACATTTGCCATTCTCCAGTCCTCTGGCACCATCCCCGTGGACAGTGAGGACCCAAAGATCAAAGCCAAAGGCTCTGCAATCTCATCCCTTGCCTCCCAAAGAATCCTAGGATATATTTCATCAGGCCCAGGGGACTTATCAACCTTCAGTTTATTCAAAACTGCTAGTACATCCTCCCTCCGAACATCTACTTCTTCCAGCGCCTGTGACACCTTCTCTTCCACAAAAACATGGCCCTCTCCTTGGTGAACACTGAAGAAATGTATTCATTCATCACCTCTTCTATCTCTACTGACTCCATACACAAGTTCCCACTACTGTCCTTGACCGGCCCTAACCTCACTCCGGTCATTCTTTTATTCCTCACATAAGAGTAAAAAGCCTTGGGGTTTTCCTTGATCCGACCCGCCAAGGACTTCTCATGCCCCCTCCTACCTCTCCTAAGCCCCTTTTTCAGCTCATTTCTTGCTAACTTGTAACCCTCAAATCGAGCCTTGTTTCCTCATCCCTACATAAGCTTCCCTCTTCCTTTTGACAAGACATTCCACCTCTTTTGTGAACCATGGTTCCCTCACTCGGCCATTTCCTCCCTGCCTGACAGGGACATACCTATCAAGGACACACAATATTTGTTCCTTGAAAAAGTTCCACTTTTCATTAGTGCCTTTCCCTGACAGTTTCTGTTCCCATCTTATGCCCCCTAATTCTTGCCTAATCGCATCATAATTACCTCTCCCCCAATTATAAACCTTGCCCTGCCGTGCGGCCCTATCCCTCTCCATTGCAATAACAAAAGATATCAAATTGTGGTCACTATCTCCAAAGTGCTCTCCCACAACCAAATCTAACACTTGGCCCGGTTCATTTCCCAGTACCAAATCCAATGTGGCCCCACCTCTTGTCGGCCTATCCACATATTGTGTCAGGAAACCCTCCTGCACACACTGCACAAAAACTGCCCCATCCGAACTATTCGACCTACAAAGGTTCCAATCGATATTTGGAAAGTTAAAGTCCCCCATGCCAACTACCCTGTGACCCCCACACCTATCCATAATCTGCTTAGCAATTTCTTCCTCCACATCTCTATTACTATTTGGGGGCCTATAGTAAACTCCTAACAACGTGACCGCTCCTTTCCTATTTCTAACTTCAGCCCATATTACCTCAGTGTGCATATCCCCCTCAAAGTGCTTTTCCGCAGCTGTTAAACTATCCTTGATTAACAATGCTACTCCTCCACCTCTTTTACCAGCTTCCCTCCACTTACTGAAACATCTTTACCCCGGAACGTACAACAACCATTCCTGTCCTTGTTCTACCCATGTCTCCGTAATGGCCACAACATCGTAGTCCCAAGTACCAATCCACGCCCCAAGTTCATCTACCTTGTTCCGGATGCTCCTTGCATTGAAGTAGACACGCTTCAACTCACCTTCCTGTCGACTGGTACCCACCCTTGACACCTTCCCCAATACCTCACTACCCTCAACAAGGACTTCAGGACTACAACTCCTTTTCCCACCCCACTGACAAATTAGTTTAAACCCCCCTGAAGAGCCGTAGCACATTTCCCTCCCAGGATATTGGTGCCCCTCTGGTTCAGGTGCACCCCGTCCTGTTTGTACAGGTCCCACCTTCCCCAGAATGTGTTCCAATTACCCACGTAGCTGAAACCCTCCCTCCTACATCATCCCTGCAACCACATGCTTAATTACACTCTCTCCCTGTTCCTCAACTCGCTATCACGTGGCACTGGCAACGTGCCAGAGATGACCACATGTTTTGTCTTGGCTCTCAGCTTCCAGCCCAGCTCCCGAAATTCCTGTTTTAAATCCCCGTCCCTTCTCTTACCTATGTCGTTGGTACCAATGTGTACCACGACTTGTGACTGTTCCGCCTCCCCCTTAAGAATCCAGAAAACACAGTCCGAGACGTCACGGATCCTGGCATCCGGTAGGCAACATACCATCCGTGAGTCTCTCTTGCTGCCACAGAACCTCCTATCTATCCCTCTAACTAACGAGTCCCCAATAACTATTGCCCTCCTGCTCTCCCCCTTACCCGCCCGAGCCACAGGGACGGACTCAGTGCTGGAGATCCACTCACTGCGGCTCACCACTGGTATGTCATCCCCCTCAACTGTATCCAAAGCGGAATGCTTGTTGCTAAGGGGAAGACCACAGGGGATCCCTGCACTGACTGCTTCCTCCCAGCCCCTCTCACTGTCACCCATCTATTTTCCTTACCTGGAGTAACTATATCCATGAAGCTTCTGCCTATGGCCACCTCTGCCTCCCTAATGAGCCTAAGTTCACCCAACTCCAGCTCCAGTTCCCTAACACGGTTTTGGAGGAGCTGCAGATGGGTGCACTTCCCACAGGTGTGATCAACATGGAGACTGACGGCATCCCTCACTTCAAACATACTGCAAGAGGAACATTGCATTGCCTTCACACCCATCCCCTCTAGATACCTTGCCAATACCACTAGCAGATAGAGTTGCTCCAATGGAACAATGAGCTATTTTCCCCACCTTTTCCTCGGAATCCACACGGACTGAACTTAAGATTTGCAATTGAAGAGACAACAAAATGAATTAAACTTACCCCGCCTCACCCTTTCTGCCGAAGCCCTTAGAGCCAAAGCCCTTACAGCTCTCACTCTGCTCCCTCCGCTGCCCGCTACAACGCTGCCCGCTCAAAAGTGCAGCCTGCTTTTAAACCCACCAAAAACCTTCCCAGGCCACTCCTGGGCCTACTTCCGGTTTCGGAAAAAACCTCCGATTTTAAACATAAAAATCACTGAAAAATAAATAAATAAATCAAGTGCAGAAACAAACTCTTAGCCTCAGCCTGCTCCTGTGGAACAATGAGGCTTGAAACCTCCAAGGTAAGCCCTTTTTAAATCCACCAAAAACCCTCCCATGGCATAAAAGTGTGGGTCAGGTGATAAGGAAGAGAGCACCATGGAAGACTGGTGTCCAGGAGATGGGGCAGGGAGAGGGTCCAAAACAAATCTCACAGGAAGGGGACAAGAAGAGGTCCCTGTTCAGTTTCATGTTTTCTTTTTAATTCATTTATGGGACAGTGTCGTAGAGATACACAGCACGGAAACAGGTTCTTCAGCCCAACTCATCCATGCTGACCAGGTTTCCCAAATTGAACTAGTCCCATTTGCCTGTGTTTGGCCCATATCCCCCCCGAGGGCGGCCTGGTGGCACAGTGGTTAGCATTGCTGCCTCAGCGCCAGGAACACAGGTTCAATTCCGACCTTAGTCACTGTCTGCGTGGAGTTTGCACATTCTCCCAGTGTCTGCGTGAGTTTCCTCCGGATACTCCGGTTTCCTCCCATACTCCAAAGATGTGCAGGTCAGGTGCATTGGCCATGCTAAATTAACCCTAGCATCAGGGAGACTAACAGGGTGGGTGCGAATTGTTTTCGGTGCAGGCTCGATGGGCCGAATGGCCACCTCCTGCACTGTAGGGTTTCTATGATTCTATGAAACTGCTCCCTTCCACGTACCTGTCCAAATGATATGGACGTGGACATCGTTTACTAGACCAGCATTTGTTGTTCATCCTAAATTGCCCTCGAGAAGGTGGTGGTGAGCTGAGTTCTTGAACCACTGCAGTCCATGTGGTGTGGATACACCTACAGTGCTGTTAGGGATTTTGACCCAGCAACAGTGAAGAAACGGCAACATATTTCCAAGTCAGGAGGGTGAGTGGCTTGGAGGGGAACCTTCAGGTGGTGGTCTTGCGAGGTATCTGCTGCCCTTGTCCTTCTAGATGGTAGTGGTTGAGTTTAGAAGCTGTTGTCTAACAAATCTTGAGTTCTTTCAGTGCATCTTGTGCTATCTTGTTGAATACATTAGATTGTTCCATTACCTATCTCACTTTCCATTTCAACATTTCATCTCCTTTATTGATTGTTTTCCCTGGTTTGGCACTTTCAAAGTCTCAGCAGCTCAGGAACATTCATGTTCCACAAAGCACTTGATTATAGCTATCTATTTTAATGCTTATAAGTTTTAAATTGTAATTCTCGTCAGATATTAATAAAGCTGAAGGTCTCAGTCAACACAAAACTCACTGCTTCAGCTGGGAATCTATTATATATATATCCAATCATCTGCAGGATAACCATTCCTTCTCAACTTCAGCTTGCATGAGGATCATAGACTTTCATGTCATGACCTTTAATTATACAACACATTTGAAACTAAATAAGCAGAAAATATCCCATCTTATCCATTCAACTCAATAGTAAAAAAAAATTATTTTCTCTCAATCACCTTAACTGAAAACAAGGTCAGGTCTTCATCATTTAAAAGCCCAATTCACAGAAGCATCCTCACCATTCTTTGAATTGTTTTCAATGAATCACAGCCTTTTGAAAATACAGTGCCCAAAACTCACCTAAGGTCTAACATGAGAATAATCTGTTTCCATTTACAGTCAAATGCCCTAAAGATGTACCTGGTGCATCATTAGCCTCACTGATAGCAGTTTCACACTGTCTAGACACTTCCATCAAATAGTTAATAATCTTATTCAGATTATTTTCTAGGTTTGCTAATGAGCACATCATTGCGAATACATTTCACTTGCACTATCCCAATATGTACACCTTGGGGACAATTTTGAGCCTGCTTTATCTGTCAGTGTAAACAGTGACGTAGGCCTAAATCTTGCAAGAGTCAGGAAACAAGATTCGCACCATCGAAATCTCATTTTTAGGTTATCCACGCCCCTCGCCCGTGACGTAACAATGTCTCCACCCTGCTGGGCAGAAACCTCATGGTTTAGAAAAACTTGAGGCAATCGAGGGGAACTTGCCAGGGACATAAAGGTACGTATAGCCCCCAGGAGGAGAGGAACATGCCTGGTATTTTGGTACTGCCAGGGGCGGGCTCACTTGGGAGCTCCATTTTTGGAGTGATTAAAGGTAGCACCC
Source organism: Mustelus asterias (assembly GCF_964213995.1). Classification (NCBI taxonomy): domain Eukaryota; kingdom Metazoa; phylum Chordata; class Chondrichthyes; order Carcharhiniformes; family Triakidae; genus Mustelus; species Mustelus asterias. The sequence continues at coordinate 151,064,663 of NC_135803.1, read as the reverse complement.
CGATTTCTGTGGAGCCAGCATTGCCCTGCCCTGTCACAGCGACAGCAAAAATTATGCCCTCAGATTTGTTTTATTTTTTTACAGAGTGCACAAAAATCTGGGGTGAAAACCTGGCTGTGCAGCTGGAGAGCTGCATGCTGGTTTTCTCACTTCTGCCAGCACTCTGTGCAACAAGGGGGTAGATCCTGCACCTTATGGTTACATACTTAAATCTCATCAAACATAATCCTGGATATCAAAGATATAGTTAAAACTATATTTGCTTTCAATAAGCTTTTATTGGGATGCTATATTTTCAAATGAACTAAATTGATGAATGTATCATAAATAGATGAACTAACCAAAATGCCTTGCATTTCTAGTGTTTTTATTTACATTTCCAGTATCCTTGTTTTTGAACCAATATCAAATGCAGATTTTATTGTAATGACAATTACGGCATATGCAGTTCAAGAACGAGTTAAAAAACTGTTACAGTGAAGAGGATGAATCACTACTCTTCAGTGCTTGCAAGCATAAATCTAGACAGGCAGAAAGTAGTCCCAAGCACATCTAGTATCTTCCAATAGTTTAAATTCTTCCAGGAACCGCTGCTTCATCTAACCATAAAAGGGAAACTCCCAATGAAAATGACGGCACGAGATAAATGGCTGCATGATACCACTCATCTACACGATAGCCGTGTTTACAATTCACCAGCAAATGGACTCATCCATTAACTCTCTGAATCACAATGCCAGCTTCGTATAGGAAACAACCTCAGTATTACAACAGAAATTTAGGCAATGGGTGAATATCGAAATGGGGGAGGCGATGGCCTAGTGGTATTATCGCTCGACTATTAATCCAGAAACCCGGATAATGTTCTGGGGACCTGGGTTCGAATCCCGCCACGGCAGATGGTGGAATTTGAATTCAATAAAGAATATCTGGAATTAAGAGTCTACTGATGACCAGTCAACTGTTGTAAAAGCCCATCTGGTTCTTTAGGGAAGGAAATCTGCTGTCCTTACCTGGTCTGGCCTACATGCGACTCCAGAGCCACAACAATGTGGTTGACTCTCAACTGCCCTCTGAAATGGCCTAGCAAGCCACTCAGCTGTAACAATCGCTACAAAGTCTCAACAAAGAAATGAAACCGGACGGACCACCTGGCATCAACCTAGGCACCGGAAAAGACAACGGCAAAAACAAACAGCCCTGCCGACATTGCAAAGTCCTCCTTACTAACATCTGGAGGCTAGTGCCAAAATTGGGAGAGCTGTCTCACAGATTAGTCAAGCAATAGCCTGACATAGTCATTCTCACGGCATCATACCTTACAGATAACATCCCAGACACCACCATTACTATCTCTGGATATGTCCTGTCCCACCGGCAGGACAGACCCAGCAGAGGTGGCAACACAGTGGTATACAGTCGGGAGGGAGTTGCCCTGGGAGTCCTTAACATCGCCTCTGGACCCCATGAAATCTCATGGCTTCAGGTTAAACATGGGCAAGGAAATCTCTTACTGGTTACCACGTACCATCCTCCTTCGGCCGATGAATCAGTATTCCTCAATGTTGAACAACACTTGGAGGAAGCACGGAGGGTGGCATGGGTGCAAAATGTACTCTGGGTGGGGATTTCATTGTCCACCACCAAGAGTGGCTCGGCAGCAGCACTACTGATCGAGCTGATCGGGTCCTAAAGGATATAACTGCTAGACTGGGTCTGCAGCAGATGGTAAAGGAACCAACAAGAGAAAATAACATACATGACCTCATCCTTATCAATCTGCCAGCTGCAGATGCATCTGTCCATGACAATATCGGTAAGAGTGACCACCACACAGTCCTTGTGGAGACAAAGTCCCGCCCTCACATTGAGAATAACCTCCATCGTGTTGTGTGGCATTATCACCGTGCTAAATGGGACAGACTTCAAATCGATCTAGCAACTCAAGACTGGACATCCATGAGGCGCTGTGGGCCATCAACAGCAGCGGAACTGCACTCCAGCACAATCTGCAACCTCATGGCTCGACATATCCCCCACTCAACCATTACCATCGAGCCAGGGGATCAACCCTGGTTCAATGGAAAGTGCAGGAGGACATGCCAGGAGCAGCACCAGGCATACCTAAAAATGAGATATCAACCTGGTGAAGCTACCAAACAGGACTACTTGCAAACCAAATGGCAAAAACAGCAAGTGATAGACAGAGCTAAGCAAGCCTACACCCAACGGATCAGGTCTAAGCTCTGCAGTCCTTTCACATCCAGTTGGGAATGGTGGCGGACAATTAAATAATCCACTGAAGGAGGAGACTCCATAAATATCCCCATGCTCAATGATGGAGGAGCCCAGCACATCAGTACAAAAGGTAAGGCTGAAGTGTTTGCAGCAATCTTCAGCCAGCAGTGCCGAGTGGATGGTCCATCTCAGCCTCCTCCAGTGGTCCCCAGCATCTCAGATGCCAGTCTCCAGCCAATTCAATTCACTCCACGTGATATCAAGAAACGGTTGGAAACACTGGATGCTGCAAAGGCAATGGGCCCTGATAACATTCTGCCAATAGTACTGAAGACTTGTGCTCCAGAACTTGCCGCTCCCCTAGCCAAGCTTTTTTTTTTTTTTTTTAACTGGTCGGTGCAACATCGTGGGCCGAAGGGCCTGTTCTGCGCTGTAATGTTCTATGTTCTATGTTCTATGTTCTAAGCCCTTCCAACACTGGCATCTACCCAACAATGTGGAAAATTGCCCAGGTATATCCTGTACATTAAAAGCAGGACCAATCCAATCCGGCCAATTACTGCTCAATCTACTCCTGATCATCAGTAAAGTGATGGAAGGGGTCATCAACCGTGCTATCAAGCAGCACCTGTTCAGCAATAACCTGCTCAGTGACGCCCAGTTTGGGTTTCGCCAAGGTCACTCAGCTCCTGACCTCATTACAGCCTTGGTTCAAACATGGACAAAAGAGCTGAATTCCAGAGGTGATAGTGGCAGCCCTTGACATGAAGGCCACATTCAACCGAGTGTGGCATTAAGGAGCCCCAGCGAAACTGGAATCAACGGGTATCAGGGGGCAAACTCTCCGCTGGTTGGAGTCATACCCAGTACATAGGAAGATGGTTCTGGAGGGTCAGTCATCTCAGCTCCATGACATCTCTGCAGGAGTCCCTCAGGGGAGAGTCCTGGGCCCAACAATCTTCAGCTGCTTCATCAATGACCTTCCCTCCGTCATAAGTGGGGATGTTCGCCGATGACTGCACAATGTTCAGCACCATTCGCGACTCATCAGATACTGAAGCAGTCCATGTTCAAATGCAGCACGATCTGGACAATATCCAGGCTTGGGCTGACAAGTGGCAAGTAACATTCACATCACACAAATACCAGGCAATTACCAATAAGAGACACTCTAACCACCACCCCTTGATATTCAATGGTGTAATCATCACTGAATCCCCCACTGTCAACATCCTTGGGGTTACCATTGACCAGAAACTCAACTGGACTCACCACAAACACAGTGGCTGCAAGAGCAGGTCAGAGGCAAGGAATACTGCGATAAGTAACTCACCTCCTGACTCCCCAAAGCCTATCCACCATCTACAAGGCACAAGTCAGGAGTGTGATGGAATACTCCCCACGTGCCTGGATGGGTGCAGCTCCAACAACACTCAAGAAGCTCATCATCATCCAGGACAAATTATCCCGCACCACATCTACAAACATTCAATCCCTCCACCACCGACGCTCAGTAGCAGCAGTGTGTACTATCTACAAGATGCACTGTAGCAATTCACCAAAAATCCTTAGACAGCACCTTCCAAACCCACAACCACTTCCATCTAGAAGGACAAGGGCAGCAGATACATGGGAACACTACCACCTGCAAGTTCCCCTCCAAGCCACTCACTGTCCTGTCTTGGAAACATATCGCCGTTCCTTCACAGTCGCTGGGTCAAAATTCTGGAATTCCCTCCCTAAGGGTATTGTGGGTCAACCCACAGCACATGGACTGCAGCGATTCAAGGCGGCAATTTGCCACCACCTTCTCAAGGGCAACTACAGATGGGCAATAAATGTTGGCCAGCCAGCGAGGCCCATGTCCCACAAATGATTAAAAAGAAAATAGCTTGAGTCAGGACTGAACCAAGTAATGGGATGGACATTACTACAAAACATCTGATGCCCTTCTAATATTCAATAGCAGACCTCCATTTTAAAAATGTAGTCAAGCTTTCTTCCAATGACTGAATGAGACAGTTCAATAGTTTTACCTTACATGAACAAAATAGGTTTCAAACATCCGAGGAATGTTTTTGAAAAGAAACTTTTGTTTGAATTGCATAGGAATAAAATGAATTCATAATAGTGAACAAATGCTTCGAAGTCACATCGAACAGATTTTTATTTACGAGTTTAACTGGTTCAATGTTCAGGTTACACTATGGATGCTCGAGAAAACAGTGGCTGTGAACATTTTTATATTTTTGAGGGAAAGTGAAAATTGCTTAAGGTGACTCAACCGTCAGTAACTGAGAATGGAAAATTCTAAGAATTTACAATGTGTTTCCCAGAAAAAACCTTTTGTTAACCAAGTTTCCAATTATCCGAGGAAGCACAACATGAACAATGCAAGCTGAGAAGCAAAAGACTGCAAGATTCAGCATGAAATGCTGGATATATTAAAAAACTGTAGAGTACAAAACTCAAGAGAGCCTGGATAAAGGCATCAGTCCAACACATTACAGTGGCTTTGATGAACTCAGGATCTCCAAAGTTCATAAATATAATTCAAAATACCTGCACATTTGGTAGAGGTTTATAGTTCAGTGCTTGTCACCAGCCTCATTAAGCAAATAAGACCTGGCACACTATTTTCAGATTGCACATCACCCAATCCACTTTTAGTGGGGGAAAATACATTTTCTGACGTATTCTCATTCCATTTCAAGTGGGCATCGGTTCCACAGTACCGAAGGCGAAACTTAACTGCACTGTTCAGCAAAAATGAAATTGCAATTTAAGTTACAATGATTATACAGAGATTTCACTTTTCTAAATACCAGGGCTACAATCTCCTTAACTGGCTTTAAAATTCTCTCAATTTGCAAGAAAATCATAGAACCAAACAGCATAGAAAGCCATTCAGCCCACTGTGCCTGTGCCAGCTCTCTGAAGAACTATCTAATTAGATCCACTCCCTTGCCCATTCCCTACAATTTTTTTCCCTCAAGTACTTATCTAACTTTTTTTTAATGTTATCATTGAATCTGCTTCTATAAAGGAAAAAGTCAAAGAAATCTGGGGGGAAAATGCCAGAAGTAATTTTTTTAAAATGAACAGGAAACACGTACTTTGCATGCTGTGCAAACCCAATATTGCATTTAACCAAAAAAGTAACATCTGATAAGACTTTTCTTTTGTTGGATACGAATCACCTATGCCTGCTTTCAAGTCAAGTGTACTTTGTGTTATCAACCACATACTTCAAGAATAATACAACATACTCGCATTCATTATTCATATTTTGAATATGGTACTGTGTGAATAGCATTAACTCGCCTCATTACAGCGACCCAGCCAGGGAGTAACATAAGGAGGTACACACTTCACCCCAAGTTGCTCACCTCTGCTTAATGACTAATGATTTAATGGTTCTGAAGGAAACAATTGCTGATCGACATTATTCATCCGGTCAAAAATAGGGAAGCACCTTGCCCACAGCTTCAAAATTAATGCTCATTTTATATCAAAGTTCAATAGCACAATATGATTCAGTTGTGAAGTATCTTCCTTTGGTTGAGATCACAATGCAATTCAGATTTAAATGAACGAAAGTCTGATTTTTCCAGTTTTTGTGAAATCTGACAAATGACTATGGTAGAATTCAGCAACAAGTGCATTCGCATCTACATCACAAAATGCAGCAAACCCAGCACCCAGCTTTGCACACTTATTCCAACACTCACCAGGCATCCGGTAATGCCTGTGTCTCATTTAGGAAAGTTATTGCGGTGACTAAGATGTGCAAACAGATCAGACGCCAATTAATCATGTTTTGATGCATTTTGCGGATTGATTTTTTTTTGAGTAATACTGTTTACGGTCTTTGCCAATTTACTATTAGTGGAAAATATGCAGTTAAATCCTGCTTTGAGCTTTGCATTTGAAACATAACTGTAGACCCAACATTTATCCTTCGAAATTGTGATCAGGAATACACTACTCCAAAAGGTTGGTAGCAGCAGATTCAATAGTAACCTCCAGAAGGGAATGAGATAAATAATTGAAGGGGGAAAATGGAAAAGAACATGGAAGTGGGACTAGTTGGACAGAGCTACCAAAGAGCTGGCAAAACATGATGAGCCGAATGGCCTTCCTCTGTGCTGTATCATTTTTGATTCTGCAGTAGAAAATAGTTGCAGACTCGACACTGAAATAGATTCCCTTTTGTCACTCGTAGGTGATTCCTGCAGAAGTAGTAATTTATTTTTCCAGTAAAATATGACATGGCCACGAGCCCCAAATGCCTCAAGCTTCCTCCATCATACGCCACCTTGTCCGTCTAAAAATTGTTAAAAATTGGAACTCATTTTTCTACAAATCATATAAAATTAGCTCAATTAAAAACATTGAGCAAGTGCCTTTTAAATAATTGCATATTTATTAATATATTGTATGCACAGTAGTTGAGAGACAAATTTTTTGAATTGATTTATTGTCACATGTATTGGTAGACAGTGAAAAGTATTGTTTCTTGCACGCTATGCAGACAAAGCATACCGTTCATAAGAGTATATCGGGGAGAAGGAAAGGAGAGGGTGCAGAATGTAGTGTTACATTCATAGTTAGGATGTAGAGAAAAATCAACTTAATATAAGATAAGTCCATTCAAAAGTGATGGCAACAGGAAAGAAGCTGTTCTTGAGTGGGTTGACACATGTTCTCAGACTTTTGTATCTTTTTTCCCCCAACGGTAGAAGGTGGAAAAGAGTATGTCCGGGGTGCGTGGGGTCCTAGATTATGCTGGCTGCTTTTCCGAGGCAGCGGAAGGTGCAGATGGAGTCAATAGATGGAAGGTTGGTTTGCATGATGGACCCTTTCACAACCCTTTGTGGTTTCTTGCGGTCTTGGTCAGATGGCCTTTTTTTTAAATAAAAAAAACGTACAGCACAGAAATAGGCCATTTGGTCCAGCCAGTCTATGCTAGTGTTTATACTCCAGACATGCCTCCTCCCACCCTACTTCATCTAACCAGATCACCATTACCTTCTATTCCTTTCAGCCTCATATAATCCATCTTGTTTCCCCTTAAATGAATCCAACCTGTTTGCCTGAAGTATCAAGTTCCATGTTCTACTCGATCCGTGGGTAAAGAAGTTTTGCCCAAATCCCCGACTGGATTTCAGTGACTAACTGATAATATAATCCCTAGGTCTCGTCTCCCCACAAGTGGAAACATCTTGTCTACATATAAACCATGAAATCCCACAGTAATTTAACCACATCTGCTAGATCACCCCTGCATCTCTTTTCAAGAGAAAAGAACCCCATCTGTTCAGTCCTCCCTACTGGTTATAACTGCTCAGTTTGTTTTTATACAGCAACATTTATACAGCAACCATTAAGAGATCCATCAGCTGCAATACTAATAATCAATGGGTCCTCCTGATGGGGGGATAAAAAAACACTGCACGAGTTGGAAAAATGTAGAAGCAGCCAGGTTGACACTTATTAATGGCTGGTTGATTATGTTGTTAAAAGATACACAGGTGATCAGCACTGCTTGAGTAATGACTGTAAATAGATATAAAAAGTGTCAGCTGGAACACTGGGCTGGAGGCAGAGATCTGTATTTGAAGATATTTTGAGGTTTCAAAGGTTAACTTCTATGCTGACATCTCCAGTAGCAGAAACAAAGTTGGGACAGGCCAACTTCATCAGGAGGGTAAAGTTTCAAACATAGATCTGTTTTGGATGCAGCTCTGTTTAATATAAAATAATCAATGAAGCAGCAAACCTAAGCTGATGCTTCGCACATTATTGAGGGTGTGCCGCATTGCTTTAGTTGCCAACTTTTTTGGACAGCTTGTCAAATAAAAATCCCATCTGCCTGTACTTAACCGATAACAATATTTGTAAATCCAGAGCATTTGCCAGGCTTCCATGCAACATTATTATAAGAGAAACCAGCTAATCTGGCCATTCATCTGATTTCTGTGTTGTATGGGTCTTGCTATTCATAAACTGTCAGTTTATACAGAAACAATTATTGCACTGCAGAGTGATTCATAAAATCCCCATGTGCAGAAGAAGCTATTCGGCTAATCAGGTCTGCACCAACACTGAGAGTATCTTACCCAGGACCTTTCCTCGGGCCCACACCGTAACCCCACACATTACACATGGCCAACCCACCTAACCCGAACATCTTTGGACTACGGGAGGAGACCGGAGCATTAAAGAGGAAATAACAGAGCACCTGAATAAGAATGGTTCGACCAAGCAGACGCAGCATGGATTCGTGAAGGGAAAGTCGTGTTTGACGAATCTACTGGACTTTTATGAAGATGTCACTAGTGCGGTTGACAGAGGGGAACCGGTGGATGTGGTGTTTTTAGATTTCCAGAAGGCGTTCGATAAGGTGCCTCACAAAAGGTTGCTGCAGAAGATTGGGGTACACGGAGTTAGGGGTAAGGTGTTGGCGTGGATTGGGGATTGGCTATCTAACAGGAAGCAGAGAGTTAGGATAAATGGGTGCTTTTCTGGTTGGCAGTTGGTGACCAGTGGCATGCCGCAGGGATCGGTGCTGGGGCCTCAATTGTTTACCATTTACATAGATGATCTGGAGGAGGGGACTGAATGTAGGGTATTCAAGTTTGCTGATGACACGAAGGTGAGTGGGAAAGCGAATTGCGTGGAGGACGCGGAAAGTCTGCAGAGAGATTTGGATAGGTTGAGCGAGTGGGCGAGGATCTGGCAGATGGAATATAACGTTAGCAAATGTGAGGTTATCCACTTTGGAAGAAATAATAGTAAATTGGAATATTATTTAAATGGAGAAAAATTACATCGTGCGACTGTGCAGAGGGACCTGGGGGTCCTTGTGCACGAATCGCAGGTGCAGCAGGTGATCAAGGCGGCGAATGGAATGTTGGCCTTTATCGCGAGGGGGATAGAATATAAAAGCAGAGAGGTCTTGCTGCAACTGTACAAGGCACTGGTGAGACCGCAACTGGAGTACTGTGTGCAGTTTTGGTCCCCTTATTTGCGAAAGGATATATTGGCCTTGGAGGGAGTGCAGAGAAGGTTCACCAGGTTGATACCGGAGATGAGGGGTGTAGCTTATGAGGAGAGATTAAACAGGTTGAGTCTGTACTCGTTGGAGTTTAGAAGGATGAGGGGTGATCTTATAGAGACATATAAGATAATGAAGGGGCTGGATAGGGTAGAGGTGGAGAGATTCTTTCCACTTAGAAGGGAAACCAGAACTAGAGGGCACAGCCTCAAAATAAGGGGGAGCCGGTTCAGAACAGAGTTGAGGGGGAACTTCTTCTCTCAGAAGGTAGTGAATCTCTGGAATTCTCTGCCCATTGAAGTGGTGGAGGCTTCCTCGTTGAATATGTTTAAATCACGGGTAGATCGTTTTCTGATCGATAAGGGAATTTAGGGGATATGGGGAGCAGGCGGGTAAGTGGAACTGATTCGCTTCAGATCAGCCATGATCTTGTTGAATGGCGGGGCAAGCTCGAAGGGCCAGATGGCCTACTCCTGCTCCTATTTCTTATGTTCTTATCTGGTGGAAACCCACGGAGACACAGGGAGAAGGTGAAAACTCCACCCAGTCATCCGAGACTGGAACAGAACCCAGATCCTTGGCGCGGAGAGGCAGCACTATGCCACCGTGTCGCTTTCAGTGCACATAAAGAAGTTTCTGAGATTACAAGATCCTATAAAAATGAAAGCTCTCTAAACAATCCAGTCCTTCTAGTTGGTTGGGATCTTTATTAATTAGTTGTTCTTCACTTTTTGTAAGGTGCATAACCACTGATTGAATTGTCTTCATGCAGTTTTGCTTACAAAAATGTTGGGGGCTATTTTCCAAAAAAAAAATCAAGTGTCCAACAGGCAGGAAAATGGGACGGGAGCGCAATCTAAACCCACTGGAGAGGCCAGCAGCAGAGTGCTCAGGGAGCCATTGGACATGCACCTGACATCACCTCCCCACATCCCCCTGCTTACCCACGATCGTTGACCCGACCCACCCGCCCCCAGGTGCCTGATGGCTGGCCCTGATCTCCAAAGACCGGCCCTGATCGGTGGCTCCACCACTAGCCCCCCCACACCCCAATTCAGAGATCCGCCCTTCTCTCCCTTCCTACCTCCCACCTCTTGTGGCTCCACCCTGTCTGGCCCCGCCCTCACGAGGCCCCACACCCTTAGCACTACCTGATGGGCACTGCCAGGGTGCCAGGTTGGCACTGCCTGCAGGCGAGGCCTCAATGGCCACTGGTCCGACCAGTGAGGCCATCACGTCTGGTCGCTGTTGCTGGGGATCAGCTGTGATCGCCGTTGGTGGGAACTTGACCGGTGAGGTTGGAGAGCCAAGTTGGTCTGGACAATACTGTGCGGAGCTTGTTAAAGTGATTTAAATTAGATTATGGCTATTTAAACCAGCCTCGCACCATTCTCTGGAACATGGCTGATTGTGTGGACAAGAATGGCCTGGGTGATTCTCGACCTGCTGGCGGCTGTGAAATCAATTTTTTGACCCCCATTTATATTTCCCGTCCCGCTACGTTACTCGGCCAGCATAACGGGGTGGGAAAATCATACCCATTATCCTTATTTGTAAGAAACAAACAAAACCGCCCAATGGAAAGGTTATTAAACACATTTAAATTAATACCATGAAGATCTCGTACTGAGCTATAATAGGATATGTTTGGACCTCAAAGAAAATTCCTTCAAGTCTTGCAGAATATTCAAATTTGTTGCAAGTGATAGAAAAACGTAAAAGCGTGCTGAAAAAACATCAGTGGATTTAATATTAAGAAGCTGATAATAAATTTACAGCAATTTATTTTTTGGCACTAAATTGCAAAATGAAACTTCACATCACTTTTGAATGAGTCATTCCATATCCACACGAACCTTTCATTTGTGTTTAAATAGAATCAGTAGGACTAGCTGATGATCTGAACAACCTGACAGCTCAATTTTCTTAATTATTCTGCCACCAAAGCATCATCTTCCAATTCTATAACGTTATTCAATAAATCTTCATGCAACATGAATGCTTTTCAAGAGAAGTAGAAATTCATAAACTATGTATTAGGTATAGAACATTATTGTGACGTCTCAAAGCAGTATGCCTTGTTGCTATGTTGTAATTCTTCATTTTTAAAAATATACTTTTTAAAATTCATTTTTAAGGACCTGAGCATCACTGGCTGGGTCAGCATTTATTGCCCATCCCCAAGTGCCCTTCATTAGGGCGGCACGGTAGCACAGTGGTTAGCACTGCTGCTTCACAGCTCCAGGGACCTGGCTTCGATTCCCAGCTTGGGTCACTATCTGTGTGGAGTTTGCACATTCTCCTCGTGTCTGCGTGGGTTTCCTCCGGGTGCTCCGGTTTCCTCCCACAGTCCAAAGATGTGCGGGTTAGGTTGATTGGCCATGCTAAAAATTGCCCCTTAGTGTCCTGAGATGCGTAGGTTAGAGGGATTAGTGGGTAAATCTGTCGGGATACGGGGGTAGGGCCTGGGTGGGATTGTGGTCGGTGCAGACTCGATGGGCTGAATGGCCTCTTTCTGTACTGTAGGGTTTCTATGATTTTTATGATTTCAGAGGGCATTTGAGTGTCAATCACCATTGGCACTCACACAGAAAGCCACAACCAAATGAAGTCTTCAGGTCGAGAGAACCCAAGTACACAATTACCAGGTGTAGGGGTTTTTCAGAGGCTAAATGTTGAGCTCAACTTTAGCTAATACAAAGGCTCACGACCACAGTATCCTGGTGAAAGACATTCTTTCTTAATCGATGCACACAGGGAAAGGGCTGGACAGTCCAACACTTCTCTGAAGTTACATCAGTGGCATTACAATTATACATTTTCCAAAAGATGTTTTACCCGCCCTCTGGCTCATCATGAGCCAATCATGAGTAAATGTCATATACCTTGACCAAACAACTTCCATGCGACTGGGTGGTAGGGGGAATAAACACCAAAGGGTGAAAAAGAGTGTGCAAATGAAACACAAACTCATCAAGAGGGTAGAGTGGCATTAAAACGACTTTTTAAAAATCTAGAGTGCAAGAAAGAAGAAAACAAAAAAATTAAATCAATTTGTTTCAAGTATTTGGAAGAATACTGATAAAAAAGCGGATTGAATCAGTCTGGATAAGGGACTGGAAATCTGGAAACACCACCATATTGGCACAACAAAAATAATTCATCAAGATGCAGGCTACACTGACCAGCAGTTTTTCAAAGTTTATCAAGAGACTAAATATGAAAAGGTACAATATTTAAATGCTTTAAACTAGATACAATTTTATCGAACAAAATAGGAATATCTATGTAGGCTACGATTAGCCACGAACTACAGAGATAGATTACTCAATTTCTATTGCGGCACGGTAGCACAGTGGTTAGCACTGCTGCTTCACAGCTCCAGGGACCTGGGTTCGATTCCTGGCTTGGGTCACTGTCTGTGTGGAGTTTGCACATTCTCCTCGTGTCCGCGTGGGTTTCCTCCAGGTGCTCCGGTTTCCTCCCACAGTCAAGATGTGCGGGTTAGATTGATTGGCCATGCTAAAAATTGCCCCTTAGTGTCCTGAGATGCATAGGTTAGAGGGATTAGCGGGCAAATATGTAGGGATATGGGGTAGGGCCTGGGTGGGATTGTGGTCGGTGCAGACTCGATGGGTCAAATGGCCTCTTTCTGCACTGTAGGGTTTCTATGATTCTATGATGTACTAATAATGAACCAACATAGAACATGTAACTAACTGACAGCTCGATCTACAATATTGAATAGAAACATAGAAAATTGGAGCAGGGGTAGGCCATTCTGCCCTTTGAGCCTGCTCTCCCATTCATTACGATCATCCAACTCAGGAACCTGTTCCTGCTTAACCCCATATCCTTTGATCCCTTTAGCCCGAAAAGCTCTAGAGGTCATAGAGGTTTACAGCATGGAAACAGGCCCTTCGGCCCATGCCGCTCTTTTTTTAAACCCCTAAGCTAGTCCCAATTGCCCGCATTTGGCCCATATCCCACTATACACAACTTACCCATGTAACTGTCTAAATGCTTTTTAAAAGACAAAATTGTACCTACTACCTCTGGCAGCTTGTTCTAGACACTCACCACCCTGTGAAAAAAATTGCCCCTCTGGACACTTTTGTATCTCTCCCCTTTCACCTTAAACCTGTACCCTCTAGTTTTAGACTCCCCTATCTTTGGGAAAAGATATTGACTATCTAGCTGATCTATGCCCCTCATTATTTTATAGACCTCTATAAGATCACCCCTCAGCCTCCTACGCTCCAAAGAAAAAAGTCCCAGTCTATCCAGCCTCTCCTTATAACTCAAACCATCAAGTCCTGGAAGCATCCTAGTAAATCTTTTCTTCACTGTTTCTAGTTTAATAATATTCTTTCTATAATAGGGTGACCAGAATACACAGTATTCCAAGTGTGGCCAGACCAATGTCTTGTACAACTTCAAAAAGACGTCCTGACTCCTGTATTCAATGTTCTGACCAATGAAACCAAGCATGTTGAATGCCTTCTTCACCACTCTGTCCACTGTGATTCCACTTTCAAGGAGCTATGAACCTGTACCCCTCGATCTCTTTGTTCTGTAACTCTCCCCATCGCCCTACTATTATATATCTAACTCCTTCTTGAAAACATACAATGTTTTGGCCTCAACTGCTTTATTTCACAGGCTCACCAGTCTCTGGATGAAGAGCTTTCTCATCTTATTCCTAAGTGGTTTAATCTGTATTCTTAGACTATGATCTCTGGTTCTGAACTCCTCCACCATTGGGAACATCCTTCCTGCATCTACCCTGTCTAGTCCTGTTAGAACTTTATAGGTCTTTGTGAATCCCGACGTCACCACAGGAGCTCCAAAGTAACATTCCGCTCTCACTCTCCCTACTTTATCCTCTCGACTCCGCTCTTAGTCTTGCTCTTTTACTCACGCCTGATTCTCCCAACTCCACTTCCCAGACTTGTATGAAATAGAAGCAGGTATGTTAGCAACATTCAAGGTGTATCTTGATAAGACACATGAACGGGATGCAAGCAGAGGGATAAAAACCACGTTTTGGCACAGGATTGGTGGGCCGAAGACCCTTTTCCCATGCTGTATGGTTTTGTTCAGGATTGGGCAATTTTGGCCCTTCAAATCTATTTATTCTACCATTCAATATGATCATGGCTGATCTTTTATTTTACCTCCACTTTCACGTTGTTCACATATCCCGCTCAGTGTTCAAAAATCTGTCGATTCTTGCTTTAATTCTGAACAACTGAGCAATCAAAGTTCTCTGGGGTAGAAAACTCCAAAGATTCAGGACACGTTTGAGCGAAGAACTTTCTGATCTTTTGTGTCCTAAATTATGAGACTGTGATCACCAAGTTCTAGATTTCTCAACTCGGGAAAACATCCAACCAGCACCTAGCCCATGAAGAATTTTGTATGTTTTAATTAAATCACCTTAGTCTCGACTTCCTAAAATTTAGTATTTATTTACTCAATCCTCTCAGTCCAGAAATTAGCCCAGACTGCATATAATCAAGGCAACAGCACAGTAAACGTTTTTTTTAAATTTACTAAACACCCAGCCATACCATTGTGATTTTGTAGTGTAATATTAAACTTGCATTGAGTGTCCCCTTCAACACTGCAGTGTGGTCAAGGAACAATCTTTGTTCTTCAGGACCAAATGAGGTAAAGAAATAGATATGTCAAAAAACATTTAATTCTTCACAAAATACAAGCTTTAATGTTAACTGGTTAAAAATGAAAGTCAATGGCTAGACTAGAGAGAGTTAACAATTAATTCAATTCTACTCACCTGAAAAAGCATATTTTAATCAGTGCATCAACAATGATTTATTTTAAATGTACACCAATTTTTAATTCTAACATTCTAGCGAAATCAACTCAAGGTTGTTTTAAAAGGGATTTTTCATTTACAGGAACATTAAAAAATATTTAAACAGAAACCCCGTATTATAATAAAATTTAAATTCCTTACCGTTCAATTACATAGAAATTGTCTCCATCATCATTTTGGTCAATGACGTGTTCTGAAGGTTTAACTTTCCTCTCAAACATTGCATCAAGGATTTGATATAATTGTTCCTGTTAAAAATAATGGGATGTTATCAGTTTGATACCATTTTACTTAAGCTTCTATTTCCCTCCTCTCTTTTCTGAAATGTCCCCATCACCTGCAGGTGAAAATAAATAGTCACAAATGCAGTTTTAGAGACCATGATAAAAATGGCAGTTTTGGCTAGTTGAAAAAAAATCATGCCTTTTCCCAAATGCTCAAATGGTTCAGCAACAAGGATCATCTAGTGTTTTTCTGCAATGTTCTATAATTAAACACCATTCAAACTTGAGTTTTTTCTGCTGCCTATCCCCAATTGCTCGATAAGGTGATGGTGAGCAGCCTTCTTGAACCACTGCTATCCATCTGGTGCGGATACACCATCAGTGCTATTTAGGAAGAGTGTTCCTGGATCTTGACTCTGTGACAGTAAAAGAATGGCAATATATTTCCAAGTCAGGATAGTGAGTGGTCCTGGTGCTGGTGCTCCCATCTGTTGGAAGGTGCTGTCAAAGGGGCCTTGCTAAATTCCTCCTTGTAGATGGTACACACTGTTGTCACTGTACAATGGTGGTAGAGAGATTGAATGTTTACAATGGTGGATGGACTACCAATCATGCTGGCGGCTTTGACCTGGATGGTGTCAAGCCTTTTCAGGGTTTTTGGAGCTGCTCTCACTGTAATGTCACTGAGCGCACAGAGAGATGGTTAGATTCTCTCTCACTGGAGACTGTACTTGTGTGGTACATATGTTAACTTGCCATTTATCAGCCCAAGCCCGATTGTTGCTCAATGCTTGCTGCATATGAACACAGAATGCTTCAGAATCTGAGGAGTTGAGAATGTGCGTCGTTCAGCACCAGTCATTCAGCTCTGACGAAGGGTCAGCTAGACTCGAAGCGTTGAATCTATTTTCTCCCCACAGATGCTGTCAGATTTGCTGAGATTTTCCAGCATTTTCTGTTTTTGTTTCAGATTCCAGCATTCACAGTATTTTGCTTTACTATTAATGCACGGTCATCAGTGAGTCATCCCCACTTTTGACTTTGTGATGGATGGTAGGTCATTGATGAAGCACTGTGGATAAATTGGCCTAGGACAAGACTGCGAAGAATTCCCAGTGATGTTCTGGTCCTCAGAAGATTGACATCCAGCAATCACCACCACCTTCCTGAATGATGCTGGCGAACCCAAAATAAAGGTCAGTGAACAGATTAATATGCTGACTAAGCGACATTACTACTACACCATCTCACCTCCCTAGAAATGAAGCAAATTTGTTTTCGCGTATATTGCATTTCTGAAGCTTGTGACAACTGTAATTCAATCAAAAATCTTCATACACATTAATATCTCAAATAAATGCAAAATATTGCAGATGCTGGAAATCTGAAATCAAAACAGAAAATGTCGGATAAACTCTGGAGGTCTGGCAGCGTCTGTGGAGAGAAAGAATTAACGTTTCAAATGGTCCTTCCACTGAACTGAAGATCGAAATGTACAGAATTATAAAGTTGGAAAGGGAGCGGAGCAGAATACAAGACCAGGAATAGGTTGCGGCAAAGGAGCTATAGACAAATTTGCTATGGCCATAAGACAAAGGAGGGGATGTTAATAGGATGAAGAGTGCTAATAGTGGCAAAAGGTGAGACAACAGACTGTGTTAATGGGAACAACTGAACAGCCAGGGACACGTGACCAAGTAGATGGACAGATGGGGCTTCTTTTGGGACAGGTCAGGGAGCTGAAAGACAACTGGCAACATTCTAAAAAAAGTGGGCGGGGAGAAATTTGCTGCCTAAAATTGTTGAACTCGAATGTTGGATTCGGAAGGCCTAATTACGGCATATGTGGCCAACTGCCTGGCCTGTTTCAACACAACTCCATCCCTCCCTCACATGGCCACATGTCGTTAGCTGTTCAGTTGCTTCCATTAACACATTATCTCACCTTTTGCCACCGTTCGCAGTCTCCATCCCTAGTGGCACCATTAACACTCCCCTTTGTCTCTTTTTTTAAAATCATTGGTGGGACATGGGGTAAAGCTGGCCGGCCGGCCAGCATTTATTGCCCATCCCTAGTTGCCCTTGAACAGAGTGGCTTGCTGTGCTATTTCAGAGGGCAGTTGAGAGTCAACCACATTGCTGTGGCTTTGGAGTCACATGTAGACTGGACCAGGCAAGGACGGCAAAGTTCCTTCCCTAAAAGGATATTAGTGAACCAGATGGGATTTTCCGACAATCAACAATGGTTTCATGGTCATCAGTAAATTCTTAATTCCAGATATTTTTCATTGAGTTCAAATTCCACCATCTGCCATGGTGGGATTCAAATCCAGGTCCCCAGAACATTAGCCGAGTTTCTGGATTAATAACAACACTAGGCCATTGCCTCCCCGTGACAAACTGAGGAAAGATAGAAATGCACATACTTATTTAGTTGGAGAGGAGGTGAGGCAGAGGAGATATCTCCTCTGCCTCACCTCCTCTCCAACTAAATAAGTCTGTACATTTCCATCTTTCCTCAGTTCTATTGAAGGATCATTTAGATCCAAAACACACATTTTGTTTCTCTGCGTAGATGCTGCCAAACCTGCTGAGTTTATCCAGCATGTTCTGTTTTTATTGCATGCACATCAAGTCTGTTTACAATGTCTCACATGGTATGATCTTCCTGTGTCCTTATTTCCTGTCACATTTTGTTTTATGACAGAATATAGCAGGAACAATTAGAATTGAGTAGATGCAAAGTGCCAAAATACTGCCAAGGGCTAACACTCAGGATTAATGAAAATAGTCAATCCTGAATTTCCAATCAAAAAAATGAAAGGTGAAGAACCACCAAATCATTCTTTTGGGGATGATTACCAACTTTGTTTTAATGTAATTACATCATGTTTAAGCAAGATAAAAACACCATAACTTTACACAGTCTACCATAACATGCTTGCATTTACAGAAGTGTTTCTTTGAGTCTTTCAGCATCATCTTAGGAGCGGCACGGTAGCACAGTGGTTAGCACTGCTGCCTCACAGCGCCAGGGACCCAGGTTCAGTCTCCGACTTGGGTCACTGTCTGTGTGGAGTTTGCACTTCCTCCCCGTGTCTGCGTGGGTTTCGTCTGGGTGCTTCGGTTTTCTCTCACATTCTGAAAGACGTGCTGGTTAGCTGCATTGACCTGAACAGGCACCAGATTGTGCCGACTAGGAGAATTTCGCGGTAACTTCATTGCAATGTTAATGCAAGCCTTGCTTATGACTAATAAATAAACTTTAACTTTATCTTCATTCATGTTTTTACTTCAAGACTATAACCTTGCTCAGAAGCCAAAGCTTCACTGGAATTCCTTTCTGCCCAGATCTATTGAAGGGAGTTAATCAGCCACAGGTATGCGTCATGTGCACAGGCAAATCCAGAATTGCCCAGCACTTAAGAACAGGTTTCTGTGACTTTGTGTAAAAGCACTTGAGGATTCCCCCCCTTCGGAAACAAGATGGAGATTGAATCCTCAAAGCTTATTTCAGGTAAATTTCATATCCAACTGCTCCTTTTCTATTATGAACTGAACATTAAAAAATTAGAACGCAAAGTTGCCAAACAAAATTTTTTTAAAATTGGTGTACATAGCCAACAGCCAAAAAATCTTCCTCTGACTGCCCACCAACATGTACCAGAAGGGGTAGAGAATTACCTGACCCAAACGGTAATTTGCTTATGTATGAATTTTCTGCATTACTGAGGATGTCAAATTTATAAAAGGCCTGAAAAGCAGATACGAATGTTCATTTTTCAATTGGGATCTATTCTACACTGGAAAAACTGACAAACAACTCAAATTCTCTGTATTTCAGATAATCAAATCGAAGATGACAGTTTCCTTGGACAAATATTTTCCGCCTGTGGTGGATGTCAAGTCACATCAGCACTCAAGATAAAGTCTGCAGAACTTTCACGGTGTTCGAACATAATTACTCAAATCAACATAAATGTTAATAGGACCAACCGGAAACTTGGTGCCATTTGCACTTATCATCAATAAGATGAGATAGATAAAGCAGCTGCACTACCAGCTTAATTTCATCAAATAGAAAGGCAGTGCTGGGCAGGTACTTCTCACACAATGGACTAAACATTCCACTTTGTTTATAATGATGGGATAGTTCAGTGCTTTCACGTACAAAAGCACCATTTATTGGTGGAATACAACATGGCACAGATTTTCGCAAATTGTTCTTGAGCAACCTGTCCAACAAATGATCAATCAATGCCAATTTGTAACGCTTTTCAGCATTTTAATATGCTGGACAATGGACTGAACTTGCATAGTTGTCGCACAGCATAGACTGCTCTGTCTGCTACAGAATGAATCACAGGAAAAGCTGCAAAAATAGACAGAAAATAACAATTGCACAGAAAAGTACAGAAGTATTTAGCATGAGCAACATCACTCCTGCAATTAATTTCATAGAGCTTCTGTAATTAATTATCACACCTCGATTAGAATGATAACTCTAATGAAATACAAGGCAGAGCTGATGAAAATTACTTGACACCCAACTGTGATAGTTAAAAGTTGGTTACAAATGGTAGGACTTGCCTCTAACAGAAGATTGTGAAGTTCAGACCCACTGCAATACTTGAGCACATAATCTAGGGTGGCTCTTAGATGCAGTGTTGAGGGAGACAATTCTGATTGTGATGACGGAGAAGAATTATTTGCTGTCTGCCACAGGGAAGATCTTTGCAAGGATCCACCTCAGCTGCATTCTCCCAATGCCGAGGTATTCCTTCCAGAGCCACAGTGTGGTTTTATGATCCTCACTGCATAGTAAATTCAGAAAAAGTGCAAGGAACAGCTACTGCACGGTTTACAAATATCCACTTTAACTGTATTTGTGATGCAAATAAAAATGTGTCAAGCGCACAAGTGAAGGTGCTTCTTCCAATTTATATCATATTTTATAGCACGGTTATATTATGCCAGCAGAGGCCATGAGCTTCCCTTCATTTGGGAGAAAAAAAAAATCAGCCTGGGAAGTTTGCATTGAATCCGGTGACAGCTAAAGAACGCTTCTCTATAAAGGCTTCGGAATGTTGTATGGTGGAAAAAGATTCTTTTGTTTTTAAAAGGCAGACAATTAGGATACAGGCTCTATCGCAAGTAACTGCAAATATTCTTGTACCCACACACGTCCAGATAGAGTCATAGAGTTTTACAGCCCAGAAAGAGGCCCTTTGGCCCATTGCTTTTGCGCTGGCCAAAGCATCTGCGTACATTTTGCACAATGAACAATTGTTCTAAAACTAACCTGCAGGGAAAAACACTGGTTTCCCCCTCTCAAGTTTTAAGAAGCAACTGTTAGCCACCTTCATGTTAATACTGACAAATTCCCTTGATAATTTGATATTGCATCCCTATTATACAACAAAGCCTCCTAAGTGGCACCTTAACAAATGCCTTCTTAAAACCATATACACAGCATTACTCTTACCAATATAATCTCCTTAAAAGAATTTTATTAAATGTCAGATAAGATGTTGCTTTTATAAATGTGCACTGGCTGTCCTGAAATGTTTCATTTTAATGTTATTTTTCATTATGGCCGACAATAGAAACTCTGGGTGAAGACTCTATATTAACCAGCATATTCCTGTGAGGAACTGCAATAACTCAAATCCTTACAAACATCACTGCATGGTCAAAATCTTTGCTAATTCCACCTAATATCCCTCAGCATGCTAGAGTGCATGCCATCGTGGTCCAGTTACCTCATCCATTGGGTTCCATCAATTTGTTCAACATGTCCAATTTATCCAGTTAACTTATCTAACGTACAACCGACCCAGTTAACCTGTCTAATTGCATCAACCCATCCTCACTGTCATTGCCTGCTGTGAAACCAACCTGCGTAGATATATAGCACGTTCAACACAGAAAAGCTTCCCAAGGGTCTGCACAGATGCATAATCAGATAAAAATGAACAACGTGCCAAATTAATGAATGAATGCTCAAACAGTGGACTTTAAACACAGCGGGAGGGGGGGGGGGAGGGAGCCGGCGAGGGGGGGAGGGAGCCGGCGAGGGGGGGAGGGAGCCGGCGAGGGGGGGAGGGAGCCGGCGAGGGGGGGAGGGAGCCGGCGAGGGGGGGAGGGAGCCGGCGAGGGGGGGAGGGAGCCGGCGAGGGGGGGAGGGAGCCGGCGAGGGGGGGAGGGAGCCGGCGAGGGGGGGAGGGAGCCGGCGAGGGGGGGAGGGAGCCGGCGAGGGGGGGAGGGAGCCGGCGAGGGGGGGAGGGAGCCGGCGAGGGGGGGAGGGAGCCGGCGAGGGGGGGAGGGAGCCGGCGAGAGGGGGAGGGAGCCGGCGAGAGGGGGAGGGAGCCGGCGAGAGGGGGAGGGAGCCGGCGAGAGGGGGAGGGAGCCGGCGAGAGGGGGAGGGAGCCGGCGAGAGGGGGAGGGAGCCGGCGAGAGGGGGAGGGAGCCGGCGAGAGGGGGAGGGAGCCGGCGAGAGGGGGAGGGAGCCGGCGAGAGGGGGAGGGAGCCGGCGAGAGGGGGAGGGAGCCGGCGAGAGGGGGAGGGAGCCGGCGAGAGGGGGAGGGAGCCGGCGAGAGGGGGAGGGAGCCGGCGAGAGGGGGAGGGAGCCGGCGAGAGGGGGAGGGAGCCGGCGAGAGGGGGAGGGAGCCGGCGAGAGGGGGAGGGAGCCGGCGAGAGGGGGAGGGAGCCGGCGAGAGGGGGAGGGAGCCGGCGAGAGGGGGAGGGAGCCGGCGAGAGGGGGAGGGAGCCGGCGAGAGGGGGAGGGAGCCGGCGAGAGGGGGAGGGAGCCGGCGAGAGGGGGAGGGAGCCGGCGAGAGGGGGAGGGAGCCGGCGAGAGGGGGAGGGAGCCGGCGAGAGGGGGAGGGAGCCGGCGAGAGGGGGAGGGAGCCGGCGAGAGGGGGAGGGAGCCGGCGAGAGGGGGAGGGAGCCGGCGAGAGGGGGAGGGAGCCGGCGAGAGGGGGAGGGAGCCGGCGAGAGGGGGAGGGAGCCGGCGAGAGGGGGAGGGAGCCGGCGAGAGGGGGAGGGAGCCGGCGAGAGGGGGAGGGAGCCGGCGAGAGGGGGAGGGAGCCGGCGAGAGGGGGAGGGAGCCGGCGAGAGGGGGAGGGAGCCGGCGAGAGGGGGAGGGAGCCGGCGAGAGGGGGAGGGAGCCGGCGAGAGGGGGAGGGAGCCGGCGAGAGGGGGAGGGAGCCGGCGAGAGGGGGAGGGAGCCGGCGAGAGGGGGAGGGAGCCGGCGAGAGGGGGAGGGAGCCGGCGAGAGGGGGAGGGAGCCGGCGAGAGGGGGAGGGAGCCGGCGAGAGGGGGAGGGAGCCGGCGAGAGGGGGAGGGAGCCGGCGAGAGGGGGAGGGAGCCGGCGAGAGGGGGAGGGAGCCGGCGAGAGGGGGAGGGAGCCGGCGAGAGGGGGAGGGAGCCGGCGAGAGGGGGAGGGAGCCGGCGAGAGGGGGAGGGAGCCGGCGAGAGAGAGAGAGAGAGAGAGAGAGAGAGAGAGAGAGAGAGTAGGCAAGCGAGAGAGAGAGAGAGAAAGCGAGAGAGAGAGAGAGAAAGCGAGAGAGAGAGAGAGAGAAAGCGAGAGAGAGAGAGAGAAAGCGAGAGAGAGAGAGAGAAAGCGAGAGAGAGAGAGAGAAAGCGAGAGAGAGAGAGAAAGCGAGAGAGAGAGAGTAAGCGAGAGAGAGAAAGCGAGAGAGAGAAAGCGAGAGAGAGAGAGAAAGCGAGAGAGAGAGAGAAATGAGAGAGAGAAAGCGAGAGAGAGAGAGAAAGCGAGAGAGAGAGAGAAAGCGAGAGAGAGAGAGAAAGCGAGAGAGAGAGAGAAAGCGAGAGAGAGAGAGAAAGCGAGAGAGAGAGAGAAAGCGAGAGAGAGAGAGAAAGCGAGAGAGAGAGAGAAAGCGAGAGAGAGAGAGAAAGCAAAAGCGAGAGAGAGAGAGAAAGCAAAAGCGAGAGAGAGAGAGGTTCAGATCTTTGGGAAAAGGAAGCATGGTACTTCAAAAGGGCCTAGAGACAAAGGAACAAGTAGACTAACAACTGGGAGGATGTGGAGAGGTAGTGGAGAGTTAGAGCTGAGTGTAACCAGCATTGACAAACGGCAGTGTGTAGGTAAGGATAAAGAAGAAGCTAATGATAAATCCATGAGGTACACCAGAAGTAAATGTAGGGTGGGAGGAGAAGCCATCGCAGGGCATGTTTTAGCTGCAAGTAGGTAATTAATAGTGGAACTGAGTGAGGTTGGTCAACTCGGATGAACAGTGGAGGATTGGTATTAAAGGAGGTTGATATGGTCAAAGTCTGCAGAGGTCGAGATGGACAAAGAGAAATAGAGCATGTGGTTACAATCACAGATCTTAACCATAAGCA
Source organism: Mustelus asterias (assembly GCF_964213995.1). Lineage (NCBI taxonomy): Eukaryota > Metazoa > Chordata > Chondrichthyes > Carcharhiniformes > Triakidae > Mustelus > Mustelus asterias. The sequence continues at coordinate 151,040,932 of NC_135803.1, read as the reverse complement.
GCTAATTTGGCCTCACTGCTCCAATACTAATTAGGATTGGGAGGGATAGCAGTGATAGGGTAATGCTTCATCAAGTGGTTCTGCTGAAAACTCACTGGTGAAGATGAAGATGTTTGTTGGGTGAGCTTGAGCCGGACGAGGAAAAATTGTGTATCTAAGTCAGTCACAGAGCATGCCATTCTGAACTGATTCAGGCCATTTCAGGATTGTGGTAGGATGGAAATTTGATGGCAGGGATTCAAACAGAAGAAAAGTTGGGTGTGGATTTGGGAAGCAACAATGTATTCAAGTACTTCAAAAAGGAGAAAGCAAGTAGAAAAAGGATGCTAGTTTGGAAGGGCAGAAGGGTGAAAGCGGTTTTTTTCTCCAGGAGTGAGGCAATGATGACAGCTTTGGGAAAAAGACAGTTTTGAAAGAAAAAGATACAGACAGAGCATGAGAGATAGGAAGAGAGAACATTTAAAATACCAGCAAGCAAAGGCGCCAACATGAATTGTTGGATGGTGAACAGTTTAGTGGGAATTGGGTTGACAGAATATATGTCAGGTCTCATGGATAAGGTGACCTCAGAAGAGACATATGGAGGGGTAGGAGAGAAACTAGAGAAAGGGGCACTTATAGTCAGGAGAACTTTGGAAGAAGTTTGGTTTAGTCGGCAAGGGAAAGGGGTCTTATGATAAAAGCAGCTGAATGGAAGGTTTGCTGTCCAAGAATATCATGAGTTTATCTTACTTGTTCGTGATTACAAGGATGGAAAAAGCAGGGAAGGACAATTTAAAGGAGATTGTTGACAGTTCAGAAAAAAATGATGGGGGTTATCTTTGCCTTCCAGGATGGTTCAGGAGTAGTGAGCAGTTTTGGCAGAGGACAGACAGCAAGGACTAAAAGTTTATTGCGGTCCGGCCAGATCAGGTAATGGGTGGTTTAAACCAATTATGCGCCAGATAAATTGAAGTTTGTGTCCCTCAGGCTTGCGAATGAGAAGTTTGGGGGCATACCAGAGTGAACGACCAATGTAGGAGCGAACAAGGATTTTACTGGGGCAGAAAAGCTTCAAAAGGTGGAAATTTCGGGGGGGGGGGGGGGGGGGGGGGGGGGGGATTGAGCAGTCTGGGAGCTACATTGTAGTCTTAGGTGATGAATGGATGGCTATAGACTGATCAAATGAGAGTACATTTCTTTCACTTCTTCACCCACCACAAAAATTGTTTTTTCCTAATTAGTCCTACCCTTGCTTTAACATGTTGCTCTTGCAAAATAATTTAATATTTTCATGCTGCCTGTCCATCACACCTTCTGTTTTTCCAATTATTTTTCTTCATCATCCATATTTTAAATTCTTGTTTTGATTTTCTTCTCCACTGTTAGCCCTGGAGTTGTTATATCCCTGTAACTACAATTAATCTCTCTACTCTGCCTCGCTTGTCACAACTGCTGGTTTTTCTTTCCACTTTATACAGAAGAGTTGGGTTTCATCTTGCCGAAATGTGTTTATTGAATTGCATTAACCTTTTATCATTCCCTCACTTTCAATTTTCATATCAAACTCTATGCTTCTTGGCTATGTCCATACACTTGCATAACTTGCTTCCCTCACTCCAATAAGTTATATCACCAATTGTTTCTTTGTTGAACTAAATAAAACACGGTAGTCCAGAAAGTAGAAACTCCCACTAAATAAAATACAATGGTCCAGAAAGTAGGGCCCAACCTGCACTATCCCAGCAATCCCACACATTTACCATGGCTGGTTCAGCTAATATACACACCTTGGGAGACCAAGGGCAAATTGGCATGGCCAATCCCCCTAACCTGTACATCTTTGGACTATGGGATGAAACAGGAGCACCCGGAGGGAGCCCACGCCGACACAGCCAATCACTCAAGGTCGGAATTGAACTCAGGTCCCTGGCGCTGCGAGATAGCAGTGGCTAATCACTGTGCCACCCTACTTGTTCTACTTGCATTACCCATTATTATTGTCCTTTATTTCAACATACATCTCTAACATATCTATATTTCACTACCTATTTCCCTTTGCACTGTTTTGGAATCCATAGCAGTTTCCTTATTATTCAAAACAAATAGATTCCAGATTTGCACCATCTCTATAACTAGCTCACTTGCTTATTTTGTGATGATAGCTTTGATGCCACCCATCCTTTTATCTTATTACTTTCTCCCAGAATATTTTACAACTAGGAAGGCTTAACCTCCAGTTCTGTCCGAGTTCAAGATGCTTCAAGCTTTTAAGACAGACCCACCTCATAGGGATTTGTGCCTCTCGTTCATCATTTAACTTGAACAAACTTTCTACATTCACACATAGATTACCTTTTTCCACCAAACAATTTTACTCATTCCTTTTCCCTTGATCAGTTTCCTTTTTATCTCATGCCCCATCGACCATTTGCTTTGCTTTTGCCTCTAAGTATCTTTTTCCATCTCTCCAATTTGTCTCTGCATTTTGATTTGATTTATTGTCACGTGTAACATAGTGAAAAGTATTGTTTCTTGCACACTATACAGACAAAGCATACCATTCGTAGAGAAGGAAAGGAGAGAGTGCAGAATGTAGTGTTACAGTCATAGCTAGGGTGTAGAGAAAGATCAACTTAATGCGAGGTAGGTCCATTCAAAAGTCTGACAGCGGCAGGGAAGAAGCTGTTCTTGAGTCGATTGGTACGTGGCCTCAGACTTTTGTATCTTTTTCCCGAAGGAAGGAGATGGAAGAGAGAATGCCCGGAGTGCGTGGGATCCTTAATTATGCTGGCTGCTTTGCCGAGGCAGCGGGAAGTGTAGACAGAGTCAATGGATGGGAGGCTGGTTTGCGTGATGGATTGGGCTACATTCACGACCTTTTGTTGTTCCTTGCGGTCTTGGGCACAGCAGGAGCCATACCAGGCTGTGATACAACCAGAAAGAAAGCTTTCTATGGTGCATCTGTAAAAGTTGGTGAGGGTCGTAGCTGACATGCCAAATTTCCTTAGAGAGAGAGAGAGAGAGAAAGAGAGAGGAGAGACCAGAACAGGTTGGTGATCTGGATACCTAAAAACTTGAAGCTCTCGACCCTTTCTACTTCATCCCCGTTGATGTAGACAGGGGCATGTTCTCCTTTACGCTTCCTGAAGTCGATGACAATCTCCTTCATTTTGTTGACATTGAGGGAGAGATTATTGTTGCCGCACCAGCATTTGTAGTTCCATTCACAAAGTATGCAAGGCAGCGTTTTGAATTGTTGCACCTGTTGTGCTTTTATTTTATGAAAAACCCGCAATACCACTGCCCTTTATACAAATCTACAAAGATTTGAAGCATCCATTCAGCATTCAGGACATTGGATTTTTGCAAACAAATACACCATTTACAGAAAGTTTTCTTCCTTTCTATCTTAAGTCAAAGTTTTCCAAGGTTACTGTCCTTCAATGGAGCCAACCAAATTGCTCCAGATAAAAATATATATACCACAAATGCTAATTTAAAGAATAACTCAGAAGTTCTGACCACATTTAAGGTACTATTTATTCAAAGTTGGAGGCCAATAGCAGTTGCTATTGACGACCGACTGTTTCATATCAGCATCAATTCATGCAGAGTAAATCAACTTCAGTCTCATGAAAAACACCTCGTATAACACAAATGGAAAGTTAAATCCTTCCATTAACCTGTCATTGGTGTGCCAAGCCACTCTGATTAAAATCTGCATTATTCCACCAGATACTGGCAAATGGAGGCTCCATTTCTGGAGGATCAGTATATCTTGGCAAACACAAAAGGTTGCGACAGAGCTTGTGTCCTAACTCTCTGCCTAAAAAAAACTTTCTCCGCCATACAGCATTCCAAAGTCTTTATACAGGAGTGTTCTTTTAGCTGTCACCAGAATCAATGCAAGCTTGCCAGCCTGATGACATTTATTTCCTCCAAAATGTAGGGAAGTTCATGGCTTCCACTGGTATAATATTACTTGCTATAAAATAAAAAGTAAAGGAAATAAATTGGAAACAGCACCTTCACTTGTGCACTTGACGCATTTTTATTTAAAACACAAACACAATTAAAGTTGAAATTTGTAAACTGTGTAGTGTAATGGATTTGAAATTCATTACAGAAATTAGATTCCTAAATCCACTTAACCAATCTAATGGACTGCTGACAATCTTTTACGGTAGTACAGTGGTTAGCACTGCTGCTTCACAGCTCCAGGGACCTGGCTTCGATTCCCAGCTTGGGTCACTATCTGTGTGGAGTTTGCACATTCTCGTGTCTGCGTGGGTTTCCTCCGGGTGCTCCGGTTTCCTCCCACAGTCCAAAGATGTGCAGGTTAGGTTGATTGGCCATGCTAAAAATTGCCCTTTAGTGTCCTGAGATGCGTAGGTTAGAGGGATTAGTGGGTAAATATGTAGGGATATGGGGGTAGGGCCCGGGTGGGATTGTGGTCGGTGCAGACTCGATGGGCCGAATGGCCTCTTTCTGTACTGTAGGGTTTCTATGATGATTTCTATGATGATTTTATTTCATGAATATGAGTGTGTCACTGGAAAGGCCAGCATTTGCCATCCATCCCTAATTGCCATTGAGAATGCAGTGCAACACCACCACCTGGGAGTTCCCCTCCAAGCTACTGTTCATTCCGACTTGAAATGCGTCATGTTCTTTCACTGTCACTGGGTCCAAATGCTGGAACTCCATCCCTAACAGCAAGATCGGTGTATCTACATCACATGGACTTCAATGATTTAAGGCGGCAGCTCACCACTACCGTCTCAAGGGCAAATTAGGGATGGGCAATAAATGCTGGCCTAGCCAGCGATGCTCACATCCCATGGGAGATACCGGCGCAGACTCAATGGGCCAAATGGCTTCCTTCTGCACTGTAGAGATTCTATGGCAATCACCAGCAAACATCTCCACTTTTGACATTATGCTTGGAAGCAAATCCTACAGCCTGATAATTCTCCATGTAACAAGTGTCTCTTGCTTCCTGTTCTACATTTCTTATAGGATCATAGGAACCCTACAGTGCAGAAGGAGGCTATTCGGCCCATCAAACCGGCACCAAGTACAATCCCACCCAGGCCCCATCCCCTTAACCTCATATTTACCCAGCTAATCCCCTAACACTAAGGGTCAATCTACCACGGCCAATTTACCTAACCTGTACATCTAGAACATAGAACATAGAACAGTACAGCACAGAACAGGCCCTTCGGCCCACGATGTTGTGCCGAGCTTTATCTGAAACCAAGATCAAGCTATCCCACTCCTTATCATCCTGGTGTGCTCCATGTGCCTATCCAATAACCGCTTAAATGTTCCTAAAGTGTCTGACTCCACTATCACTGCAGGCAGTCCATTCCACACCCCAACCACTCTCTGCGTAAAGAACCTACCTCTGATATCCTTCCTATATCTCCCACCACGAACCCTATAGTTATGCCCCCTTGTAATAGCTCCATCCACCCGAGGAAATAGTCTTTCAACGTTCACTCTATCTATCCCCTTCATCATTTTATAAACCTCTATTAAGTCTCCCCTCAGCCTCCTCCGCTCCAGAGAGAACAGCCCTAGCTCCCTCAACCTTTCCTCATAAGACCTACCCTCCAAACCAGGCAGCATCCTGCTAAATCTCCTCTGCACTCTTTCCAGCGCTTCCACATCCGACTTATAGTGAGGTGACCAGAACTGCACACAATATTCCAAATGTGGTCTCACCAAGGTCCTGTTCAGTTGCAGCATAACCCCACGGCTCTTAAACTCCAACCCCCTGTTAATAAAAGCTAACACACTATAGGCCTTCTTCACAGCTCTATCCACTTGAGTGGCAACCTTTAGAGATCTGTGGATATGGACCCCAAGATCTCTCTGTTCCTCCACAGTCTTCAGAACCCTACCTTTGACCCTGTAATCCACATTTAAATTAGTCCTACCAAAATGAATCACCTCACATTTATCAGGGTTAAACTCCATTTGCCATTTTTCAGCCCAGCTTTGCATCCTATCTATGTCTCTTTGCAGCCTACAACAGCCCTCCACCTCATCCACTACTCCACCAATCTTGGTGTCATCAGCAAATTTACTGATCCACCCTTCAGCCCCCTCCTCTAAGTCATTAATAAAAATCACAAAGAGCAGAGGACCAAGCACTGATCCCTGCGGCACTCCGCTAGCAACCTGCCTCCAATCCAATATCTTTGGAGTGTGGGTTGGATGGATTGGCCCCATGCTAAATTTATATAAAATTTACATAATGCTAATATATTTAATCTAGTAGTGATGATCCTTCAAAAACAGGAAACGGTCTGCTTCTATTACCTTTGTCCATTCTTGGTCATAATTTAAAGCAATGGCATATCAGCCGTAATCAATTTTCCAACTATTGCTTGGTGTATTCCTTTCCCCTCACACATTTGCAATACCCCCTCTCGAACACCTCAACATCTGTCCAGATGCCCGTCAACATCAACGGGGACAAAGTAGAAAGGGTCAAGAGCTTCAAATTTTTAGGTGTCCAGATCATCAGCAACCTGTCCTGGTCCCCTCATGCCGACACTATAGTTAAGAAAGCCCACCAACGCCTCTACTTTCTCAGAAGACTAAGGAAATTTGGCATGTCAGCTATGACTCTCACCGACATTTACAGATGCACCATAGAAAGCATTCTTTCTCGTTGTATCACAGCTTGGTGTGGCTCCTGCTCTGCTCAAGACCACAAGAAACTACAAAAGGTCGTGAATGTAGCCCAATCCATCACGCAAACCAGCCTCCCATCCATTGACTCGGTCTACACTTCCCACTGCCTCGGCAAAGCAGCCAGCATAATTAAGGACCCCAAGCACCCCGGACATTCTCTCTTCCACCTTCTTCCGTCGGGAAAAAGATACAAAAGTCTGAGGGCACATACCAACTGACTCAAGAACAGCTTCTTCTGTGCAGCCATCAGACTTTTGAATGGACTTACCTCGCATTAAGTTGATCTTCCTCTACACCCTAGCTATGACTGTAACACTACGTTCTGCGCTGTCATGTATCCTTCTCTATGAACGGTATGCTTTGTCTGTATAGCGCGCAAGGAACAATACTTTTCACTATGTTAATACACATGACAATAATAAATCAAATCAAAACAAAAATCAGAAATAAGTCATCCAACACAGCACACAATTTAAGATTTCAAGTTATATTTTTCATTTGGCTTCAATAAAGTTTATTTAGTGTCAGAAGTAGGTTTACATTAACATTGCAATGAAGTTACTGTGAAAATCCCCAAGTCGCCACACTCCAGCGCCTGTTCGGGTACACTGGAGGGAGAATTTAGCATGGACAATGCACCTAACCAACACGTCTTTTGGACTGTGAGGGGAAACCGGAGCACCCCCACACAGACACGGGGAGAACACGCAAACTCCACACAGCGACCTAAACCGGGAATTGAACCCATGTCCCTGGCACTGTGAGGCAGCAGTGCTAACCACTGTGCCACCGACAGTAGGTTAGTTCATCACACAACCACACTCCTGACTGATGATGGGACTGAGGTTTTTCCCTCTGTATTCATGTGTACAGTTCCTAGTTTTCCTAGAATTGATTAGATTTATTCTTGTAGCTGTCAGTAATATACTAACGTACAAGTTGGAAGTTATTTTACTCCTTTTAATTTTTGCCTGATAACTATTCAGCTAAGGGAATTGGAACCATCTAAAGTCGTCGATTTAAATCGGAGGTTCAGATTGCTCCCAATGCAGGATAATTGCTCATCAGAAATGTAAAACTTCCTGGGTAATTGCTGTGCAGTCCTTGCATGGGGATCTCCAGGGACTCCCCAGTGCATCTTCTGAGATATAACCTTTGCAGAGATCAGAAATTCTGGGTCCCAGTCCATTTTTGCAATGCCTTGACACTGCCTGTGCTGAACAGGACAAAACTTTGGAAACTCTTGCAAAAAAACTAATCAGATCATGCGTGATTTGTTTTAAACGCAAGTGGTTATATTTTAATGTAATATTCTTAGCAACATACCACGGGTTTGGTGTTTAAAGCAACCAGATTTTTCACGAAGATTTTATACTTATTCTAAATTTGATTGCAAGTTTCATAGTTTTAGATTCAACAGCATCCATTGGTACAAAATTAATTTTTAAAAGAAGCATTGAAATCAGTTGTGTTAATCACACTAGTTACTGTTAATTATGTCTCTGGTGGGAATTCCACAGAAATTACAACCCTTTGATTTGTTTTAACAATTACTAATTGATACTTAAACATTGACATTTTTGACTGTTATGAGCTATGATTAAACGTGTTCTCAACAGGGAATAAGCACTGGCATTTTGACCCATTATGCCTCTGCTAGCTCTTTGAAAGAGTGATCTAGCTCATACTACTCTCCTGTACTTAGCCTCCCCACCAAAAAAAATAAAATTAACTTAAATCTAATAGTTCAAAGTAGCTTTGGCTCAGAGATGCAATAACAAAATTGTCTGTACAGGACTTGTGAAAGGAGGCTAAATTTTTGTTGAAATATTTGTTATTTGATAAATAACATTTTTCCTCATTTCACTTCAAATCAGGGGATGGGCCAGGGAGGGTGGGTGTGATGCAATGCTGAAATTGGTTAAGTATATTAAGATTGACCTCAAATGTTTTGCAGGTCTTTTCTAGTTTGAAATAATACCCAAGCCAGTTTAGTTTTCACGATTGCTTTCATAACCCAAGGTAAATTTACAGTCCACATTGATAAATGACTGTAAACTGTATCAACAGCTGTCTATGCTCATAGTCAAGTTTGAGACTTGTGTGTTGTAAATACTGCAATGCTTAAGGGTTGAAATTTGAAACCAGAGAGATGGTGATTACCAAATATGCTTCACTCCCCACCCCCATATACTCAAATATATTTTCTTAGCTCCTTTGTAAACATGCAAAGAAACAATGCCGGAACATCAGTGCAGCGAATAGCCCAAAATATCCCTCCTACACATGCAACCCGTTTCCAAGCTGTAAACTTCTATGACTCTATAACTCTAATAGTCATCTGACCTCAGCAAAAGAAAAGCAACCAGGGAAACTGTTCAAAAACTTTCTAACAGTCTTACAATAGTGTTACACTTGCAAAACTTATCAGTAAAGGAAGCTGGCTGATACCCATGAACATCTAAATGGCTATGTTCTTGATCTCAAAACACCACTTAAGATATTCGAATGTGAACAATGACAAAGTAATTTGACTTTGACTAAACAAATTCCAGTGTTCCAACAGATATCAAGAATAGTCAGGAATAATTGTTTTTCCCAAGTATAATAGAGTGAGCTCAACTGAAAACAAAATATTTAACACAAAAGGTCAACTGTGTAAGATTCATGGTGGTTACTAGAAGTGCTTTTCCTAACAACCACAAGAACTCTAACAGAACTGTCAAATTGTTTCTCATTTGTCTCAGTAAAGCTCCAACTCCTAATAAGTAAGCAACTTCACCCTGTTAGGATGGCTGTAATATTTCAACTCCAAATGTAATAGAACAAAGGTCTGACTTTATTCAAATGACATAGGGATGACCTACATTTACACAGCAGCATTCACATGGGAAATATCTCAAGAGGTTTTACAAAGAAGAATCCAACAATCAGCTGTGGGCAGATAGGCAAAATTCCGAAAAACATAACCAAACGTATGATTTGAGGAGGCTTTCTAAGCTAAGTGGAGTGAGTGCAAAGCAAAGGGTTGAAAGAGAACTTTATTCGACACAAGTAGATGAAGGCAGGTTTTATAGACAAGAAAGAAAATTGAGTGCCTTATACTGAGAGCAGATGGAGTCAATGAAAGTCAGACTGCGGGAGAACGAAGACCCAATGTGTAACTGGAACTTGGTAAAAGGAATTCAGCAGTGAGGAGGATCAATATTTATTGAATTACCATTTCAATTCTAGTGATATTTACACATGCATTTTATGAAAATTACCAGGTAAATTCAGTAGTCAGTTAATGGGAATACTGGTCGTCGCTGGCTGTCCCTTGATTGGAGGATGATGCCTACTCAGGGTCCAAATCTCTGCCATAGTACTCGACCTGCAGATCTTTGGGCACATGGGGTAGGATGTCCTATGAGGTAGTGGGGTCCAGAGGATTTGCTTCCTTTTCTTTCTTCTCTGCCACCGCTCCACCTCATCACTAAAGTGTTGGGACGCAAAAGCATGATGCAGCTGTTTGAACAAGTTGCCTCCACTCTGAACAATTGGTAACAAACTACTCCCAGTGATCAACATGAATGCTGCTACATTTCAAGGAGAGCTTCAAGGAGTCTTTGAAGCATTTTCTTTCTCCTCCCCTGAACATTAGCCATTTTGCGAGTTAGGAACTGGAAGACGTGCAGCAACAATAGTGAGAAACTCCTGATGAAAGTAACTTTTTCTGTGAGAAATAGAAGCAGGAGTAGGCCTATGGTCTTATTTGACACCAATTAGCAGTTAAGTCCTGGAGGAAAGATGTTGAGTGGGGGAAGGAGGTAACAGTAGCTCGGAGCAAGTGGGAAAATGTTTACTTTTGTTTTCGGCAGCCTCCAGCGGTCCCTGCAAGGGTCCCTTGAGCCCGCTCAGCCATTCAAGATAATCATAGTTATCTTCCACCTCAATTCCAATTTGCTGCATTATCCCCATACCCATTCCTTGCCGTCATACGAACCAACTGAAACACCAGCTTTGCTGACACTCAAACTTACACCTGCTTCTCACAAATATACTTGGAAGAAATGCACAGCATCAGCAGTTTTCATTAAAAACATTTGCTTTTCCTTTTTTTTTGTCTTTTCTTCCTCAACACACACACACACACTTCGAGTGCTGAGCAACACTGCCTTTCTGGCATTTTCTCTTTTTAGTTCACATTTCCAACACACATGAATTTTCAACCTACTCAATGCATAAATTTAATTTCAAATACAGGCATAATATCATATTGCCCTTCCCCCACACAGCTAAATCTAACATTCAAGGCACTGAGAGAATGTCGCATAATTATGTTTCCAAGTATCTCGTGCAACTGTACTGTTGAATTGATCTACAGACTGTTGGCTTGGTAACCCACAATCAAGTATATTTTTATGGTGATGTTGCAAGTTTTTAATTTTGTTGCAAGTATAGATAGAAATTGTAAACAGCAGAGTGAAAAACATGTTTACATTTAGAATATAGAACCCCTAAAAGATGCTGGCATTTGTCAGTTCCATCTCAAGAATACTCTACGTCTTCTCAAAAGGCTGGAGACGCAGGATATAGCAAAGACAATGGCCCCTGACTCCAGTAATGAAGACCTGTGCTCTAGAACTAGCTGCACCTTTAGCCGAACAGTTCCAGTGCAGCAACAACACTGGTATCTACCTTACATACCTGGGCATTTTTTCACATTACGTTCATAAGAACAGGACAAACCTTACCAATTACTGCTCCATCAGTCCCCTTTCAAATAAAGTGATGGAAGGCACCTTCAACAAAGCAATGAAGTGGGACCTACTCAACAATAACCTGTTCACTGATAGTCAGTTTGAGTTCCAACAAGGTCACTCAGTTCCAGACTTGATTGCAGCTTTGGTCAAACATTTGAAAGAAACTGGGGTTAAATGAGAGCAACTGCTCTTGACATCGAGGCATATTTGACCAAGTGTTGCATCAAGGAGCTCTAGAAATAAATTGGGAATGAAGGGAAAAGCTCTCCACTAGTTGCAGTCATATTAAGCACAAAGCAAGATGGAAACACAATAGGAGTTCCTCAGGGCTGTTACCTCAGCCCAACTATAGAACATAGAACATTACAGCGCAGTACAGGCCCTCCGGCCCTCGATGTTGCGCCGACCTGTGAAACCAGTCTAAAGCCCATCTAACCTACACTATTCCAATATCATCCATATGTTTATCCAATGACCATTTAAATGCCCTTAATGTTGGCGAGTCCACGCCCTTACTACTCTCGGAGTGAAGAACCTACCTCTGACATCTGTCCTATATCTATCACCCCTCAATTTAAAGCGATGTCCCCTCGTGCTAGCCATCACCATCTGAGGAAAAAGGCTCTCACTGTCCACCCCATCTAATCCTCGGATCATCTTGTATGCCTCTATTAAGACAGATATCTTCAACTGCTTCAGCAATTACTTTCTCCCCTAAGTCAGAAATGGGAATGTTCGCTGATGATTGCAGTCTCTGTACCAAGCATTACTCCTCAGATACTGAAGCAGCCGATGCTGGCATGCAGGCAAATCTGGACAGCAGTCAGGCTTGGGCTGATCAGTAGTGAGTCGCAAGTGCCTGCCAATGATCTTTTCACACAAGAGAGAATCCAACCATCTCCCCTCAAGATTCAACATCATTACTATCACTGAAAAACCCCACTGTCAACATAACTGAGGTTATCATTGAACAAAAAGTAAACTGCATCAACCACATAAATATTATGGCCACAAGAACAGGTCAGAGGCTGGGAGTTCTGCGGCAAGTAACACCTCCTGACTTCCCTAGGCCTGTCCACAAGACACAAGTCAAGAGTGTGGTGCAATACTTTCCATTTACCTGGATAAATACAGCTCCCACCAACATTCGAAAAATCGCAGCACCATCAAGGACAAGGCAACCCACTTAATTAGCACCTTATCCACCAACATAAACATTCACTCCCTGCACCACTGGCACAGAATGGTAGCAGTGCACACCATCAACAGGATGCACTGTAGTAACTACTCAGGCCTTCTTTGGCCGCACCTTCCAAATCCACAACCTCTACCACCTCGAAGAAGGGCAGCAAACATACAGGAACACCATCTGCAAGCTTCCCTCTAAGCCACATACCATCCTGTCTTGGAATTACATTATCATTCCTTCACCTGGAACTCCCTTCCTACAGCACCGTGGGGGTACCAACACCACATGAACTGCAGTGGTTCAAAAAGGAAGCTCATTACCACCTTCTCAAGGGCAATTAGAGATGGGCAACAAATGCTGGCATAGTCAGTGACATTCGGATCCAATGAACAAATTTTTAAAAATACAGCATTCGTGAATCCATGGCCTTGACTTTTAATTCCCTTTTGCCAGCCAGAATGGTGCATGGGTGGAGTTAGGATAAAGCCAAGACCATAACGTGGACCCTAACAGAAAAGATAGACATCCATGAACCATTTTAAAAATGAGGTGCAAACAATCAGCTAATGGCTTTCTAATCACAACTTTTTTCTAGCAGGGCTAGTTCTGGGGCATGTGTCTTCAGGCCTGTTATCAGGGCCGACAGACCCAATGCCTTCAGCCGTTTTCTAACATCACGCAGAGTCAATCGAATTGGCTGAAGGCTGACATCTGTGATAAGAGGAACCTTAGGTGCAGGCAGAGATGGATCATCTACTTGGCACTTCTTCTTGAATGCTTCAGCCTTGTCTTTTCACTAATGTGTTGAACTCTTCCATCATTGAGGATGGGGAGATTTATGAAGCCTCCTCCTCCTGGCAGCTGTTTAATTGTCCACCACCATTCACTGCTAGATGTGGCAGAACTGCAAACTTGTGATCGGATCTGCTGGTTGTGAGGTCGCTTGCTCGGTTTCTGCTATTTGGTCCTGTGATGTAGCTTCACCAAATTGGCATCTCATTTTTAAGGACGACCTGGTGCTGCTTGGGGCATGCTCTCCTGCACTCTTCACTGAACTGGGTTAATCCCCTGACTTGGATGGTAATGCCAGACATTGAAGTGAGTTGAATACAACGGCAGCATGGTGGCACAATGGTTAGCAATGCTGTCTCTCAGCGCCAGGGACCCAGGTTCACTTCCGGCCTCGGGCCACTGTCGGTGTCGAGTTTGCACTTTCTTCCCGTGTCTGCGTGGCTTTCTTCCGGGTGCTCCGGTTTCCTCCCATTGACCAAAGATGTGCGGGTTAGGTTGATTGGCCATGCTAAATTGACCTTAGTGTCAGGGAGATTAGCAGGGTAAACGTATGGGGTTATGGAATTAGGGCCTGGGTGGGATTGTGGTCAGTACAGACTCGATGGACTGAATGGCCTCTTTCTGTCCTCTAGGGATTGTAACAATTTGGCTGATGTTGATGGCCCACAACCCCAATGGGTGCCCAGTTTTGTGCTGCAAGATCGGTTCTGAATTTATCCCATTTAACAGCGTCACAAAACATGACAGATGGTATCATCAGCAAAAAGACAGACCAGGGTGGTTACTCCTACCAATACTGTCATTCAACAGACCCATCTGCAACAGGTAGACTGGGGAGGACGAGGTCAAGTTGTTTTTTCCCTCACCACCTGCCACAAACTGTTTGGCAATGATGCCCTTCAAGACTTGGCCAGTAATGGTGCCAATCAGCCATTCTTGGAGGTGGACGTTGAAATCTGCCACACAGAGAACGTTGTGTGTTTGCTATGCATAGTGTTTCTTCCAAGTGATGTTCAACTTAAAAGGTGTATAAATTTATTAGCTGTGGTAGGGCAAGAGGTGATGATTAGCAGGTCATTTACTTATCCATGTTTTTCACCTGATGCCATGAGATTTTATGGGGGCCCGGAGTAGGTGATCAGGACTCCCAGGGCAACTCCCTCCAGACTGCAAACCACTGCAGTGCCATTTGGTGAGTCTGTTCATACAGGATATAAAATAGAACAAAGAGGAAAACTGACAGAAGAACAAACCAGCTCAAACCAGAAGTACTGTCCAGAAGCCACACAAAACTGGTACTGGTGATGATAATTTTTCCATGCCCCATTCATCATCTATAATAAAGATGTTGCTTGCTTGTTTTCTGCAAGATTAAAACCAGAACAACATGACAGCAGTTTCTAGCACTTATAACCAACACAATTATGTGGAGGACTATAATGGCTGCATTTAAACATTTCGCATACTTTACAAAGTGTTATTTATAGCTTGTATCATTACTTCTTCCACGTGACAATATAAATGTTAGTACAGAGAGATAGCTTTAACAAAGAGGTCATCTTCATTGGAAAGTAAAGGCCAGGCAAACCACTTAGGAAAATAGTGAAGATTACTGTGAAAAAAGTTAAATTCATCAAATTAAGCCACAGCTTTGCATAAAGCACTGATACATGAATGCTGAAATGTAAATTGATCTGCCGAAAGACCGAGATGACTGCAAGAATACAGAAACATTTGCAATGATGAGAAAATAAATTTATTGGCCGAATCGGTCACAAGTAAATCAAGATTGTCTGAAAAGCATCACAACAATCTCAATCTAGAATCAAACGTGTGGAGTTGATGCACAGCAAATAAGTTAGAGTCAATTAACTTCTAATATACACAAAGTTAACTCATCACACCTTAAGTTCAGACTGCTGTATTTCAACTTTCCTTAAGCATTAGGATTGTCCTTAATGCAAGTTTATAACAAGTATTGTACAAGTTGTACAAGGCCAGTGTTTATCTTTAGCTGAAGTATTAATACAGTACCCAGAGAAATAACACCCTAAGAAGCCAATTTAATTACGGATTAAAATATGATTATCGGCCTCTCATCTTTAATTATTCTTGTTGAGCGTGATGTGATGACAGTGCAGCTAACCAAGGATAAAAGATGTGCACTATGAAGGCCATTGGGAAGTTACTTTAATGCTACACTAACATATAGTTCAATGTTATTACACCCTAAACAACTAAATGACTTTAAATCGTGCATGAATTTAGCTTGCAACTCTTTTAGCAAATCCCTTAAGGTTGGCAACAAGTAATTTGTGGCTTAGAGCAAGATTCTGATTTCTTCGTTGCAAAAATTGAACTATGCTAAACCTGCTGTGTCCCACTGAGGGCACTTCCCAAGGATTCCATCTGGACAAGTAGTAGAAATAGGCAAGGTCAGGTAAAGAGGATGATTTAGAGTTATTGAACTTGCTTAGAATTTAACTGTACCATTCAGAGGTATTTATCAGAACTGGATTATATTTCAGATGCAAAGAACTGTACCAACGGGAACTGCAACATAGACACAGACTGACAACATGATGGAGGGCTTGTGGCTCAGTGGATAATGTTCCTGCCTTTGAGCCAGAAGCTCCAGGTTAGAATCCCACCCCAGGTCTTGATGGCAGGGAAGATGTGTTCATGATGCAGCCAATAGGTTAGACTATCAACCTACAAAATCCTTCCAACACATGCCAATGGCATGCAGTAAGAGTGGGAGACACTCCTGGTCACCCATGGTTGGTGCAGAGTGGCACCCTTCAAACTATAAGCCTCTGGCTACAGGCTAGCGACCCACTTCAGTAGAAACTAGCTGTAGGAAGAGATGAAAGTCTGCATTGCGCATCACTAGGTGCAGGAAGAAAAACAACAGAAACAGCAAGAGACAAAGGGAATTATGTTGATCTCCCACTGAGTAACACAATTTATTATATCATTCACCTTCATGGCATTATTGAGTGATGTTACATCTTCCTATAACTGCCTTTCTGCTTTCTTCTCGTTTAAATCCTTCATAGCCAGTACCTGCCACCTTTTGTTCCCTTATTACTGTCGAGCACTTCTGATTAATTACCTTTGTCCAAGATTTTTTTAAATTATTGTTAACTCATGCGGTGAGTGCTCTTCGAAAACTCAACCTTTGCTCAGCAGTAGCACTCACGACCATGTTCCTCTCAGCTGAGCGCATGATTCAAGATTAACACTTGTAATTTACTATTAGAGGTGTTGACTTTTGGATGAAAGTTTAAACCATGACCTTATTCTGCTTAGAAGTAATGCTTAAAGATGCAATATTGTATTGCAGCTGGAGCCAGAAGTAGGCTGTGGTTTGGGTTCTGTGGCTAGATATACTGGGAAGACAAGGTTGTTTTTGTCTGTCTGACAGCAAGTCATAGAATCCCTACACTGCAAAAGAGGCCATTCGGTCCATCGGGTTTGCACCAACTCTGATAGAACATCTTACCCAGGCTCTCTGTCCTGCCCTTATCCCTACAACCCCACACATTTTACCATTGCTAAACGATCGAGCCTACACATCTTTTGATTTGATTTGTCACATATATTGGGATACAGTTCAAAGTATTGTTTCTTGCACGCTGTACAGACAAAACGTACCATCCATAAAGGAAAGGAGAGGGTGCAGAATGTAGTGTTACAGTCATAGCTCGGGAGTAGAGAAAGATCAACTTAATACGAGGGTAGGTCCATTCAAAAGTCTGATGGCAGCAGGGAAGAAGCTGTTAAGTCAGTTGGTACATGACGTCAGACTTTTGTTTCTTTTGCCCCAACAGTATATCCAGGGTGCATGGGGTCCTTGATTATGCTGGCTACTTTTCTGAGGCAGCGGATGTGTAGACAGAGTCAGTGGATGGGAGGTTGGTTTGCGTGATGGACTGGGTTTCGTTCATGACTCTTTCTAGTTTCTTGCTGTCTTGGACAGAGCAGGAGCCATACCAAGCTGTGATGCACCATAGAAAGCATTCTGGTTGTATCTGTAAAAGTTGGAGAGAGTCGTTGCAGATTGATGGGCTTTCCTAACTATAGTGTAGGCATGGAAGGACTAGGACAGGTTGTTGGTGATCTGGACACCTAGAAACCTGAAGCTCTCCACCATTCCCACTTTGCCCCCATTGATGTAGACAGGGCCATGTCCTCCACTATGCTTCCTGAATTCAATGACTATCTCCTTCATTTTATTGACATTGAGGGAGAGATTATTGTCGTCACACCAGTTCACCAGAATCTCTTTTACTGTACTCTGTCTCATCATTGTTTGAGATCTGACCCACAATGGTGGTGTCATCAGCAAATTTGAAAATAGAGTTGGAAGGAAATTTGGCCTCACAGTCATAAGTGCGAAATGATTATAGTAAAGGGCTGAGGACACAGCCTTGTGGGGCACCAGTGTTGAAGATGATTGTGGAGGAGGTGTTCAATTTACCATGATCAATCCACCTAACCTGCACATCTTTGTGGGAGGAAACCGGAGCACCCGGAGGAAACTCACGCAGACACGGGGAGAATGTGTAAACTCCACACAGACATATAGATAGGTCACCATTTCCTTCAAGTAAACATCGGAAGACCAAAATCAACTGTTCTTGTTGCTTACCAAAATTCGCTGGACTTTTCTTCTGGTTGCCAATCAGTAACGAGTGGTGTGGCTCAGGGATCAGTGTTAGGACTGCAATAGTTCACAATTTACATAGATGATTTGGAGTTGGGGACCAAGTGTAGTGTGTCAAAGTTCGCAGATGACATGAAGATGAGTGGTAGAGCAAAGTGTGCAGAGGACACAATGTCTGCAAAGGGATATAGTCTCAGTGAGTGGGCAAGGGTCTGGCAGATGGAGTACAATGTTGGTAAATGTGAGGACATCCATTTTGGCAGGAATAACAGGAAAATGGACTATTATTTAAATGGTAAAAAATTGCAGCATGCTGCTGTGCAGAGGGACCTTGGTGTCCTTGTGCAGGAATCTCAAGGAATTGGTTTGCAGGTGCAGCAGGTAATTAAGGCAAATGGAATTTTGTCCTTAATTGCTAGAGGGATGGGGTTTAAAAACAGGGAGGTTATGTTGCAGCTGTATAAGCTGCTGGTGAGGCCACACCTGGAGTACTGTGTACAGTTTTGGTCTCCTTACTTGAGAAAGGATATACTGGCATTGGAGGGGGTGCAGAGGAGATTCACTAGGTTGATTCCGGAGTTGAGAGGATTGGCTTATGAGGAAAGACTGAGTAGACTGGGGCTATACTCATTGGAATTCAGAAGAATGAGGGGGGATCTTATAGAAACATATGCGATTATGAAGGGAATGGATAAGATAGAAGCAGGGAAGTTGTTTCCACTGGCGGGTGAAACTAGAACCAGGGGGCATGGCCTCAAAATAAGGGGGAGCAGATTTAGGACTGAGTTGAGGAGGAACTTCTTCACACAAAGGGTTGTGAATCTGTGGAATTCCCTGCCCAGTGAAGCAGTTGAGGCTACCTCATTGAATGTTTATAAGACAAAGATTGATAGATTTTTGAACAGTAAAGGAATTAAGGGTTATGGTGAGCGGGCGGGTAAGTGGAGCTGAATCCACGAAAAGATCAGCCATGATCTTATTGAATGGCAGAGCAGGCTCAAGTGGCCAACTGCTCCTAATTCTTATGTTCTTATGGATCACAAACATTTCTCCAGATTGCATCCCTCTCAGCCAGAGTAAAACCGATTGTACAAAAATGTTCCATCCTGTTCAAACCCAAGTGGAGTTCCAAGCTCCAAACGTTTACCCACCAAAAACACTTACTACTTTTTTAATAACACCGCCTGCCATTATCACTTCTTCGGTCCAAACACCACTGACACCCTCTGCAGAAAGATCTCAGCCGGAAACATTAGGTTAGATTTTCATCCTCACCACAGGCAGCGAGTGTTGGGAAAGTTCCCAGCAGTCAGGAGAAAGTGCCGCAGGCTACATTCAGGTAAGGCTATGTAACAGGCCCACCTCAGTACAGTGGCACATTGTTCCAGTTATAATAAAGGCCCTCCAACCCTTACGCTCCGCAATTCGCCGCACACAAACCCCATGCCCAGCCATCTCGCCTCATGCCCCTCCTCCAAGACCCTTCGTGCCTCCACATGCACCCCATTCACCCCCTATGGCCCCATGCCAAGGTCTGTCCCCTATCCATCCCTTATTAGTTTTGTACGGCAACCCTTCGGAGTCATAGTTTTGGAGTGCAGAAAGAGGCCTTTCAGCCCATCATGTCCATGCCAGGCAAAGCAGTGAGAATTTGGAGATAACAAAGGGAACCAAGGTCCGGTTGCATGCCAAAACCCGGAACTGAACCAGGGACCTTTAGCTCCTTAGTATAACACTCTCCCAACTGAACTATTTTGGCTGATGGCTTAACCCATCCCTAATAGCCCCATGCCAAGCTATTGTACATACATGCACTGTATAGACCCAATGATCCCTACAGTTGGAGCATAAGCAAAATAGGAGTTAAGTCATTAATACCTTTCCACTTTAAAAAAAAACTTTTTTTTTTACTGCAGTTCAATAAAAGCACCAATCCTCCAGATCCTTTAACCTATTAGTAGCAGAAAGCACAAGCACTTGAAACTTCTTTGTTGCAAATAAAAATTGAGAAAGTGACAGCATAGTCATAGAGCCTGAGCTGCCAATTAAATAATGCTTTCCCTGGAGCTCAGCTGTTACACCAGGCTAATGGATTTCTAGGCTTTCACCAAGCCTTATTACTTATCTTTTCTAACATCCTTTTATAAAGCTTCTCAGAACCATCTTTCCATCTGAGCCTTCAAGTCATCCATCGCTGGCTTAGAATTCCATTCCTCGCACTAAGACTCTGTTACGTCACAGAATTATTACAATGCAAGTGGCCGCCATTCGGCTCATTGTGTCTGCACTGGCTCTCCAAGTGAGCATTATGACTTAGTTCCATTCTCCTGCCTTTTCCCTTGTGCACATTTTTTCTCCTCAAATAATTGAGTGCCCTCTCGAATGCTTCGACTGAATCTGATGTAATGAGTAGTGTGCCACATGGATCAGTGATGGGGTCTCAACTTTTTACATTTCTATAAATTATTTGGATGAAGGGACTGAACGTATGATTGCTAATTTGCTAACGACACAAAGATAGGTAGGAAAGTAAATTGTGAAGAGGGCCCAAGAAAGCTACAAAGGGACGCTGATAGATTAAGTGAGTGAGCAAACATCTGGCAAATGGAGTATGTGGACAAATGTGAAAATACCCATTTTGGCAGAAGAATTAAAGAGCTTATTATCTAAGTGGTGAGAGATTGCAGAGCTCTGAGGAGCAGAGGGATCTGGGTCTCCCAATGCATGATCACAAAAAGGTAGTACGCAGTTACAGAAATTAGAAAAGCTAATAGAATATCATTTATTGTGAGGGGAATTGATTACAAAAGAAGGGAGATTATGCTTCAGTTGTACAGGGCATTGGTGAGACCATATTCAGAGTATTGTGTACAGTACTGGTCACCTTATTCAAGGAAGGATGTAAATCACTAGAAGCAGTTCAGAGAAGGTTTATGAGAATAATACCAGGAACAGGCAAGTTGTCCTATAAGGAAAGATTGGAGAGGTTAAGTTTGATCTATGGTCTCACTGAATGGTGTAGTCAGTTTGAAGGGCCTACTCCTGCTCTAATTCGTATGTTCATATGCCTCCACCACACTTCCAACCACTCACTGTGAAAAAGATATTTCTCATCACATTTGTTTCCTGTGAAAATCACTAAATCTGTGTCCTCTGTCCTGTTACGAGCAGGAACAGTTTCTCCTCATCTACCCTGTCTTTTCTCTCCAAGGAGAACAATTCCAACCACTCCCATCTATCCTTATAACTGAAGTTTCTCATCCCTGGAACCATTCTTGCAAACCTCTTCTGCACACTCTGCACCTTTCCTGTATTGTGGCACCCAGAACATTACACAATACTCGAGCTGAGGCTAACTAGCGTCTTGTACAAGTTTAGCATAATCTCCTTGCTCCTATACTCAATGCCCCAATTAATAAAGCCCAGGATGCTTTATGCTTTATTAACTGCTCTCCACCTGTCCTACCACCTTCAATGATCGAGGCACATGTACACCCTGGTCACTCTGCTCTTGCACCCTTTTAAGAATTTTACCTCTTATTTAATATTACCGCTCTGTCTTCTTCCTACCAAAATGCATCACTTCACATTTCTCCGCATTGAAATTAATCAGCTGTCTACCTGCCCACTCCACCAACTTGTGCAAAGAACAGTACAGTACAGGATCAGGCCCTTCGGCCCACCAAGTCTGTGCTGACACAGATGCCTCTCTAATCTAATATTTTCTTGCTTCTACGTGGTCCATATCCCCAGGCATTCACCACCCTCTGAGAAAAACTTGCCCTTTACATCTCTTTTCAACTTTCCCCCTCTCACTTTCAACCTATGCCCCGGAGTAATTGATCCTTCGACCCTGGGAAAAAGACTCTGACTCTCCACTCTATCCAAGCCTGTCATAATCTTGTAAACCCCGATCAGGTCCCCCCCTCATCCTCCGACACTCCAACGAAAACAATTCAAGTTTGTTCAATTTTTCTTCAAAGTTCATATCCTCCAAACCAGGCAACATCCTGGTAAATTTCTTCTGCACCTTTTCCAATGCAACAACATCCTTCCAGTACTGTGGCAATCAGAATTATACACAATATTCCAAATGCGGATCCAGGCGGGCTTCATAAAACATCGTGAAGTTTTTGACCTGAACCATAACAAGTAGAGTCTTTGGGATTTCACTTTATGTTGGCTGCCAGTGTTTTCTCATTATCCCTCTTCACTTCGATGTTATGCTCTTTCACCTCCCTTCTGAACTTTGTATTCCTCTTGGTTCTCAACTGTATTTTCTACCTGACACTTGTCATACATTTTCCTGCTTTATCTTGGTTTCAATCTCCCTTTTCATCCAGGAAGCTCTGGAATAGTTTGTCCTACCTTTCCCTTTTGAGGTAACATACCTTGTCTGTGCTGAACTATTTCTTTTTTGAAAGAAGCCCATTGTTCAGTTACAATTTTTCCTGCCAACCTTTCACTTCAGTCTGTTCAGTTCAACTCTATTCTTGCCCCATTGAAATTTGCTCTCCCCAGTTAATTATTCTTACTCTGGATTGCCCATTTTTACCATCATCCAAAACCTTATGATACAATGATCACTGTCTGCTAATGGTTCCCCCACTAATAATTGATCTACTTGGCCCACCTTGTTTCCAAGAAAGAGGTCCTACAATGCATCCTTTCCTGTTCGACTGGACACATGCTGCTGTAGATAACTTTACGGAACAGCCTAGAAATGTTTGTCCCCCTCTGCCCTTAACAGTACCACTGTCCCAGTCCACATCTGGGTAATTAAAGTCCCCCATATAACTATAATATTTTAATCTCTTCGCAATTTCCATGCAGATTTGTTCCTCTAAATCCCTCCTACTAGTTGGAGGTCTACAGACTAAACCGCGGAATTTAATTGCGTCTTCTTTATTCTAGTTAAATTGATTCTACCGTTGAACCTTTTGGGACATCCTCTTTCTCCAGCATTGCAATGCTCTTCTTTTTCAAG
The DNA here is from genome assembly GCF_964213995.1 of Mustelus asterias. Lineage (NCBI taxonomy): Eukaryota > Metazoa > Chordata > Chondrichthyes > Carcharhiniformes > Triakidae > Mustelus > Mustelus asterias. The sequence continues at coordinate 151,017,860 of NC_135803.1, read as the reverse complement.
AAGCAGTTATATATAGCACTTGGCACAAAGGGGATCAAAGGATATTTGGGTGTGGGGGGGGGGGGGGGGGGGGGGGGGGGGGGGGGGGGGGTCAGATGATCAGCCATATCATCATAAATGGTGGAGCAGGCTCAAAGGGCCTCCAATTTTCTATGCTTCTATGTTTTCTTCCTTTCCCATCTTTGGGAACACCTTATACCTAAAAAAATATTTAAGACCTAGCCCTGCCCTTCAGCCAGGTAGCAATTTGAACCTGTAATTCACCAAATTTATTCACTATACTTTGTGCATTCGCATACATATACCTTTGAACACTTTAGATTTTAACACTGACAAGAATTAAAATGTGTTACATTCACTTCCCTCTTTAACCTCAATCGGTTAATTACTCAGGTTCCTAATGAGACAAAGCATTTCACACATGCCAGGAACAAGGTGAGAAGTACTCAGGGCAATCACAGAGCAGATGGGCTCAGGAGGAACATCTGGGCTTGATAAATAGGCAACCAGGTGAACGAACACAAACTGAGAACCCACCTTGTCTAAATAGGAAAGCAAATAAGTGTTCTCTGGGTCAGAAGATTCTGGATTCAAATTTCACACATCTTGTTAGATGTACCATCTTTAGAATAAACCACAATGCCCAATTAGATGTTCAATATCCTAGCATTACCTGAAGAACAGAGCTGTGCCAAGATATAAACAAAACATCTTGACTAAAACTGGTGTTACAGAGGCACGCAGTTTTTCTGCTTTCATAACTTAGTGTGATAAAGAGCTAGCGAAATATCTCTTTCTGGCTTCCTAAAGGTTGAGTTTTATCAATATGCTTTGAACCAAAAGTTAACTTTTTAACTTTAGTTAACAAAAACAAAAATTTGCTCTGGATTTAAATGTCCTCCTCAAGGCTGGCACGCTATCTTCATCTACACAAGATCCTTAATCCTTTTAAAGCACGCAAAACATCACTAGGATTCGAGGCCACAGCCTCAGAGAAATGGGACAACCCTTTAGAACCAAGATGAGGATAAATTTCTTCGATCAGAGGGTGGTGAATGTGTGGCATTCATTGCCACACAAAACCGTGGAGGCCAGCTCACTAAGCGTATTTTAAGACAGAGAGATAGGTTCTTGATTGGTAAGGGGATCAAAGGTTATGGGGAAAAGGCAGGAGAATGAGGTTGAGAAACTTATCAGCCAGGATCGAATGGTGGGGCAGACACGATGGGGACAAATGGCCTGATTCTGCTCCTATATCCTATGGTTAACATAAGGCCTTAAGTCATAGTTCAGCATGGATTTACAGGAATTAAGTGTGCTGATAAAATTTGAACCAATGCTTTCTATAAATATTATCACTTTTATTTCCAGTTGAAATACGCAAAGCAAAATCTGTACCTAAAGTAAAAACAAGGGAAACCAGGAGTAGCAATCTTCGTCTAAATGGATTTTGATAAATTCTACACAGCAGTCATATCAACATATTTGTTATGTCGACAGTGCACAGAGAGGTTTGGGTGAATTAGGGACCAGTAATTCCTTCCTGCTACAAAGTCAGCAAGCAGGAGGGATAAAGTATTTGGATTGTTCATTTTCTACACAAAATTTCAATTAACTGTTTATTTTTTTCTTAAAATGACAAATGTTTAATGAAACCTTTGATTAAAAAGGAGCATTTTTGCAGACTACAATTTCTGGGAGAAATCGTGAAAACATGTGTAAAGTGACACTGAATAATTACATTGTGCTGTTCTATATCAGAGAAGACAATGGGAGCACATATTGTTTAAGGAGTCCACATGAAAGAGTCCGTGACGTTAATGAACATAATACCCTCATTGTTTCCAGCAAGTCACTCGTTGACAAAAAAAATCACTGGTCCCTAATTCACCCAAACCTCTCTGTGCACTGTCGACATAACAAATATGTTGATATGACTGCTGTGTAGAATTTATCAAAATCCATTTAGACGAAGATTGCTACTCCTGGTTTCCCTTGTTTTTACTTTAGGTACAGATTTTGCTTTGCGTATTTCAACTGGAAATGACCCTGGGTTAATAACTGAACACTTGGTTTGATTTGTCACGTGTTAATAAACAGTGAAAAGTATTGTTTCTTGTGCGCTATACAGACCGTACATAGAGAAGGAAAGAAGAGTGCAGAATCTAGTGTTACAGTCATAGCTAGGGTGTAAAGATGAACTTAATGCAAGGTGGGTCCATTCGAAAGTCTGATGGCAGCAGGGAAGAAGCTGTTCTCGAGTCGGTTGGTACGTGACCTCAGACTTTTGTATCTTTTTCCCGACGGAAGAAGGTGGAAGAGTGCGTGTCCAGGGTCCTTGATTATGCTGGCTGCTTTTCTGAGGCAGTGGGAAGTGTGGACAGTGCCAATGGATGAGAGGCTGGTTTGAGTGATGGACTTAAATTTAAAAAATATATTTATCTACTCAACTTTAGACTGCCTTATAGAGCCTACTTTCAGAAGTAAAAAGACTCAACTGAAAATGTTCAATTCTGTCTTCTGTTGAACGTGTACAGCTAAACCATCCAGTCATATTTTCCACAAAACTCACCGACGGTTAATTCACAAAATTTGACAAGAACAGGGAGAATAAAGACAGGATTTTCAACTAGCAAAATAAAAACAAACAAAATTGGGCATTCCATTTCAGGTCAAGATAAACAGGTTCCTCAATGGCTGAGCTGCTTTATAGATGATTAGTTAAGTCTTCGGATGAAGTAGACCAAACTTTCAATTGCCAGTTTGTGCTGAATTAGCCAATCTCAGTCTGAGAAGCTAAAGTAGTGCTACAATTTAGCTGAGAGATCCACACCCAATTTACATCCAGCAATTCCCAGAAATCATACACAGCTGGACAGAACCAGACTTAGTTCTGATGACATTCAGGGATTAAAAGCTCGTGCATAATTACTGTCACAACAACAACCTCAAGTTATATAGCAACTGTAAAGTAGCGAGTCAACCCAAACTTGAAAGAAATACCGAAGTTATCACATGAAGTTATTAGGACAGGTGACCAATAGCTTAGATCAAAATAACAGATTTTAAGGAATATCTTAAAGATAAGTAGAGGGAAGCAGGAAGGAAATTCCAGGCCGTGGAGACAAAGCAGAGAGACTAATGGCACAGCAATAAAAATCTGGGAAAGCCAAGAGGCCAGAATTGGAAGAGCAGATCTCAGAGTTGTCAGGCTGGAAGAAGTGACCAAGATAGGGAGGGACGAGGCCATGGGGAGGTCTGAAAAGTACGATGACATTTTAAAAGCGAGGTGCTGTCGGAAAGGAGCCAACATAGATTAGCAAGCACGGGGGTGTATGATGAACGGGCCTTAGTGAGCATTGGATACACGCAGCAGAGCTTTGGATGAGCTCCAGTTTCACCTATAATATGGTAGAATTCTTCGTCAAGGTGGATAGTGACGTAGTTGATTCTTAGACCAGGGTCCTGAATCTCAATAAAGGTAACTGTGATGGTATGAGGCATAAATTGGCCATGATAGACTGGGAAACATTACTGAATGACAGTGGACAGGCAATCGCAGGCATGTAAAGAATGAATAAATGAACTTCAAAAGTTGTTTATTCCTGTTTGGTGCAAGAGTGGGAAGGGAATTGTGGCCAAACCATGGCTTACAAGGGAAATTAGAGTTAGTATCAGATTTAAGGAAGCAGCATACAAATTGGCACGAAAAAGCAATCTGCGTTATTAGTTCATCCACTTTATTGCAAATGCTCCGCGCATTAAGGCACAGAGTCTTTAAGCTGGTCTTTTTAACAATGTTTGTCTTGCTCCTAATATTTTTCCCTATAGCCGTTTGAATTTTGTCCTGGGTTTCTCTGCCTATTACTTTTCTTATTCCCTTTTCTACCTTTTGTTTTTGTCCTTGCTCCCTCCTTCTCTGACTCCTTACATAGATTCCCATCCTCCAGCATATTAGTTTAAACCCTCCCCAACCGTTGTAGCAAACAGTTCCCCGCGGACATCAGTCCAGTCATACCCAGGTGTAACCTACCCAATTTGTACAGATCCCACCTCCCCCAGGTATCTGAAACCCTCCCCCTGACACCATCTCTTCAGCCACGTATTCATTCAATATATCCTGTCATTTCTACTCTGACTGCCAATAACAGGAAAACAGATTATTACTTGAATGTGTAAATTGAGAGAGGTGGATACTCAACAAGATCTTGGAGTCTTTGTGCATCAGTCGCTGAAAGTAAGCGCACAGTACAGCGGGCAGTAAAGGTGGCAAATGGTATGTTGGCCTTCATAGCAAGAGACTTGGGCGGCACGGTAGCACAGTGGTTAGCACTGCTGCTTCGCAGCTCCAGGGTCCCGGGTTCGATTCCCGGCTCGGGTCACTGTCTGTGTGGGGTTTGCACATTCTCCTCGTGTCTGCGTGGGTTTCCTCCGGGTGCTCCGGTTTCCTCCCACAGTCCAAAGATGTGCGGGTTAGGTTGATTGGCCAGGTTAAAAATTGCCCCTTAGAGTCCCGAGATGCGTAGGTTAGAGGGATTAGCGGGTAAAATATGTGGGGGTAGGGCCTGGGTGGGATTGTGGTCGGTGCAGACTCGATGGGCCGAATGGCCTCCTTCTGCACTGTAGGGATTCTATGATTCCATGATGACTTTCAAGATAGGGATAGGGATGTTTTGCTGCAATTGTATAACGCGTTGGTGAGGCCACAGCGAGAGCATTGTGTGCAGTTTTGGTGTCCTTATCGGAGAAAGGATGTTCTTGCTATAGAGGGAGTACAGCGAAGGTTTACCAGGCTGATTCCTGGGATGGCAGGTCTGTCATGAGGAGAGAAGAAATTGGTTAGGGTTATATTCACTGGAGTTTAGAAGAGTGAGGGGGGATCTCATAGAAACTTACAAAATTCTAACAGGGTTAGACAGGGTAGATTCAGAACGAATATTCCCAATGGTGGGGGAGTCCAGAACTAGGATAAGGGGTAAGCCTTTTAGAACTGAGGTGAAGAGAAATTTCTTCACCAGAGGGTGGTGAATGTGTGGAATTCGCTACCACAGAAAGTAGTTGAGGCCAAAACGTTGTCCGATTTCAAGAAGAAATTAGATATAACTATTGGGGCTAAAGGGATACGAGGGGAGGGAGGGGGGAAATCAGGATATTGAATTTGATGATCAGCCACAAATCAAAATTAATGGCTGATCAGGCTCAAAGGGCCGAAAGGCCTACTCCTGCTTCTAGTTTCTATTATATTTAGTAGTCAGTCAGGTTTAAACACAGCGGTGTCTAATTTTCCAACCAAACACAATACGATTTCAGCAGTCTTGGAAGTGAATGCTGGACTTGTTTCTGTCATTGTTTATCATATTTCAACAGCTTGTGTTTATTGGTGATCATGCCCCCTTTTATGGAACAGAATTACTTTCAGGAGCTTACTCAGAATCCCTACAGTGCAGGAGGAGGCCTATCGGCCCATCGAGTCTGCACCGACAACGATCCCACCCAGGCCCTATCCTTGTAACACCATGTAATCCCCCTGACACGAAGGGGGCAATCCCACCCAGACCTGTTCCCCATAACCCCAAGTATTTACCCCGCTAACCCAACTAACCTGCACATCTTTTGAGTGTGGGAGGAAACCGGAGCACCGGGAGAAATCCACGCAGACATGGGGAGAACGTGCAAACTCCACACAGTCACCCAAGGCCGGAATTGAACCCGGGTCCCTGGCCCTAAAATTCAGCAGCGCTAACCATGTGCCACTGTGCCGCCCTACTCCTGCCTGATATTATGGCAGTGGTGACTTGAGGTGGTAGGGGCAAAACTACTTCATGATTAGGGAAGAGCAGTTGGCAAATTTCCCCAATAGCATCCAGCAGAAGTACAGCTTTCTGATGCAGTGAAGATCATAAAAGTTAATGGTCTGTTGTTCTGTGGACCCTGGTGACTGAGTATTTAAGGGTAGGATACCCTCTGTGATGGAGCCTCCAATCTATACTCCTTCATGTTCTCCTTTTATGGTAGAAAAGCTGAGGGCATGCCAGCTGGTATTTTAGTACAATGAGGTACTTTGGAAATATGGAAGACAGTATTTGGAAAAACAACACAACTTTTCTTTGTGCCTTATAATGTTTTGTTGCTGTTTTTTGTCTCAAGTACAAGTTTACACACTTGTGCTTAGGCACTCTAACATTACCCTATACTCCTGAAAATTACAAAATCCAGAAGTATCATGGTCACAAGTATTCTGGACTAGAAGTTAAAGTTCATAAATAATTGTTTATAACCATGGAGGGGTAGGAGAGAAACACAGGCCCTGATGCAGTGGTTTCTTTCTCTATTCCAAATATGCTGTATAGCATTTTCTCTCAGGTAACCAAATCACAAACATTTCACATACTTAAAATATAGCTTTTAGTTTTGTTAAGCAAATTTATACAATATTACACACACTTGTAATGAAAACTGTTGATGCAATACAAGGAACATTTTCAGACAATAAGCATTTCTGATGATAAATATGGGACTGAATTCTGGTGCAATATGTAGACACTAAGTGTTGACAGGCTCGTTGGCCATAGTGGAGTAGGTATCACAAGCTGATCCAGATCACCAGATATCCATATGTGTGCACTTTCCAGCACAAGTCAAGAGAGGGCATTGTATCAGTTCTGGAAGGCTCAGGATCGCCTGACAGGCAACGTGAGGTAGGCAATAAATGCTTGTGATGCCCAAAAATCACTCTCAAGAAGGAACGTTTACGAGGCTTTCACTTTCTAAAAAAATTCTGCATTTCCATTCCTCCTACCAATGTGGATAATTTCACATTTTCCCACAGTATACGCCATTTGTTATGTTCTTGCTCAATTACTTAATCAATCTACATTCCTTTGCAGCCTCTTTGAATTCTCCTCATAGCTTACATCCCTTAAATGTGCTTATATTGTCAGCAAACCTGGGTACGTTATATCTGGTCCCTTTGTCTGCCACTGAGCAGCAAGCACAGAGTAGTGATGTGCAAACCAATGTGGAACAATAGCAATTCCCCTCATCATTGAGGTGCCTCAAGTTGTATCCAACCTAGTCAAGATTGGTATATTTCCATTTGGGGAGAATGCTCAAGTATCTCAGCTCCTGGTCTCAACAAAGTATGTGGCATAATCAATGCACAATAATTAAAAGCACAAAAATATCTAAAATAACATACAGGTAAATAGCTGAGACTTATTCAGAGCTCAGACGATTACAAAACACAAATGTAAGCATGATAAATTATGGTAACTTACCTGGTCGAGATTTTTGAACAGAAGGATGTCCTTACAGGCTTCCTGTAATCTAGTTCGCTGATCATCTGACTTTGGGTGAACAACCTGAAACAGAAGGAAGAATACTTTTAGAAAAGTAATACATTTGCTTCTTTCAGTCCATTCATGGGTTGTGTGCATCAATGGCAAGGCCAGCATTTATTACTCATTCTTTGTTGCCCTCTAGTAGGTGGCGACGAGCCACCACCTTGAAGTTTTGCAGTCTGTGTGTTGAAGGTTCTCCCAAAGTTCTGTTGTTAGGGAGCGTTCCAGGATTTTGACCCAATGACGGAATAGTGAGATATTTCCAAATGTGCGACTTAGAAGGGAGCCTGCAGACCTTAGTGTTCCCATGCTCTGCTACCCTTGCCCTTCTGGATAATCATAACAGGTTTGAGAAATGCTGTCAAAGAAGCCCTGGTGAGCTGCTGCGGTGCATTTTGTGGATGGTACTCATTGTCGACCAATGGCTTGGAGTGAATATTTTAGATGCTGGATGGGGTGTCATTCAAACTTAAAATTTTGATTTTTGTTGGTGCTTCCCTCATCCCCTATCACTGGCTTGTGCCTTGTATATGGTAGAAAGTATTTGGGGAGTTGGGGGAAGATAATTATTAATCCGACAACATCCAACTTTTGACTTGTGCTTGTAATCACAGTATGGCTGACTCCTTGGATGATGACAGTAGAGGATTTGGTAATGGTAATACTGTTGATCACGAAAGGAAGTTGGTTGGATTATCACTTGTTCATGATGATCATTACTTGTCACTCAAATGCTAGGCAATCACATCACACATTAGCCGAAGCCTTGCTGCATGTGGGCACAGACCGCTTGATTACCTGTTGCAAATGGAACTCAACACGGTGCTATCATTAAAAATCCCCACTTCGAACATTATAATGGAGGATTGTCATTGGTAAAACAACTTAAAAGGTAGTTGAGCCAAGTACATTGCCCTGAAGGACTCCTACAACAATGTCCCGGCCTGAGATGATTGTCCTCAAACAACCACAGCTTCCTTTGTGCTGGGTATGGCTCCAGCTAGTGGAGGGCATTTCCAATTCCCATGGACTTGAATTTTGTGGACACCTTCATGCCACGCTCCCTCAAATGCTGCCTTGACAAAGACAATCAATTTCACATCACCTTTGAAGTCAGCTCTTTTGTCCATGTTTGGAACAAGGCTGTACTGAGCTCTGGTGTCGAGTGGTCCTGGTAGAACCCACAATAAGCATTAGTGAGCAGCTTATTTGAGAGCAAGCCATTTAATAATACTGTTGACAGACAACACCTCTATCACTTTGCTGATGACTGACAACATCATAGAATCATACAGTGCAGAAGAGGCCCTTCGGCCCATCGAGTCTGCACCGACACATTAGAAACATCTGAACTCACACCTAATCCCATCTGCCAGCACTTGGCCCATAGTCCTGAAATGTTATGATGTGCCAAGTGCTCATCCAGGTACTTTTTAAAGAACGTGCGGAAACCTGCTTCTACCACCCTCACAGACTGTGCATTCCAGACCGTCACCACCCTCTGGGTAAACAAGTTTTTCCTCACATCCCTCCTAAACCTCCTGCCCCTTACCTTGAACCTATGTCCCCTTGTGATTGACCCTTCAACTAAGGGGAACAGCTGCTCTTTATCCACTCTGTCCATGTCTCATAATCTTCTCCACCTTGCTCAGATCACCCCCTCAATCTTCTCTGCTCCAACAAAGCAACCCAAGCCTCCCCCACCTCCCTTCATAACTCAAATGTTCCATCTCAGGCAGCATACTGGTGAATCTCATCTGCAACCCCTCCAGTGCAATCACATCCTTCCGATAATGTGGCGACCAGAACTGCACACAGTACTCTAGCTGTGGGTCACTGTCTGTGTGGAGTTTGCATGTTCTCCCTGTGTCTGCATGGGTTTCCTCCGGATGCTCCGGTTTCCTCCCACAGTCTGAAAGACGTGCTAATTAGGTGCATTGACCCGAACAGCTGCCGGGCTGTGGCGACTGGGGGAATTTCACAGTAACTTCATGGCAGTGTTAATGTAAGCCTACTCGTGACTAATAAATAAAAAAACGTTTTAAAAACTGTGGCCTCACCAAAGTTCTATACAACTCCAACATGACTTCCCTGCTTTTGTAATCTATGCCAAGTGATAAAGGCAAATGTCCTATATGCCTTTTTCATCACCCTACTAACATGCCCTTCCTCTTTCAGAGATCTGTGGACAAACACGCCAAGGTCCCTTTGTTCCACAGAATTTCTTGGTGTCCTACTATTCATTGAGTATTTTCTTGTCAAATGACTCCTTCCAAAGTGCATCACCTCAGACTTTTCAGGGTTAAATTCCATCTGCCACTTATCTGCCCATTCCGTCTATGTCTTCTTGTGGCCCAAGACACACTGTCTCACTGTTAACCATCCGTCCAATCTTTGCGTCATCCTAATCAGGCATTCATTGGCCAGTTTGGATTTATTCCTGCTCATTTGTGGACAGGACATAGCTGGGAAATTTTCTATTTTATTGGATTGCAAGCTGTAAATATACTGGAACAGCTTGGTTAGAGATTTGGCTAGTAAGCTCTGGACTTTAAAGGCTACAGTGGAAATTGTCTGGTGCCTATATCTTTTGCTGTTTCCAGTACACTCAACCTTTTCTTCCTGGAGTTAATCAAATTGGCTGAAGACGGACTTCAGTGATGGTGTGAACCTCAAGTGGAAGGCAAGCTGAATAACTGCCAATACTTCACAGCCTTGTCTTTACCACTCGTGTTGGGCTTCATCATGAGGCCTCTTCTTCCCATCAGTTTTTAAACACAATTGTACCACAATTCAAAACTGCATGTGGGAGGACTGCGAAGCTTCTAACACATGTTACAGCCTAATATAATTTTAAGTATGTCTGGTACTGCTCCCTGCCATGTTCTTCCAAACTCAAAAAGGATTGGTCACCTGGCTTGATGATCATGGGAGAGGGAGGGATACCCCAGGCCATCAAATTATAGATTGAGGAGTACAATTCTACTGTTGAAGATGCACTGAGCCTCACGGATGCACAGCTTTGCGCTGCCACAAGAACAGAAAATGCTGGAAAATCTCAGCTGGTCCAACAGCATCTGTGGCATGAGAATAGAGCCAACGTTTTGAGTCGAGGTGGCCCGTCGTCAGAGTTGTGGACAAACACGCTGCCACATCGGTTCTGAATCTATTCCACTTGGTTTAGTTATGGTGCCTCAAACCTGGAGTAGTGTGCGCAGATTTGGCCTCCTTATCTAAGAAAGGATATACTTGTCATAGAGGAAGTCCAGCAAAGGTTAAGCAGACCGATTCCTGGGATAACAGGATGGGACCGTAGAAAAGTTACAGCACAGAAGGCGGCCATTCGGCCCATCTTGTCCATGCCAGCCTGAGAACACGGAGGTGCCCTTTCTAATCCCACCTTCCTGCACCCAATGTCCTAAAGCTTAATGTGCTAATCCAGGTACTTTAAAAAAAAATACCTAGGGCCTCTGCCTCCACCACCAACTTCCCACGAGCCTCTGCGTAAAAACGTTCTTCCTCATGTCCCCTCTCCACTTTCTGCCACTTATCTTCAATCTATGTCCCCTGGTTGCAGAATTCTCCACCAAGGGAAATAATTTTATCCTGTCCACTAACTCTTCCCCTCAATCTTGTACATCTTAAATCAAGTCACCCCCTCAGCCTTCTCTTTGCCAAGAAAAATAACCTCAACCTATTTAATCTCTCCTCATAGCTATACTTTTCTAACCCTCGCAACATTCTTGTAAACCTCCTTTGCACACTTTCCAAAGCAATTATGTCCTTTGTGTAATGTGGTGACCAGAACTGCACACAATACTCCAGTTGTGGCCTCACCAGTGTTTTATACAACTGCAACATTACATCCTTACTTTTATATCCTATACCACTGCCAATGAAGGACAGCATTCCGCACGCCTTCTTTGCAACCTTGCCTACTTGAACTGCTGCCTTTAGGGACGTGTGTAGTTGTACACAAGGTCTCTCACTTCATCTACCTCTCTTAGTATATTCCCATTTATTGTGTATTTCTGATGACTGTTCAACTTCCCATTATTCATTACCTCACACTTCTGCATGCTAAAATTCATCTGCCACTTTACCGCCTATTCCACCACACTTGTTCTATGAGGAGAGATTGGATCGACGGGGCCTATATTTAGAAGAATGAAATGGGATCGATTTGAAACAAATAAAATTCTGACAGGGTTGTTGTTTCCTCTGGCTGGAAGATCTAGAACAAGAGATCACAGTCGCAGGATATGTGACAGACCGTTTGGGACTGGGATGAGGAAGGCTTCGGCCAAGTGCTGGTCGATGTGATGAGGTGGGAGTTCAAGTGTTTCTTGCGTGTCAGTGCAGACTCGATGGGCCTTTTCTGCACTGTATCATTCTATACATACATTCTTAGGGAACAGAACAGACAAGCATTCAAATGATCCATTAGTCTAACAGTTTGCACAAAATAAGTAAATTAAATATCTTTATACACAATAACTTAGTAAATGGCAGTCAACAGATACAGAATGGGAAGATCTTGCCTAATCAACCTCCTAGAGTTCTCCTTGGATTAATATCCTAACAAGATTGTAGAATGTCTGACAGTGCCCCAAGACTTTCAAACTACATTTTTAAAGTTCCAAAGAAAGGTTGTTAATTTAACTCAAAGCTCTACTAACTCTCAGGAATTCATGAGCAAGGAATAGGAAGCTGGCCCAGGAGTAAAAAGTAACAGGTATTTGTCACAGGACTTTTACTAAGGAGAAGCAATCAAGAGGATGTCCCTAAAAATTGTTTCTAATTTACATTTCTGATGTGGATTCAGAAACAGAATAGAAAGTAACCAAATTTGTAAAATATAGCAAGTTAGTAAGGGCAGTGGAATTGGAGAAAACAGCTCAAAATTTGCAAGATGGGTTGGGCAAGATATGCAAGTGGGCTGAGCAAAGGCAGGTAAAATACAATGAAAAAAAGTTTAGAAAGGAGTGGCACAGATACTTCACGAATTGTATCGAAATAATTAAGCATCATGCCAAGATTCCTTCAGAGTCTCAACACGTCCAACTTAAGCTCAACAGTAGCATCTGAACTAAGAATGCAAGTCAAATGAAATTGGTTCCAAACTGTATAGGGGCTCAGGCCAGATGATCTCTGGAGTTTAACTATCTTCAGTCCTAGTCTCAGACGCAAGCGGGATACACAGTACCACAAATGGGCACAAAAATCAATGCCTAGTGTCAAAAGTCTGTGAAGGCCAGAGGAATTTGGACTTGTTAAACTAGAGCTGGATCCAGTGCCATAAGCAATTAAGTGACTTTCTGTGCTATGGTAAACTGAGAAAGATGTCCCTGTTTAAGTGTGGAGCCTGGCCTCACTGCATGCAGCATAGCTCCTGGTCTCGGGTGTACACAGGACACATGATGTTCAGTCGTTCTGCAGCAGCATGTGTCTATCAACAAGGAGCAAATAGTGTCAATCACGAAGGACACTGATAAATTAAATTGAAGACCTCTTGCAGAAATCTCCAAGCACAATACTTCAATGAATCACTTCAATCAGTCTTTCCCTCTTTTTTTTCCCCCCAGAGTGGGCCCACAATGTAGGTGAACTATACAAGACCAGGGGCTGAAAGCAAAAATGACATACACAGAAAGTGCGGGTGACTATGAGTTCCCCCCCTCCAGATACACACGACCATAACATCTCAGGCACTAACCACAGAATCACTACAATGCAGGAGGCCATTCAGCCCATTGAGACTCATTGACTCTCTGAAAGAGCATCTTTCAGAGATTAGTGTCTGTGGCCACAAATATCTGTTTCTGAAGAGCAATTTCTGGTTTGACTAACGTCACCCCAGCGGAGATATGGCTGCTCACATTGACTGGTAAGAATCCAGTGTGGACTGGAACACAAGGGTTTACAGAATCAGCTATGCTCAGAGGTGGCAAGTGGGAGGGATGAAACAGAAGCTCTGAGTTGGAAGAGGCAGTCAACAAGAGGGTCAGTGAGTGAGGGTTCAGGAGGGAAGTGGCAGTCAGGCAAGGTGGTGAGGCAAGAAGCAGCAAGCAGAGGTCAAGTTATTAAGAGCTCATAAGTGTTTTTTTTTATACTTTTCCAATTCAATCAAATCAAATCCAATTCAGAGTCTCAACAAGTTGAGACATTTCAGATCCAGGCTGACAAGACAGGACGGGAGACCAAAACCACCCTGTCCTGGGCCTGATCTACATGAGTCAAGCTGATTGGAGAAGAGGGAGGATCCTCCTCCAAGACTTGAGCTCATTTGCATCTTAGCCAAAAGGCCGAGATTTGTATTACAGGGTGTGGCACTTATAGGGTTCACCTACTTACAACGATAAAGACTTCAGATCTACTAAACTGCAACACTTTACAGTATGATTATTTCTGGGCCAGTTAGGTTCAAGGTAGGCAACACTTTTGAATGCAAAAATTACACATCAAGAAATTAACCTACCCTTACTACATATTTTCTTTAAAGAACATGATTTGCATTTTAGCATGTTTTATTTAACAGAAGTGCTAAACAAGGGACAGCTAAGCAAGGTGTCTGTAAAGTAACTCTGGACAGCCTGATGTAGTGAAAGACATCATATATATATAAAATACTTTTCTTTTATAGAGACTGTTTCAGGAAACACTTGTATCATCAAAACACTTCAGTAGATTGTTAATTGGTGAGCTAATTAGTAATAAAAAACAAAATGTCAGAAATACTCAGATGATCAGTCAGCATTTGTGGATAGCAACAAGTCAATGACCTTTCATCAGAACAGATAAAAACTTGAAATGTAAGAGTTTTTAAGCCAGTGGAATGAGGGAGGGGACATGAAGAAAAGGGAGATCTGCAGTTGGGTGGAGAACATAGAACATAGAACATAGAACATTACAGCGCAGAACAGGCCCTTCGGCCCACGATGTTGCACCGACCAGTTAAAAAAAAAAACTGTGACCCTCCAACCTAAACCAATTTCTTTTCGTCCATGAACCTATCTACGGATCTCTTAAACGCCCCCAAACTAGGCGCATTTACTACTGATGCTGGCAGGGCATTCCAATCCCTCACCACCCTCTGGGTAAAGAACCTACCCCTGACATCGGTTCTATAACTACCCCCCCCTCAATTTAAAGCCATGCCCCCTCGTGCTGGATTTCTCCATCAGAGGAAAAAGGCTATCACTATCCACCCTATCTAAACCTCTAATCATCTTATATGTTTCAATAAGATCCCCTCTTAGCCGCCGCCTTTCCAGCGAAAACAATCCCAAATCCCTCAGCCTCTCCTCATAGGATCTCCCCTCCATACCAGGCAACATCCTGGTAAACCTCCTCTGCACCCTCTCCAAAGCCTCCACATCCTTCCTGTAATGTGGGGACCAGAACTGCACACAGTACTCCAAGTGCGGCCGCACCAGAGTTGTGTACAGTTGCAACATAACGCTACGACTCCTAAATTCAATCCCCCTACCAATAAACGCCAAGACACCATATGCCTTCTTAACAACCTTATCTACTTGATTCCCAACTTTCAGGGATCTATGCACACATACACCTAGATCCCTCTGCTCCTCCACACTATTCAAAGTCCTCCCGTTAGCCCTATACTCAACACATCTGTTATTCCTACCAAAGTGAATTACCTCACACTTCTCCGCATTAAACTCCATCCGCCACCTCTCGGCCCAACTTTGCAACCTGTCTAAGTCTCCCTGCAAACTACGACACCCTTCCTCACTGTCTACCACACCACCGACTTTGGTGTCATCAGCAAATTTGCTAATCCACCCAACTATACCCTCATCCAGATCATTAATAAATATTACAAACAGCAGTGGCCCCAAAACAGATCCCTGAGGTACACCACTTGTAACCGCACTCCATGATGAATATTTACTATCAACCACCACCCTCTGTTTCCTATCCGCTAGCCAATTCCTGATCCAATTTCCTAGATCACCCCCAATCCCATACATCTGCATTTTCTGCAGAAGCCTACCATGGTGAACCTTATCAAACGCCTTACTAAAATCCATATATACCAC
Organism: Mustelus asterias; assembly: GCF_964213995.1. Classification (NCBI taxonomy): domain Eukaryota; kingdom Metazoa; phylum Chordata; class Chondrichthyes; order Carcharhiniformes; family Triakidae; genus Mustelus; species Mustelus asterias. The sequence continues at coordinate 151,002,457 of NC_135803.1, read as the reverse complement.
GTCCACTGCCTTGCCCCCATCCACCTCCTTGGTCACTTTCTCAAAAAACTCAATAAGGTTAGTAAGGCACGACCTACCTGCCACAAAACCATGCTGACTATCACCTATCAATTCATTACTCTCCAAATAACTATAAATCCTATCCCTTATAATTTTTTCCAACATCTTGCCGACAACAGAAGTGAGACTCACCGGTCTATAATTCCGGAGAGGAGCACTCAAATAACAAAAGGTTCCATGGTGCAAAAGCCAAGAAGAGAGGTAAACAAAAGATGTGTCCAGATGAGGTGTGAATGGCTATATAGCAGCCATCTGAATGCAACATGAAGGGATAAAGAAATAAACAAGTTTATATGTTTCTTGTTTCTAGTGGTTCATTCGTAGACATGGGCATCGCTGGCTGGCCAGCATTTATTGCCCATCCCGAGTTTCCCTTGTTTACAGGGCAGTTGAGAGTCAACCACATTGCTGTGGCTCTGGAGTCACATGTAGGCCAGACCAGGTAAGGACGGCAGATTTCCTTTCCTAAAGGACATTTGTGAACCAGATGGTTTTTTCTGATAATCGACAATGGTTTCATGGTCATCAGTAGATTCTTAATTCCAGACTTGTTTTTAAAAATCGAATTCAAATTCCACCACCTGCCGTGGTGGGATTCGAACCTGGGTCCCCAGAACATTAGCTGAGTTTCTGGATTAATAGTCTAGCAATAATACCACGAGGCCATCGCCTCCCCAATACACATCGCATTGATATTGGTACACCCAAAATTCATTCCACACGTGATTAGAAAAAAATTATAGAAGGACCATTGCCTCCAACCATGGACCTGTCCATGTGGTACATGAATCACTTCAGGCTGTGGTTGCTGCCAACCAGTGCCTCGATGTATTGCAGTCAAGTCTGAGGTCCATTGTTGTGTTACCAAAGGCTCATCAACTAACGGCATTCCCTTGCTTTTCTCTCACTAGAAATATTGAAGATTGGTCACAGTGCTGAATGTGACAGCCAATGAGTTGGGGACTGAGACCAGTTTTCCTTGTCCCACTATTATTTTTCCTCTTCCGCTTCCTATTTCCTGTTGCTACTATCATTTCCCAATAGCATTAACTGAGACCTACTTCTAGTTGTCCATCTATAGGTAGGTGGCATGTGTGTAAACCAGTATAACATTATACCAGGGACTACAATTCAAAGTACTGCATTGGCTGAAAAAGTGCTTTGACTCATCCTGAAATCATGCTATATATCCAAGTCTTTCTTTCTTAGCTGTCACTATTTTCCTCTACCCACCTAAGACAGAGAGCTCATGAGGTAAGGAATAACAGTTGTACAAACTTCAGGCCAAAATTTATCATTTAGGGATATCCCTTAGTGAGACTGCAACTTTCAATAAAATGTTCAATATAATAGACTAAAGCAAAAGCGTGCTTCATGCCATGAAACAGAGTGCCATGTAACTGCCCAAACCCACACCTGACTCCCAAATGAGCTTTACTCTTACCAAACCAAGCTTCAGAAATAAGCTTTTGTGCAATTCTTTCAGACTCTTCCAATCACAATTGATACCTAGTCCACTCAAATGGCTTCACATCACCACCAAAGCAAAACAATATTGACAAAGCTTCCAAGAATGAAAAACAACCTCACCGTATGCCAGATATTTGTTATATTTTGTCCATAATTAAATATGTGCATCAACTCATGCTATTGTGAAATTACTCCTGAGTTCCTCAGCATATATGATTCATTTGAAAATAATCCAAACAAAACCAAAATCCTTCTCATTTACCAGTAACCACAGTGAAAACGCATCCCACTGAACAGGAATTGGATAAGAATCTCTTTGCATGATTTAGTTCCCATAACAGTCAGTGGGATGAATTAACTTGATTCAATACCATACATTTGGAGGTCACTTCATTCATACAGAATACACCACAATACTAAACAAGACAATTAACAATATACCTTTCACTTCTGAAATGTAATACTTAAAAATGTATGCTTGCAGAACAGATGCTATCTGAGGATGTACACAATTCTGGGCACCACATTTTAGGAAGAACGACAAGGCCTTGAACAGAGAATAGAGGAGGTTTACCGGGATGTTACTAAGGACGAGGGACTTCAATTATAAGAGATTGTACAAGCTGCAATTGTTCTTTTTCGAGTAGGGAAGGTTAGAATCAAAAAATAACTATAGTGCAAAAGGAGGCCATCCAGCCTATCAAGCCTGCACCGACAACAATCCCACCCCGGCCCTATCCCCGAAGGTTAAAGAGACCAAAAAGAGGTATTCAAAATTATGGAGATTTTGATGGCGCAAGAGGGAGAAACAATTTCTGTCGGTAGCCAAAGGTGATAGATTTAAAATAATTAGCAAAATAATTGGAGGAGTGGGAATGAAGATAATTTTCAGGTGGATGATTGTTAAGATGTACAATGAAAATGTGACAGATCTGATTTCATAGTAACTTTCAAAAAACAATTGTGCATGCACTTGGAGAACTAATGTGTAGGGTTATAGAGAAAAAAAAACAGGCATGTGGCACTAGATTGGACAGCTCTTTCAAAGAGCCAACATGGACATAATAATCAAATGTCCTCCTTTGGTGCTGAAATGCTCTGACTCCAAAAACTGGTTGGTTTTACATAATTACCTCACTACGATTCTTGTCATTGTTAGTTGGCAATGTTTCGGAATATATGTCACACACATCCTGGTTCCCCACTGACAACCAACATTTGGAATTGCCTTTGAAATAATCTGAGATAATTCTTCCTATTCCTTTGATGCACAGAGCAAGTATTTTATAAAGGGCTTCCATAACTGCATCGGAATACTCCCAGACCGGATGTGATACTACTTCTAAATCAGGTCTTATGAACAAGTTTATATTGAATGGTAGGTAGCATCTGAGGAGAAGGAAGCAGAATTAAAATTTCAGATCAATAATCTTTCATCTGAACAAATTAAACTACTGTTCTGATGACAGATCCTCGACAGGAAATGTTAACTCTTTCTCTCCAGAGGCTACCCGACCTGCTCAATATTTCCAGCATTTGTATCACAGCTTGGTATGGCTCCTGCTCTGCCCAAGACCGCAAGGAACTACAAAAGATTGTGAATGTAGCCCAATCCATCACACAAACCAGCCTCCCATCCATTGACACTGTCTACACTTCCCACTGCCTCGGAAAAGCAGTCAGCATAATTAAGGACCCCACGCACCCTGGACATTCTCTCTTCCACCTTCTTCCATCGGAAAAAAAGTCGGAGGTCACGTACCAACCGACTCAAGAACAGCTTCTTCCCTGCTGCCATCAGACTTTTGAATGGACCTACCTTGCATCAAGTTGATCTTTCTTTACACTCTAGCTATGACTAACTTTACATTCTGCACTCTCTCCTTTCCTTCTCTATGAACGGTATGCTTTGTCTATAGACTGTGCAAGAAACAATGCTTTTAATTGTGTACTAATACATGTGACAATTATAAATCAAATTCAAATCATTTTCTGTTTCTATTTTAGATTTCTGCCTCTGCAGTATTTTAGTTTTATGTTAGACTGAAAGGTGTTTGAATTCCACAAACTAGAAGTATTTTGGCTCAATTATAGAAGTCACTCCAGAGGAAGACATTACATTAATGTGGAGAAGTGAGCAATGAAGGTTGATTTCCAGTTAACTTTTCTGCATGGTGCTCAGAACAGGATCCTTATGAAGCAGCAGCATGAATAACTGCAATGCTCAGTCATGATAGGATCTATTCTAACAGGCTCATGGAAGCCCAAATTCCTTTTTGTAAGACTTGTTCTCAAAAGTAGCATCCTGACTGTTATACAGACTGGAGGACAACACACTGAACCAAAAGCAATTCAAGTTGACAGGGGTAGGCCACTCTTGATGGCGGCTGTTCCCGTGCCATCTTTTTCTGTTGGGAGGAAAGGTTTAATTGACGACTGGCTGCCTGTCGAGCCTTTTAATTTGTGTTGCGTTGGAAGGTATGTTGTTGTATTGTTGTGACTAAATGTTCCTGTGCTTCAATAATCATGCTGCAAATAAATAGTAATATAATTAAAACACAAAAAAAATTTTTTTTAATACTCTATTGGGCCAAATGCGGGCAATTGGGATTAGCTTGGGGTTTAAATGTTTCCATGCTGTAAACCTCTATGACTCTAAGAACCCCAGTGATCAGGTTCTAGTATTCTGAAAGGTTTCAAAGGCATTCAAAATTCCAACCTGCTATTCATCATTCACTTTGTAATCCTGCAGCAGGCATTCTACACTCGGGCAAAGCCTCCATAATCTCACTACCCAAAGTCTCAAACACTCCTTCCAGATGATACAGCAATTCACTTGTACTTCTTTCCGTTTAGTATACCGAATTCGCAGCTCACAATGCAGTCTCTTCTACACCGAGATGATCAAATACAGATTTTGCAGAATACTTCCATTTAGTCCACAAGCACGACCCTAGGATTCCACCTGTCTGTTATTTCACCTCTCTAGCCTACATCAACCTTTGGATCCAGAGCCTTCTATGCTGTTCCAGTGAAGGTCACTGTAAACACAGATGAACAGCCCCTCTTATTTCAATTAGGCACTTCACAGCCTTCTGGACTCAACAGGAGTTCAATAATTTCAGATCATAGTCTCTGCCTCAATTATCTGCATTTTATTATGTTTATTGGATGGTAGCATAGATGACGATTTTGTTTCCCTCAGTTAAACCTCCTCTAGACCATCCTTTACATATCCTATTACCATGATCTTTTGCTTTGCATCATGATCCAATGTGCCATTTCATCCCTTCTGCCTTGATGTTCTTTCTTCCCCACCCATTTAGCTGCCTTGTTACAGCCCAAGCAGTCCCAGTTGCGACCAAGGGTCATCAACCTGATGTTAACTTTTTCTCTCCATTGATGCTGCCGGACCTACTGAGTACTCCCAGCATTTTCTGTTTTTATCTCATGGGTGATGAGAAGAATATAGCACTTAGTCCACTTCTGAACATTGTTAATTATCCAGTCATACTGAGGCCAGATATCCAAGTAGATAGAAGAGATAAAGGGGCTTGTAATTCAATTGATCACAACATGTCTGCTTGCCATCCCAACCAATGTGCAAGGTGACTTGTTGACAAAGTTAGTTTTTGGGCTTTAGTTTATATGGAGCCAATTAACAATGGCAAGCAACTATGCCCATTAGAGCCACACAGACCAGAAAAAGATGCTTAGGAGAGAATTGGCTATTCTTTGGCAGCTGCCTTAAGAATTTTAGATATGTTGGTATATTTGCTCTTTGGACATAATATATAGATTTTTTTTTTTAAACTTGTGACCATCATGTGAAAGGGTAATAAATACTTGAATAAAATTCACTACCGTAAACTGAAAAGATAAATGTTGCATCATTACAAGCTGATTATAGATTCAAACCAAAATGAAAGTCGGAGAGGCACGAGTTTAAATTATTGGTCTCTATCACAAAGGGTATGAGACCTTGCAAAGTATTGCCAGTATTTACTCTTTATTTCACATTTCTAATTTTTATTTTGAACCTGAAGCTTTCAGATGTAAACATACTTCTACTCTGAATGTACACTTTGCCCTCATTGCAATATTCAGATACATAATGATGGTCCATTTTATATTCAGATATTTTTAAAAGCAATCACTTCATTGCACAATCCACCCTTTCCCTCCTGTAAAGCACTTTTCATTATGTGAAAGGCACTATTAAGCGCAAGTGGTATTAGAATGGCCAAGCTGCTAGCATTGTTGCATAGTAAATTGGAGACAGAGTCTGTAAGTTGCTGAATTTTTACATGAGCAAAACAGGATTCAAAATCCCATAGATGTCCAAGGTTATCCGACCTAACTTTCACTGAATTAGTCTAAACTTACTACTGAGATTTTAGATTTTTCTGCATTTGGTGTTGGCAGAACTGCCATTCAAGTCAAAGGCGTTTCCTAACAGAAACGTATTTGCCAGTCCTTGAGTTTAAGATGAGATTGTAAACAGCCTTTTAAAGTTAAGCTGAGCTGACAATTCCAACAACTCAGTGCTGACCTGACCCTTTGTCAATTTTTATAACCAACCATATGGTAGAAATCAATTTCACAAGAGCAAGTCAGAAGCTTTCATAGAAGTGAGAGGAGGAGTGCAGCTCCACAATCGTTGCAGGAATGCTAACCAGTAGAACAGCTAATTGGCACTGGCTCACCAGTGTTTCCATTAATCAATTAAATCCCCATCCCTTTATCCCAAAAGCAACAACAATTATTTAGACTAAAGCAACGGGTGGGAGCTTACTGGAAACATGAATCTCTAATGACCAATTTACATTCAATCAATGCCTTAATAAACAAACACATACAGAACACAAAAAGACTCCGATGACATTTTTACAATGCAGATGTAATATTTAGCACTGAACATAAGAAAATATAACAGAAAATGCTAAAGTCCTGCTAGATATCCCTCTCCAAAATCAATACTTACTTAAAACTTGGTGCACTTGAGGGATTTTTAGCTTTCAAAATTATTAATTGACCCATTTAGAAATTTCAGATAGGTCAATAGCTCAATTTCTGTAATAAAATTTCTATGTTAATTGTCAAAAATAGAAACATAATTCTGCATTAATTAAAAGCTTCACGATTGCTACAGTACTGCATCTGCCCGACTCCCCTCCAGCAATATTATAACATGCTTAGAAAATGGCTTGACTAGGGTAGTTAATTAAAAATCTGCATCCTGTTGTTACGGTTCACTAAAATTACATCTCAACAGTTTTGATCAGTTCTGGAATCTGAACCTATCAAAATTTTGAACATGTCATCTTAATCACAAAAATGTTGCATCAGTTCCTTAATCTAGAGTGTATTTAAAGTAGAAAAACTCTACAGTTTCAAATGCAGCAAATCTAGAGTATGTGCAATGCCATGACACTGCAAATATTGTCTAATCACTAAACAAAACTGATTTTTGTTTAATTTGTTATTGGGGATGTTTGAGCAAGTTTGCTCTTCTACAACACCCAGCAGCCAGGGGTCAGATGGGCACCAGGGACTGTCCAAGCTTGATTCGGACCTTGTGTCACAAAGATTAGGAACTGAGTGGGGGAAAAGTTGTAATATCAACCAAGTTTTCAAGTTCTTGCAATTTTCAAACACCACATTTATTAATTAGGACGTCACCAACTGAAGACCTTACCCTTGGCTCTGAATCATCCTCATCATCTTCATCTGGGTTGAAAGCTTCTGCACAAACTGTTAGGGAATGAACAACAAAATAGAAATGAACAAAAACATAGCTTCCAAGCATACATGTAGTAGTCCAGAGTTAAAACTTGAACAGAGGCAAAGTAAGCTCAATGTGCAAAATTTGAGGCAAGTTATTAACTATTAATTAATTGATAAGATTTATTTCTCTTTGTTCAACTAATCTTGTCCAACCGCTTCCTTCACTTTTACAATAATGAAGCTTATTATTTAAAACCACTAAATGGATCAGACAAAAAAGCTTTAGAACTGGACAAGGTCTACGAAATAATAATTTTAAGCTTTATATGGAAGCAGCAGCAGGAAGACAAAATATGTCCCACAAATACTACTTTCAATGTCTTTGATGTATTGTGAAGAATTAAATATTTGGTGAGTGATTTGAGGAACAGTGGATGAAGTAACTTGTCTGTTCAACTTCAAGGACTAGAGGCTCAAGGACAAGAGGCTCAAATTCATCCAGACTGTTGAGATGAAAGATTTTTTTCCCCCCAACAGTCTGGCTGAATTTGAGCCTCTTGTCCTTGAGCCTCTGGTCCTTGAAGTTGAACAGACAAGTTACTTAATCTACTGTTATTCAAATCACTGCCATAATGAGTTTGTATTATCTCTGTTTAGTTTCCAATGGACTTGAATCCCAAAAAGCTCTTTGTTCCCAAGTTCAACACAAATTCAGTTGCAAGTCTCACTCAAAGTTGCAAATTGTGGATTGATGCAGGAAACTGAATAGTGGATGGACGAGTGTAATGGGGAAGAGAATGATTAAGATGTTCCATCCCAAGAACTAAATTAGCCAATTGATTTATAGTATATGTGTTCTCATTTACAATGGAAGCTTCTACCTGTACATGCCAAGTGTAGCATACCTTAATTCACAGGTCACTAGTTTATGGAACTACTGCTCGATTATCTACCATAGATTTGAGCTTTCCCATTCTCTCCCGAAAAAATCAGTTTGGTATATAATGAATATTTTCCATTACCTACTTTGAAACAACCATTTTGTTTAAATTTTATTCCTTATTCCGTTGTTTGGAGGATACCAACATGATGGAACAAACGGCCGCCTTTTAAGTCATGATTTTTTCTATGCTTGCATTGCCATAATCTGAATTGTAACCCAAATTTTCTGCCAGCAGAGACTCCTGTGACACTAACAGAAAAACAAGCTCGTGGCAAAGATTATGTGCACGTGTGAGAGAAACAAAGATCACTTGAACACACAACTGAAAGTGAACAAGCAGTTTAAGAGTCAAAATCGAGAGAAAGCTCCTATTCAAAACCGCTTGTCACATCAAAACACCAAAGTACTGGGTGAAAGTGTGTAAGCTGTTGCAAGCAGTTGGCTTGCAAATAACAGGAGAAATTTTTATGTTAATTCTATAGCCACAGCCTATGTAGAATAACTTTTATTCTTCACAACTATTGCAGCAGAAGGGAACAGATTCTATTGTTCAAGCAACTGATTTCTGCTTTGTGATGGGTTTAATTTTGATTGTTCTTACACAGAGAACAGTTGTTTTTCTGAGTTAATTGTTCAAATGCAATGTTGCAAATATGTAATGTATACAAGAGATACTCTCAATTAATGCTTCTCAAAATGCAGAATGTAGAGATCTTTCAGCAGGTCAGTGCAATAATGTGAAAGTGCTTACCGAACAGAGCTAGCCTTATGGGTGTGTGATTGGAGGTGGATTAGTACAAGCCAGGAAAGGGAGCAGAGAGCAACTCCATGTGCACAGCACATAGTGAGTTAGTATTCTCACTGTGGAGGGTAGTACACACGGAGAAGGAGAGCTGAGAGCAAGAAGATCGCTGTATGTAATTTGTAAGTAAATATCTCTGCTGCTTTCTTGAAAGTGTTATTAAAATACTCGATATATACACAATATTTTCATGTCAAGTATTACATAACCTAATTTGGATGGGGTGAGGGGAGAAGGAACCATTATTACATCCTTTGGATTGGGGATGCTCCAAGCAGGAAGCTTGCGATCCATTGTGCCAGATAAATAAGGGAGAAACAAGGGAAAGGTTGTGTTAGATGTGGGAGGAGGCTCATGTGGAGCATAAATACCAACATACATTAGATCGAATGTCCCATTTCGGTGTTGCACATTCTATACAATTCTCTTAAAAATACAGCAATTCCTTTAACAGTTCATCTTAGTTCATTTTGGTATGAACACCTCCCACATAAAACTTTCAAGATTTCAAATATAGGGAGAAGAATTAATAACATAAATTGTAACATTTTGAGCCTCCGCGCGGACTGAGTAATAGCATCCACTGAGAGTAACCAGGTGCTGATCAAGGGTAAAAATGGCCAATTTTCCTCTTCCCATCTAAACAGTACTTAGGTCAATTGCAGTACTTGGATATCTTAGCACATACCACTAACAAAATGGTTCAGCAGTCCATGATAAACCCAATGACCCATCAACAAACCCTCAAATAGCTCGCTTATTAATAACAGCCCAAGAAAATGATTTATGTGCTCCTTATGTCTCTATTTTACAACTAACTATAGTTTGAAAGACATCCCCTCATGACAGAATTTCTTTCACAGAATTGTTTCACAGAAGGACACCATTTGGCCCAACAGGTCTGTACCGGTTCTCTAAATGAGCAACTCACCTAGTGCTATTCCAATGCCATCTCCCTGTAACCCTGTGCATTCTTCTTTTTTAGATAACAGTTCAATTCCCTTCTGAATAATTAATTGAACTTTTATCCACCACACTCGCAGGCAGTGCATTCCAAACCTAACGACATGCTGCACTAAAAACTCTCTCATATCAATTTTGCTTTTTTCACTAGTTACTTCAAATCGGTGCCCTCTTGTTCTCAGTCCTTTCACGACTGAGAACCGCTTCTCCCCCTTTACTTTGTCCAGACTCATGATTTTGAATACACATTGATCTAATCCCCTTTTAATCCAAAGAAAAACAGTCCCAATTTCTCCACATCAACATCAGTGGTTCCCTGATGCTTCCACCAAGCACACTTTTTCTTCATGGATTGTTTCAGTGTTTGAAATGCAAGGCCCTCACAAGCAGCCACTCTCTCCTTCCAAAATTCAAAGTACGATACAAATTTGCCAACGATAGCACAACAACCATGAAAGATATTCAGAGTCATTACAGAACAATGACTATGAAGTTTTCACTAAATAAAACTGAAGAGGGAACAGGAATCTAAAACTTTCTACATATTAACATTTTCATGGTAAAATAATGGATCAGCAAGGAATATAGAAACATGGGAAATAGAAGGAGTAGGCCATTCGCCTCTTTGACCCTGCTCCTCCATTCATTTCGATCATGGCTGATCATCAAACTCAATATCCTGATGCCGCCTTCCCTTCCATATCACTCGATCCCTTTAGCCGCAAGGCATTCCTTCTTGAGATCACACAAAAGTTCTAACAGGACTAGACAGTGTAGATGCAGGAAGCATGTTTCCAATGGTGGAGTGGTGGGACTGTGGAATCCGCCACTTAGCTACACTCCCGATCATAGAATTAGCTTTCCCGGACCCAATGCTGGTTAAGCAGTAAATATTAATTACACTCAAAAAAAAGTCAGTTACACATCACTCAATAATGATTTCGAAAGTAAAAGTAACAGCAAAGAGTAGAATCACCCTGTGATCACCTCCGTGAGCTCCATGGGGAAATCACCGATTGATCTCCCTGTGGGGCTCGATTACGAGTTCCCCTGGAAACAAGCAGTGGCCTGCCCAGCTGGAACTTATTACCTGAGCCTTTTATAAGGCAGGCCCGGGACTGAGCTTGCTGAACTCTAATCCCAGGGAGGGACTAGTGCATATACACCATGATAGTGGTTTTAGTTTGCATTCTGCAATAAACTATGTTCTTTTCCAGTCAGGCTTTGAGAGTCATTACACTGTCATCAATTCATTGATTGGGGGACCTCAAGAGTGCGACCTGTGAAGAAGCATTGAGTCACTGACAGCAATTTCTGAACTGCCATGTTATTCGGTACAAATCTGTACTTCTGAAGTTATAACAAGTGCAAGCAATTGCTGTCATTACCACCATGAAATTCATGCCAATGTCACTGAATCATACAAAGATTCTTATTCTGTTGACAATTTATTCAAAACTTCAGTATTGATCAATCTTGTCCCCAAAGTAGGGTTAAATTGTTCTGAGGAAGTTTTAAAAATCCTTCTTAGTTTTAACTTGCAAATCTCTGTTACAGAAGTTATCACAATTTGTGGTACCAAGAGGATGGCTTTCCCTAACTGTTTAACAATTTTCATAAATGAACCTTGCCTTCTATAATCTTAAAGCTGCAGAAGTTTGGACAATCCGTTCTTGGTTACCCACAGTCCGACCACTCCACCATTGTCATGTTTTTCATCAAGTGTCATCTCACACACAAGAGGGGCATGGTGGCTAGCACTGCTGCCTCACAGCACCAGAAACCAGAGTTTGATTCTGGCCTTGGGCGATTGCCTGTGTGGAGTTTGACATTCTCCTCATTCCTGAGTGCTCCGGTTTCCTCCCGCACTCCAAAGATGTGTCGGTTAGGTGGATTAGCCATGCTAAATGCACAGGGCTACAGGGATACAGAGGGGAGGGTCTGGGTGATGCTCTTTCGGAGAGTTGGGGCAAACTCGATGGGCCGGATAGCGTCTTTGTGCACTGCAGGGATTCTATGGTTCTATGGACAACATGAACAGATTGACAGAAATTAATCAGAATATGGCAAGGCTCTTCAAAGGGAGAAACACAAGTATTTTAAAAGCAAAGAAAAAAAATTGTAATTATAAAATACAGCAGATATGTAAAAAGTAAAAGGCATGATTTATCACAAAATTCAAATACTGGAAATATTCAGTATGTGAAACATGTGAAAAGAATAAAAGCTAATATTTCAATCTGTGACCTAATGAAAGTAAGAAGTCTCACAACACCAGGTTAAAGTCCAACAGGTTTATTTGGTCCAAAATAAACCCGTTGGACTTTAACCTGGTGTTGAGAGACTTCTTACTGTGTTTACCTCAGTCCAACGCCGGCATCTCCACATCATGACCTAATGAAAGGTCAGACCTGGAACAGAGAATTTTGGGATCCCTGCCAGCAGGTTTTGTAGGTGAGGAGTTCCATATTCCCCGTGTGACCTTCCCACCACCTACCTGCCTGTCTGCAATTTTACAGAGAGTGCATGAGGTCTAGGGTGACCTGCCTGCTCTCACCTCAATTGAGATCCTTAAATGGTCAATTAGCAGCCACTTAAAGGTCAAATCGAGTCCAGTAGCAGGAGTTTAGGGACAGGAAATGCCTAGTAGATGAGCCTGCTTGGCCTTGAGCATGAGGGGTGTGGAGAGGCAATAGTTCCATCACGGGCCCACCTCCATCAATCCATGCACAACACACTGCCCTCAGCACCGCACCCTGCCACCCCCCTCCACACACCTTCCTGCTCGTCGAGCCACTCCTCCCCAACCCTGCGCTACTCCCGAGCACCCTCCAGCTCAGACCACCCCTGCCCCTTCAATCGATACTATCCCCTCATCCCTCCACCCCAGGCTACCCCCTCTCTCCACCCCATGCTACCCCCTCCTTTACCTCCAGATCATTAAATGATTACAGGGTAGCCATGATTGGCGGAGATACATTTTACACTGACTTTTAGGGTAAGAGGAGGCAATCTCAACATCTGAAAATTTCTACCCATTAACTTTGCCTTTTCTCGCCACAGAAGCTGCCTGACCTGCTCAGTATTTGCAATATTTTATGTCCATACTTAATTGCTCACTATAATTCTTTTGTGACGTATGTAATGCAAGCCTCCTGTTTTAGTATTCTCCATATAATGAAATCCTACAGTCAGGGAGAACTAAAGCAAGTCACGGTTTTAACCCATTTAACTTTATTGAAATGGTATGGTTAGAAATCCTTTAAGATGAACATTCATAAAACAAGATCAAAAATTCATGCAACATGTTTGTAAGTTTCCATCTCAATTCACACCTACACAGCAGTTTTCTCTCCCTGCAATTCCAACTGAACTTAGAAGCAAAGGACTTGCATAACATTGATACAAATACCCAATTCTCTGATTATACTACATCGAAGATTCAGAATAACCCCATATTTTACATCAAGTATAATTGTCTAAATAAACTGGATTGTCTACTTTAACGTGAGCAATAAAGATTTTGTGATACTTGGCCATAGGTTTATTTTTTGTTCTGCAAACTTGGTTTCATTTATTCTGCTAATCATTCCAAATGATTCTTGAAAATTAAACTTTCTCAGGAGGTTCCTGATTTTATTACCAGCTCTTTAAAAAACATGTTTTCTTTTAAAAACTCAATGAAGACCATCAGTGGGACTTCCATTTTTTTTTAAAATCACACATGCATTTTTATGTTCAGCTTCAACTCACCCAATAAAGGCAAGGAGGATTGATAATATCCCACTGCAGCCAAGAGTTCAGTGCACAGACACGTTTTTATTTGCAGTTTAGTTAATTATCCTGTCAATAACAAACCTTGGCCATTTGCCCAGGTCACTATGACGTCAAACTGCTAAGTGGTTTTTAGGTTCTAAAGGACTGTATTTAAAACATGCTCATGTTTTCTATTCCCACCTACCTAGATTAATTGGAATATTAAAACAACGCATGAAACAAACCTGGATCACAAATGTAAAAGGTAATTAAGTTTTCACTCTTCAATTTTCTTATGTTTACAAAGAAAAAGAAGCCAAGCGATTCGGACAGATGTTCAGGGTGTATTGATTCCCAAAAGGGTGCTAAATAATTGATTCAAGGTCAGTATTATGGTCACTTTGATTAGCAGATTACAAACAGGATCAAAGAGGTGTTCTGTGTTTCATCGAGCAAGATATTGGTTTCACACTTGGGAAGATCAACATCAATGCCCTAGATGGCCCAGGAACAATTCATTTAGACATAAACATGAGGGAATAAAATTAGCACAATACCAAAACACTTTTTCCCCCTAATCTTAGTGCTAAAAAAAACGGCAACCACTAAACCCAATTCAGCACAGACTGCTGCCATGATTCAGCACAATCTACTTGTTTCTCTTTGCTGCAGTATTTTTCTCTCCATTTCCACTGCATAATTGCTTTGAGTTGAGCCTTGCTAGTTGCTATGGAGATGACAAAATTACTCCAAATTATTAAAGCAGCTAGTGACTTACACAATGCAGGTACAGTGTTATTTATTACAACAATGAATAAAACCTAGAATAGTTGAGGAAACAAGGTAAAAGAGCAGATAATATCTTTGTTTTTAAGATTAGTTAAAAAGATTGAAATTTCAGTCTGGAGTGGCATACATTTTCTTTGCATCTTAAATATAATGATGAATCTTCAAATTAATCCTTCAAAGGGGGCCTACATTCCCTCCAAGTCAATTGAAAATACTACATTATAAATCTTGCCACTACTACTTCGAGGAAAAAAACTTGCACTGATAACCTCTTTCAAGGCTTCAGGACAACCCAAATCACTTTGAAGTCAAGTAATGCAGCAGCCAATTTGTGCGTAGCAAGGTCCTCAAACCGTTTAATAATGATGGTCAAAATTTGTATTCGTGATGTCGTTTGGACAATAAATAGAGCATTGCTGGAAAGACACATGTTGCCATGGTTTTCATCTGGCATTCATCAGGACAAATGCAAGAATGCTCAACTTCAAACAATTACAACAATTTATACATGTGGAGATGCCGCGTTGGACTGGGTTAAGCACAGTAAAAAGTCTCAACACCAGGTTAAAGTCCAACAGGTTTATTTGGTTGCACAAGCTTTCGGAGCGCTGCTCCTTCATCAGGTGAGTGGGAGCTGTGTTCACAAACAGGGCATATATAAACACAAACTCAATTTACAAGATAATGATTGGAATGCAAGTCTTTACAGGTAATCAAGTCTTAAAGGTACAGACAATGTGAGTGGAGAGAGGGTTAAGTACAGGTTAAAGAGATGTGTATTGTCTCCAGCCAGGACAGGTAGTGAGATTTTGCAAGCCCAGGCAAGTCGTGGGGCTACAGACAGTGTGACATGAACCCAAGATCCCAGTTGAGGCCGTCCTAGTGTGTGCGGAACTTGGCTATCAGCTTCTGCTCAGCAATTCTGCGTTGTTGTGTGTCGTGAAGGCCACCTTGGAGAACGCTTACCCGAAGATCAGAGGCTGAATGCCCTTGACTGCTGAAGTGGTATTGCCTGCAAGGGTGGTAGAGGCAGGTTGCCTCTCATCCTTTAAAAATTTCCTGGCTGAGCACATGGCATGTCATAACATTCAAGGTTTTGGGCCAAGTGCTGGTAAATGGGATTAGATGGGAGGTCAGGTGTTTCTTGTGTATTGGTGCAGACCCGATGGACCAAAGGGCCTCTTCTGCACCGTATGATTCAATGATTCTATGTCTCTAACCACAATCTCTCAGCTGAAGTTGCCTTGATCCAGATAGGTACAAAATGGTTCTTATGAATTCACAGGCAGTATTTACTCAAAATTAATTTAGAATATGCAGCATAGATTGCACTAATCTTATTAAGGGATCCTGATGGCATCATGAACCATGAGAGTGAAGCTCATGCAGTCTATAACTGAATTCAGAGATGAAGTTACATTGTTGGGAACAAGCCTAGAATGGATTTTGAAAAGAATACATGCTGCGGAGTTGTGAAATAGTTTTATCATATAAAACTTTGAAGGGAGCAGAACAGGTCAATAAAGCTGGTAAAACACAAGCTTTGTGTTATATAATGGAAGTACAAGAGTACAAAAGCTAAAAACTTATGGTAAACTGCCACTAGGTACACCTTCATATATACATTCTTGCAGGCCTTGCGGGTGGCATGGTGGCACAGTGGTTAGCACTGCTGCCCCACAGTGCCAGAGACCCAGGTTCAATTCCAATCTTGCATGACTGTTTGTGCAGAGTTTGAACATTCTCCCCATGTCTGCGTGGGTTTCCTCCATGTGCTCCACTTTACTCCCACAGTCCAAAGACTTGCAAGTTAGGTGGATTGGCCATGCTAATTTGTCCCTTAGTGTTCCAAGATGTGTAGGTTAGGGGGGCTAGCAGGGTAAATACGTGGGGTTACGGGATACAGCCTGGGTCAGATGCCTTGTTAGAGAGTCAGTGCAGACTCGATGGGCCAAATGGTCTCCTTCTGCACTGTAGGGATTCTGTGTACTCCACCTCAGGAAGGTGAAAATAGTCTTAGAATTCATTCACAAAGATAAGTGACTCAGCTACTTGGAGACTAGAAAGTCTGGAACAGTTCTTCTTGGAGCAGATAATGTTATGGGAAGACTGAATTTTTTTAATTCGTTCATGGGACAGGGCGTCGCTGGCTGGCCAGCATTTATTGCCCATCCCTAGTTGCCTTGAGAAGGTGGTGGTGAGCTGCCCTCCTGAATCGCTACAGTCCATGTTCTGTGGGTTGACCCACAATGTCATTAGGGAAGGAATAGATGTTTTCAATATCATGTGGGATTTTGATAGTGTGCGCGCGAGAAAAGCAGCTGGACGTTTGCCACACCGAATGTGATACAGTAACCAAGGCAGGGCAAAGTAGCAATCTTTTTCAGGAATATCTGAAGCGTTCTCACTCAGAGTCGATCAGCTAGCAGAAAATCGCAGCTGGAAAAAGACCTGAAATCTCGCTACCGAACTACAGAACATGAACTGAAGAATCCACTCACTATTCGCCAGCAAAGTCAACTATACTGAAATCAATCCATACGGCCATAATGCTCATCATTTACTCCTCGCAAGTCAAGAACTGTTCAGCATAAACTCCTGTTTATATTTACTTACTAATTGGACTAGATTCTTCTAGTCTGTATGAATGTAGATGCATGTGCTTTGCAATTTCTCCTTACATTTTTAGCAGTTAATAAACTTAGTCTATCTTAACTCAAGGAAACAAACTTACATCGATAACTTCCTTCAGGACAACCTAAGTCACTTTGAAGTGAAGTAACTGTTAAGGTAGGAAACGCAGCAGCCAATTGGTGCTGTTAAATTAGCTCCTTTTTAAACCTAAATATTGAGTCTGGAAAAGGTTTTGATTTGATTTATTGTCACATGTATTGGGTTAGTGAAAAGGATTGTTTCTTGCATGCTATACAGGCAAAGCATAGGGTTCATCGAGTACATGGAGAAGGAAAAGAGAGGGTGCAGAATATAGTGTTACAATCATAGCTAGGGTGTAGAGAAAGATCAACTTAATGCAAGATAGGTCCATTCAAAAGTCTGATGGCAGCAGGGAAGAAGCTGCTCTTGAGTCGGTTGGTACGTGACCTCAGACTTTTGTACCTTTTTCCCGACGGAAGAAGGTGGAAGAGAGTATGTCCGGTGTGTGTGGGATCCTTGATTATGTTGGCTGCTTTTCCGAGGCAGCGGGAAGTGCAGACAGAGTCAATGGATGGGAAGCAGCTTTTCGTGATGGACTGGGCTATGTTGACCAGTCTTCGGAATTTCTTGCGATCTTGGTCAGAGTGGAAGCCATACCAAGCTATGATGTATCCGGAAAGGATATTTTCTGTGGTGCATGTGGAAAAATTGGTGAGAGTCATAGCAGACATGCCGAATTTCCTTGGCCTTCTGAGAAAGTAGAGGCGTTGATGGGCTTTTTTAAAAACTGTAGCATCAGCATGGAAGGACCAGGACAGATTGTTGGCAATCTGGACACCTAGAAAACTGAAGCTCTTGACCATTTCCACTTCATCCCTGTTGATGCAGACAGGAACATGTCGTCCACTATGTTTCCTGAAGCTGATAACTATCTCCTTCGTTTTACTGACATCGAGGGAGAGATTGTCAACGCACCAGTTCATCAGATTCTCTTTCTTGTACTCAGTCTCATCATTGTTTGAGATCCGAACCACTATAGTGAGGTCAACAGCAAACTTGAAAATGGAGTTGGAGCGGAATTTGGTCTCACAGTCTGTGTCTAAGGAATGTAGTAAGGGGTATGTAAGGGAAACTGAACCTTGTTCAGTTGGGCCTCTAACAGAATCTTTGTCTCTTCACTGGACACAGGTGAGGTCCCAGAGGATTGGAGGATAGCAAATGTGGTCCCGTTATTTAAGAAGGGTAGCAAGGATAACCCAGGTAACTATAGGCCTGTGAGCTTGACGTCCGTGGTAGGGAAGTTGTTGGAGAAGATTCTTAGAGATAGGATATATGCGCATTTAGAACTGAATAATCTCATTAGTGATAGACAGCATGGTTTTGTATGAGGGAGGTCATGCCTCACAAATTTGGTTGAGTTTTTTGAGGAGGTGACAAAAACAATTGACGAGGGAAGGGCCGTGGATGTCATCTATATGGATTTTAGTAAAGCGTTTAACAAGGTCCCTCATGGCAGGCTGGTGCAAAAGGTTAAATCTCACGGGATAAAAGGTGAGCTAGCGAGATGGGTGGAGAACTGGCTTAGCCATAGAAGACAGAGGGTAACAGTGGAGGCGTCTTTTTCCGGTTGGAGGTCTGTGACTAGTGGTGTTCCGCAGGGCTCTGTACTGGGACCTCTGTTGTTTGTGATATATTATATAATATATATATATAAATGATTTGGAGGAAGATGTAGCTGGTGTGATCAGTAAGTTTGCGGATGACACAAAGATTGTTGGAGTTGCGGATGGTGATGAACATTGTCAGAGAATACAGCAGGATATAGATAGGCTGGAACATTGGGTGGAGAAATGGCAGATGGAATTTAATCCAGATAAATGCAAAGTGATGCATTTCGGTAGATCTAATGTAAGGGGGAGCTATACAATAAATGGCAGAACCATCAGGAGTATAGACACACAGAGGGACCTGGGTGTACAAGTCCACAGATCCTTAAAGGTGGCAGCACAGGTGGAGAGGGTGGTGAAGAAGGCATATGGCATGCTTGCCTTTATTCGACTGGGCATAGAATATAAAAGTTGGCATATGATGTTGCAGCTGTATAGAACGTTGGTTAGGCCACATTTGGAAAACTGCGTCCAGTTCTGGTCGCCACACTACCAGAAGGACGTGGAGGCTTTGGAGAGAGTACAGAGAAGGTTTACCAGGATGTTGCCTGATATGGAGGGTCTTAGCTATGAGGAGAGATTGGGTAAACTGGGGTTGTTTGCCCTGGAAAGACGGATGATGAGGGGCAACCTAATAGAGATGTATAAAATTATGAAGGGCATAGATAGGGTGAACAGTGGGAAGCTTTTTCCCAGGTCGGAGGTGACGAACATAAGGGGTCATGGGTTCAAGGTGAGGGGGGCAAGCTTCAACACAGATGTCAGGGGGACGTATTTTACACAGAGGGTGGTGGGGGTCTGCCAAGCAAGGTGATTGAGGCGGACACGCTGGAATCGTTTAAAATTTATCTAGATAACCACATGAACAGACTGGGAATAGAGGGATACAAAAGAATGGTCTAGTGGGCACATGAGCGGCGCAGGCTTGGAGGGCCGAAGGGCCTGTTCCTGTGCTGTATTGTTCTTTGCTCTTGTTGGTTCAAACCTTAGTTGCTACAAGCAGAGGGTGGGTTGAATAAAGACACTGAATCGCGGTCATCTGTTCTTCTCCAGGTTTGTACAATTTAGGATATCCCAGCCGGAGGGTGACAAATCGAGGGGTCTTCTCCAGGACAACTTTTGAGGAACCTCACCTGGGGCTGGTAATATTAGGCAAATTATTTAAAGTTATATTTGAACTAAAGTAGTTACTGACCCTGGTCTATAGGAAACTGCACGCAGAGTATGGGGCAAGCTGTAGAAATATCTGTAAACAAGGATATACATTCATTTAAGCTAGATAGAGACCGAGGAGAGTGTTGGAGAAATTGAGACAAAACACAGTGCAGTCTTCCACTTAAGTTGGATGAATTCTGGGATTTCTGAAAAACCCAACGTGTGATCTGCAGGCTCTGCCATATGTGGTACAGGCGGTGCCTGAAGAATTGTTGAGAGATATCTGTGCTCCCTCTAACGCCTTAACTTCACCTCTGCACAGTCCTAAAGGCTCTCAATGTTTTTGGTACATTCCAGAATGAGGCTTCTTGGTTTTCAGTGGTCATACGCCATCTAAGTCAGCAAATATATTTGGTCTCCTCGGGGATGCTTTGAGGACATTAGAGCATTTCCACTGTCTCTTTGGGAGTCTTCTATCACAACCAGGGTACAGGCTAGCATTTTTGTCCATCCCTTGAGGATATTTAGGAGTTAACCACATTGCTGTGGGTCTGGAGTCACATGTAGGCCAGACCAGGTACGACAATTTTCCTTCCCTAAAACAACATCACTGAACCAGATGGGTTTTTACAACAACCAACAATGGTTTCATCGTCATCATTAGATTTATAATTCCAAATTTTTATTGAATTCAAATTTCACCATCTGCCACGGTGGGATTTGAACCCAAATCCCCAGAGCAACACCCTGGATCACTGGATTACTAGTCCAGCGACAACACCACTATGCCACTGCCTCCCCTCTGTACAGGATATACAAGTTATACCAAAACCTCTCAGGCAATCTCTTGCATTGTCATCAATATCTGTCTCCATCAAGACAGATGTCCACATTATCCCTCTTTTTCTTAAATCAGTCGGAGTGGGGATGGCCTTTGGTGGGTTGAAAAACGTGTTGTGCTGGGAGAGCTGGTTAGAAATGGACCTTCATTTTCCAGGTCTTTTTCAAAAGGCTCATTTTCTCATATGCTTCAGGGAAAGAGTTGAGTAAGAATCTTTTTCAAAATTCATCTAGTACAGCGCTTAAAAGCCTATTATTCTAGAAAATATACATTTCTATTTGGCATTATATTCGAATTTTGAACGCAATTTATTAAGGACATACATCTTGTTTCTTGAATGTGCAGATCACCTATCAACTTATACTATACCATTGCTAATCTATCACTGATGTATAATGATCATTATTACACATGAACTAAAACCAAGTGTACCAGTAACCATGACAGCCTGGAGCAGAAACAAAACCAACTGACGCAAAACAGGGCAAAGCCAACCCACAAACTTGTGTCTACATTTTCTTTCAAGTTACACACAAAAGATTTTCAGTTATCGTTTAACTGTCAAGCTTCAGTCTTTATAAGAAAACTTGAATCATTCAGTAAAATTGCTGCTCAAACAAAATCACCGATAATTTCACGAACAATGGACTTCGCATATTTTTATCTACAGTGTAGCTAAAGCTATTAAGTATTTCACAATATCACCCAGTAATAATCTGAGATTGATCTAAAAGGGAAGGAGGCAACGATTTGATCGAGTACAGAAATGCAAGACATTGCTCGAGAAGTTTTGATATAACTTTAATACCTTGTATAATTAAAAGGAAACAACAATGAAATTCAGTTGAAACATCTTCTATAATAAGCCCTCTCTTTTATTTTAAAATTTCATTCACAAAAAGCACAGGGATAAAAACGACAAGGCAGATGAGATTTCTTGATTTTCATTACCTCACCATTGCCTTCAGCTGCCTGGGCCCTAAATACTGAAATTGTCTCCCTAAACTTCTAAGCCTTCTTTACCCCTCTCTCCTCCTCTGAGGTCCAACCACTCAACTATGCCTTTTGGCCACCTGTTTTGATGTTAACATCTTTCGGAAAACATAAAGACCCCCAATTAAATTCAAGTGGCCATTGCTAATGCATTTAGAACTCAAGTTCAGAACAATCAAAAGCCAAATTGAAAACGGGATACAATTATGCAGTAGAGAGAATGAATGGTCCTTAGTATTCAGGAATTGTTACTGCCCTAATTTAAATTCACGAAATGCTTGTATATTCTGAGCTGTCAAAACTAGATTAAGAAACCGGGTGCACTGTATTCTGGGCTGCTCTAGCTGGAGATTTGAACTTATCATATCCATCATAATGGAGCAACGTTATTTTTCAGGTGCAAGGTTTTTATTAGTATGATGAAATAGAACGTTGTTAGATGTCATTGAAAATACAAAACCCTGAATAAGGAATGTTTTGATGATGCACAGAAACTTTGCTATTTTCAAACCCAAAATCATAAGCAATGCCCATCTGGCAACACAGGTAACTCTGGCACTAGTCTGCCTGTATGCACAACTCAGCGCACATGGAGTAGTTGAACCAGGAGCACTCCTTGTCACAATGGATGTCTCGACACTCTACACCAGCATCCCCCACGACGACGGCATTGCTGCAACTGCCTCAGTACTCAGCGCCGACAACTGCCAGTTTCCAGATGCAATTTTACAACTCATCCGCTTCATCCTGGACCACAATGTCTTCACCTTCAACAACCAGTTCTTCATCCAGACACACGGAACAGCCATGGGGACCAAATTCGCACCTCAATATGCCAACATCTTCATGCACAGGTTCGAACAAGACTTCTTCACCGCACAGGACCTTCAACCGATGCTATACACTAGATACATTGATGACATTTTCTTCCTTTGGACTCATGGTGAACAATCACTGAAACAACTACGACGACATCAACAAATTCCATCCCACCATCAGACTCACCATGGACTACTCTCCGGAATTGGTTGCATTCTTGGACACATGCATCTCCATTAAGGATGGTCACCTCAGCACTTCACTGTACCACAAGCCCACGGATAACCTCACGATGCTCCACTTCTCCAGCTTCCACCCTAAACATGTTAAAGAAGCCATCTCCTACGGACAAGCCCTCCATATACACAGGATCTGCTCAGATGAGGAGGATCACAACAGACACCTACAGACGCTGAAAGATGCCCTCATAACAGGGTATGGCGCTCGACTCATCAATCGACAGTTCCGACGCGCCATAGTAAAAAACCGCACCGACCTCCTCAGAAGACAAACACGGGACACGGCGGACAGAGTACCCTTCGTCGTCCAGTACTTCCCCAGAGCGGAGAAGCTACGGCATCTCCTCAGGAGCCTTCAACATGTCATTGATGAAGACGAACATCTCGCCAAGGCCATCCCCACACTGCCACTTCTTGCTTCAAACAAACGCACAACCTCAAACAGACCATTGTCCGCAGCAAACTACCCAGCCTTCAGGAGAACAGTGACCACGACACCACACAACCCTGCCACAGCAACCTCTGCAAGACGTGCCAGATCATCGACACGGATGCCATCATCTCACGTGAGAACACCATCCACCAGGTACATGGTACATACACCTGCAACTCAGCCAACGTTGTCTACCTGATACGCTGCAGGAAAGGATGTCCCGAGACATGGTACATTGGGGAAACCATGCAGACGCTACGACAACGGATGAATGAACACCGCTCGACAATCACCAGGCAAGAGTGTTCTCTTCCTGTTGGGGAACACTTCAGCGGTCACGGGCATTCAGCCTCTGATCTTCGGGTAAGCGTTCTCCAAGGCTGCCTTCATGACACACGACAATACAGAGTCGCTGAGCAGAGACTGATAGCCAAGTCCTGCACACATCAGGACGGCCTCAACCGGGATCTTGGGTTCATGTCACACTATCTGTAACCCCCACGACTTGCCTGGGCTTGCAAAATCTCACTAACTGTCCTGGCTGGAGACAATACACATCTCTTGAACCTATGCTTAACCCTCTCTCCACTCACATTGTCTGTACCTTTAAGACTTGATTACCTGTAAAGACTCGCATTCCAATCATTATCTTGTAAACTGAGTTTGTGTCTTTATATGCCCTGTTTGTGAACTGAAATCCCACTCACCTGATGAAGGGGCAGCGCTCCGAAAGCTAGTGGCTTGTGCTACCAAATAAACTTGTTGGGCTTTAACCTAGTGTTGTGAAACTTTTTACTGTGTTTACCCCAGTCCAACGCCGGCATCTCCACAACTAGTCTGCCCATCATCCATCATTTTTTTAATTTTAAAGTAGGAAATCCAATTATTTTTTTGTTGTGCTTCCTGCAAAACACTGCAGGCATATATAAAAACACAGACATGATAAACACACATTAATAACAAGAATTGTCTGACTGCAAAAAATCAATACTTTCTAGATTACCATGAATTGGAAATAACCCTACTTCCCTGAGGTAGAACCTGCGCTTGTATCATTGATACCCATCAAACCATTGTCCAGAATGTGACCAAAGCAAACAGCAAAAACTTAACCAGCTCAAATAATAGCAGACAAGTAAACAAACAAGATAGTCAACAGAAAAACAGAAAATGCTAGATATACACAGCAGGTCAAGCAGCAGCTGTGGCGAGAAGCAGAGTTAACAGCCAGAATCTTCTGCACTTTCTAATGGAGTGTTGAAGGGAAAGGCATTTAGTCGAGTAAAAGGATGGCAGGCGAGCACCCCGTCGCCTTCTTGCCTCCATCCTGATTAAGCCCCAAGTGGGAAAGCCTGTGATTGGCCTCCTTTCTCTGCTGATAAAGAGTTGTCCTTAAGTGAACAATTAACCACTTAAGGGCTTCAGCTCACCATCACTGGTATCAACTCAGCTGTGGTTGAGCCTGTCACATGTGGTGTCCCCCATAAAAGACACCATCTGATTTGAGAACCACCCTCCCAAGGAGGCAACCTAGGTCTCTCGCCATCACCTCCACAAAATTCCACCCAAATTTGGTGACCTTTCATCAGGCAATACAATATTCAACCACTTTTTTTAAAGATGAAAAGATTTTCCAATTTATGTTCAAACAAGATGGTGGATAGTCTAAATCTGTTGCATGTTCCTACCGAAGTAACTGGTTACTGACCAAACCACTGTTCAACTTAATCTGCTCTAATTTACAAAATTAAGTTACTTCTTTAAATCTAGAGTGAAGGTCACATCAGCCCTGAAAAGAAAGAAAGAAAAATGTTTCTGACCTTCAGAGGTTTGAGGGCGAGAGCAGTGAATGTCTGCGCAAACTGATCATGGATAAACCTCCCTCGTTGCTCAACACAATGTCAGCTTTACTTTAATGAAAATTGTGCATAAAGGCACTTCCTCTTTTTCTGGAAGGTAGCTAAAACTGTGGGAAAAGCCACGTTAAATCTGGACATCCTGACCGTTGCAGACATTTTACAATAGCTTGACCATGAAGAGTTCTTCAGTACTCAGAAGGGGGGGAAAAAATGACAACCACTGTTTTGTTATTTCTGACGAAGGAGCAGCACTCCAAAAGCTAATGGTATTTGCTACCAAATAAACCTGTTGGACTTTAACCTGGTGTTGTTAAAACTGTTATTGTTATTTCTATACAGCGAAGCGCCGATTCGGCACGCTTCCTTTGGATATGCGTGGCCAGGTGGATGTCCTTGGGCATGATAGTGACCTGCTTGGCGTGGATGGTGCACAGATTGGTGTCCTTGAACAGCCCCACAAGGCAAGCCTAACTGGCCTCCTGTAGGGCCATGACGACCAAGCTCAGGTAGGCCTGTCTTGGGTGATCTCCCGCACCAGGTGCTGGAAGGGCAACTTGCAGATCAGCAGCTCCATGGACTTCTGGTAGCCGTGGATCTCCCGCAGGGCCATGGTGCCAGGCCGGTAGCAGTGTGGCTTCTTCACCCAGCAGGGATGTACTTCTGAGGCTTTATAAAGCACTGGTTAGGCCCCATTTGGAGTACTGTGAGCAATTTTGGGCCCCACACCTCAGGAAGGACATACTGGCACTGGAGCGGGTCCAGCGGAGATTCACACGGATGATCCCAGGAATGGTAGGCCTGACATACGATGAACGTCTGAGGATCGTGGGATTATATTCATTGGAGTTTAGGAGGTTGAGGGGAGATCTGATAGAAACTTACAAGATAATGAACGGCTTAGATAGGATGGACGTAGGGAAGTTGTTTCCATTAACAGGGGAGACTAGGACGCGGGGGCACAGCCTTAGAATAAAAGGGAGTCACTTTAGAACAGAGATGAGGAGAAATTTCTTCAGCCAGAGAGTGGTGGGTCTGTGGAATTCATTGCCACAGAGGGCTGTGGAGGCCGAGACGTTGAGCGTCTTCAAGACAGAAATTGATAAATTCTTGATTTCTCGAGGAATTAAGGGCTATGGGGAGAGAGCGGGTAAATGGAGTTGAAATCAACCATGATTGAATGGTGGAGTGGACTCGATGGGCCGAATGGCCTTACTTCCGCTCCTATGTCTTATGGTCTTATAGGTGGCCGGCGTGTTCTTGCAAGCCACCTTGGTGACCAGCTGCGTGTGGGATGCTTTGCCTCTGGTTGATTTGCAGGCTATTTGTTTGGCCCTGGCCATTTTCCCTTCTCTCTTGCCCACCGCGACTCTGTTGGCTGCACAGTGCCTAGAAGGATTCGAAGAAGTTTTTTTTTGTTTATGGCCAGTTAAGTACCCCCATTGTTGTAATGTAGGAAACTCAGTAGCCAATTTTGCACACAGCAAGGTTGCACAAAAAGCAATGCAATGTTATATCATTTTTAAATACTGTAGTAGTAATTTGCCCAAGGGCAGGTCCTCCACTCATTTCTCCACATCTTTTACCTTCAGTTGGAGCCTCCCTTTTTCAATTTCAATGACCATTATGACACTGCTTCAAATAGTAAAGGATGATCATTTTCGTCCACTCAAGACGTGCGTTTCCACAGACACATGATACAAAAATTATAAATGTAAATCTGAAAGTTTAGAAAACTAGTTCGAGGGCATCCAACACATCCAAACCAAGTTCTAACTGGATGTAACAGTTGGAGATTGTCTTCACCTTGTTCGTTTTGAGTTAAAGGTTACTCCTCAAACACTTTCTCTGCATCTAATCACAGCTCTCAAGAACTCTGAACAATTTGTCCATCCTTTGTAGTTTATCAGAAAGAGATTTGTTTTTAGCAACTTGTACAGGACTACCATAAACACAAAAACAACTTCTCCTTCTAACAGGAGGTAGAACGTTTTACTAACTTGCTACTGATACCATGCTCAAAATTCTTGACAAATTCAATTTAAAAACAAAGCGAGAACAAAAATGTGGCCGAACCAGCTGATGACTACACCACACACCAGAACAACAGTTGCAGTGGTGATTATTTATTTTCAACTGACTTTAAAATTATGATTCACCTGTGGATTAGCTTGATAACAGTTTTGCAGAACCTACTTCCAAAATAACTCAAAGCTCTCTATATCTCATTTCAAAGCTTCCCTAAAGCCTCAAGATTTTACAATTAACTTTATTGGTTAGCCATTCACCAAAACCTAGGTACTTTGTTCCAGCCTTTGAGACAGAAATAGGCAAAAATTGTCAAAGGCATTCCTTGTACATGCTTAATGCAGAGTTCACCGATTTGTGAAATGCACTGCAAACTTCAAATGCAAAAGATTGTCTGGAACACATGACATAAGTCCATTTCTTCTGTGATCTTTCAGCAGCCCTCATAAAGTATTATATTTTAAAAAACACAATTATTTCAAGAACAAAATATGGCTGTCTTTTTTTAACTAAACAAAATGAGCATTTGCAATAATTTTCAAAGTTTTGTTTTTGCTTTCCAGTTGGTGATGGCAACAGTCAGAACTTCACACAAGATTTGACTAAGAATGTTTTCCCAGCTTCAGACAGTTCACGTAATTTGAAACACTTCATATTCTTTTAAAATCCATTGTAGGTTCTTAAAACATTTATTACATTCACAAATCACTATTGAACACATATAACACCAGATCAAGATTGAATGTAGGAAGCAGAGTTAGGTATTAATATAGCTGCTCAATTTCATGCCTGTGGGCACACTGCTATAACACTTTGCAGAAGCCTTGAACTCGCAGAAATTGTTTTGCTTGATCCACCACAGGCAAAGAAATGTGCAGCAATTTGTTTTTGCTACACAGATGTATCTGCTCAGGTAATTCTGAAATATTTAACAAGTTTGGAATTCTGCTGTTGTCTGGGGTTTTCCCCCCCAAGTCCCCTGCAGTAACATCGCTTTACAAATGAAATGTTAACAAAAGCAATGTTGGCATCAAGATGCTGGTAAGCCATATTTCCTGGACAAAATGAAAAACAGCCTCTCAGAATCTATTTACACAAGGGTCAGAGAATTATTTCTGTGCAACATTATTGTATATCTTTTAATTTGACTCAGTCACAATCATGCAGAGTACCACGAATTTCATTGCAAACCAAGTCCTGTCAGGCATTTAATAGTTCAACATTTATTATGCTCGGTCACCAGATACTGAAACAATTGTAATGGAAATGTGGCAGTCAAATTGCTGACATGCCAAATTTCCTTAGTCTTCTCAGAAAGTAGAAGCGTTGGTGGGCTTTAACTATAGTGTCAGCATGGGGGGGCCAGGACAGGTTGTTGGCGATCTGGACACCTAAAAACCTGAAGCTCTCGACCCTTTCGACTTCATCCCTGTTGATGTAGACAGGGGCATGTTCTCCTTTACGCTTTCTGAAGTCGATGACAATCTCCTTTGTTTTGTTGACATTGAGGGAGAGTTCACCAGATTCTCTCTCTCATTCCAGTACTCTCTCTCATCATTGTTTGAGATCTGACCCACTGCAGTGGTGTTGTCAGCAAACCTGAAAATCGAATTGGAGGGGAATTGGCCGCACAGTCATAGGTGTACAAGGAGTATAGTAGGGAGCTGAGAACAGAGTCTTGTGGGGCACCGGTGTTGAGGATGATCGTGGAGGAGATGTTGTTGCCTATCCTTATTGATTGTGGTCTGTGAGTTGGGAAGTTCAGGATCCAGTCACAGAGGGAGTCGTCCAGGCCACAGAGTTTGGAGATGAGTTTCATAGGAATAATGGTGTTGAAGGCCGAGCTGTAGTCAACAAATAAGAATCGGACATAGGTGTCCTTGTTATCTAGGTGTTCCAGGGTTGAGTGCAGGGCCAGGGAGATGGAGTCTGCTGTGGGCCTGTTGCAGTGGTAGGCAAACTGTAGTGGATCCAGGCAGTCCGGGAGACTGGAATTGATTTGTGCCATGACTAACCTTTCAAAGCACTTCATAAATGATGGATGTCAGAGCTACCGGACGATAGTCATTAAGGCACACTGCTTGGCTTTTCTTAGGTACGGGAAGATGGTCATCTTCTTGAAGCAGATAGGGACCTCAGATTGTTGTAAAGAGAGGTTGAAGATGTCTGCAAATACCCCTGCCAGCTGATCCGTGCATGATCTGAGTGCTCGCCCGTGTACCCCATCTGGGGCAGCCACATTCCATGGGTTGACCTTCGAGGAAGTTGCTCTCAGATATACAGGTTCATCCAAGGTTTCCAGGGTGGAGGTCATGCTCTCGCTGACCAGCATGTTCTCCACGTGTCTGTGAGAATTTCCTCCAGGTGCTGCGGTTTCCTCCCACAGTCTGAAAGATGTGCTGGTTAGGTGCATCGGCCATGCTAAATTCTCCCACAGTGCACCCGAACAGGCGCCTGATTGTGGCAACCAGGACATTTTCACAGAAACTTCATTGCAGTATGTAAGCCTACTAATAAATAAACTTTAAAATCTACACCTTCTGCCCCTGACCTCGAACCGATGTCCCCTGGTTCTAGAATTCTCTGATGTGGAGATGCCGGCGTTGGACTGGGGTAAACACAGTAAGAAGTTTAACGACACCAGGTTAAAGTCCAACAGGTTTATTTGGTAGCAAAAGCCACAAGCTTTCAGAGCCTTAAGCCCTTTCTTCTGGCACCGGAAGAAGGGGCTTAAGGCTCTGAAAGCTCGTGGCTTTTGCTACCAAATAAACCTGTTGGACTTTAACCTGTTGTTAAACTTCTTACTCTAGAATTCTCTGCCAAGGGAAACAATTTCATCCTGCTCACCATCTCTTCCCCTCATAATTTTGCACACCTCAATCAAGTCACCCCTCAGCCTTCATTGTCCCAAGGAAAATGACCCCAATCGATCCAATCTCTCCTCAAAGCCATGGTTTTCTAGCCCTGGCAAAATTCTTGTAAACCTCCTCTGCACACTCTCCAGAGTAATTACTTCCTCCTGTAATGTGGTGACCACAACTGCACACAATATTCCAGTTGTGCTCAGTTTTTTTACATAATAAAAACATAATATCCTTTTTTTATTCATACCTCTGCCAATGAAGGAGAGCATTCCATATGCCTTCTTTGCAACCTTGTCTACTTGAACTGCTATCTTTAGGGACCTGTGTACTTGTACACCAAGATCTCACACTTCATCATACCCTCTTAGTATATTCCTTTTTATTGTGTATTCCCTACAACTATTTGATCTCCCTAAATTCATCACCCCACACTTCTCTCGTTAAAACTTGCCACTTTATTGCCCCCTCCAGCAACCTATGTTGTTTTGGATATCATAGCTATCCTCTACATTATCCACTGCTCAGCCAATCTTTGTCATGGCCATCTTTTAAAGCACTTTCTCTCTTTAGATTTTTCTGTCAGTTCCTTTTTCCCCACAAGGGAGGGAAGTTCCAATTGTGGATTTTTCTTTGCATGTTATTCTGTGACCAATTTCATGATGCAAATCTTTGCAAAGGTTGTGGGCAAGGTAATGGCTGTGTCCACTATTGCAGTAAAAATTGATGCCATCTCAACTTAGTGACCATCTGCCTCAGAACTTTGCTTTCATAATACCATGCAGTTTTTTTCTTGGTACATTTTTATACTTTAAGCATTGAAATGTTTGTTTGTTGGTATAATAGCATGAGTTCATTCCCAATAAAGTTCAAGGTGTCTAAATTATGTGCAAACAAATTCAGTGCATTTGTACAGCATATACGCTTTTGTTATTTATTCAAAGCCATCTTTTAACCAATTACAGAGATAAATAAAATACCTTTAAAGTTCTATTGTTCTTATTTTTTTTCTAGAGAAAGAAATAGGGTGGATATCCATCTGGTCATGTCAATTTACATCCCCCAAAATGGAAGAAGAGGAATTTTTCTGGAAATTCATTTTTCGACCAAAAAGTATAGCGGTACTGCAAGAAACAAAAGTACCATAAAGGAGATAAACATTTTACAAAATGTATGCAGAAATTAACTTCTTTCAGCAACCTGATTAAGAGACATTATAATACTCTGGGTCATATATTCCCAAGGTGGAATTTTACCTGTATTAGGCAGTGTGTTAGCAGAAGGGAAAGCTTTCTCTGCCGTTTTGTTAGGAACATACCCAAAAAAAAGCCATGGGGTGGGTCCCACAACGTCACACTGGCAGAGCCCAGCCCTCCAGCAACTCCAAAAAAAAAAATCGGTGTACCATTTTTAAAGGCCACCCCCATGCACAACGCTTCATATGAATTTAGATTCCACAACTTAAATCCAGTTCCTGAAGGGCAAGACTCCATAATTCAAATTCAGCACCAAGGGGGAATAGTAAGAAGTCTCAACACCAGGTTGAAGTCCAACAGGTTCATTTGGTAGCACGAGCTTTCGGAGCGCTGCCTCTTCATCACTCACCTGATGAAGGGACAGCACTCCAAAGGTCATGCTACCAAATAAACCTGTTGGACTTCAACCTGGTGTTGAGACTTGTTACTGTGCCTCCCCCAGACCAATGCCAGCATCTCCACACCAAGTGGAAATAGCATGGTTGATGTGGAGACATCAAGTTCATTTGTTGCTGTAGCATACTCTTCAGGGATTTGGTTTAAGCGCGAGTTACTTTGCATGTGATCAAGCTCTACCTTACCTACTGGTGCTTAAAAATGTGGCCACACCCCATTCCTCACCAATAAGTAAAGCACAATGGTATTTGATTTCCCATCATTAACATTGTTTGCTTCAATGAACACAAAATACACCAAACTAAAAAGATGACGCCATTAAACAGGTCCTGATGCACTAAAGAACCTAATCAAAAAGACTGTGATGCAATGCACTTCAGGAACAGCTGTAAATCACCCCCTGCAAAAGCCAATCCTCTCAACAAGATCTTCTCTGAAGAAGTCCATGACCTCATGTGCCAAGTAATCTGGGATTGCAACAGATCCATTTATAGTGTCTGGCTTACATAAGGGATTTCCACTGCGTGACAACTTCACTTCAAAGACAATTAATATCAGTCACTTTCAAAACAGACTAATCATACCAAACAACTTCATATATAAGGTCATCAGAACACTGAACAGCAAAGTGGATTGTACAAGTCAGTATAATTAACACAACAGCTGTGAACCAATTTTAAACAAACAAGCCAGTCAGAGCTCCAACATTTGATTTTCTTTGCAGATCTTTGAAATAAATGTTAGAAATTATTTCAGAAAAGGGTCAACAGCCTTTTGCAGAACAGTGCAAGAATACTACCTAAAAATTCTGTTTAGCCTCCACACCTATTATGACTTAACTAACATTGGATAATGAAAGTATCCAATCCCAACACAATGAAAATGTTTACAAATACAGTCAAGCAGACAAACTGAAAGATAGACAGCCAGTTTGTTCAATGGACTCCTTAACATATATAAAGTCATGCTTATGGCCACCAATAGTGTTGAAGTGGTGCTATGTTTGCTGAATAAATTGTGTTTGGGCTTATACTTTTGGTGATACACTGAATATTTAAAACTAGCACCGGCTTATTTCTGACACACATGAAATGAACTGAAACGGTCCAGAGACTGAGGTGTGTGGGTAGGTCTGATAGACCAGCTAGACTTTTTCTGCCCATTAATAGGTTTGCAATCTATGCTGGTTTTGAAATATGCAGCTACAGAAGCCATTGGAGATGCTAACTTTCTTCAATTCATTTGGGCAGCATGGTGGCACTATGGTTAGCACTGCTGCCTCACAGCTCCAAGGACCCAGGTTCAACTACAGCCTGTGTGGGTTTCCTCCGAGTGCTCCGATTTCCTCCCACAGTCAAAAGATGTGCAGGGTGGGTGGATTGGGCATACTAAATTGCCACTTAGGATCCAAAAAATGTGTAGTTAAGGGGATTTGACATGGCAAACAAAGTGTGGGGATTTGGGGTGGGGGGGGGGGAGGGGGGGGGGGGTGTCCTGGATAGAATGCTCTGTCAGAGAGTTGGTGCAAACTTGATGGGCTGAAAGAATCCCTGCAGTGCAGATGAGACCAATGATTTGCTTTTAAGTGAAGAAATGCAGCAGAGACAGAATCCATAAACGACATACAAAAATATTTCATTTATAACAAACCCAAAAATCACAATAAGGTTCTCGACAGGTGACAACATTGTGAGGCAGTTGCATGGCGTTGGATTTATTCCACTTATCTCAAGTGTAAAGGAGGGCCTTTACAAGGAGATTCCATTCAAACAGATGATTCAAAGTATTAACAGTGTTCATCTACATTAAATACTTAAAATTACAGTTATGAAGCACAGGTTTTAATACGGCTGCTGAGATAATTGAAATAACCCCACAATGAATGTCTGATATAAATACACATTTGCAATCATACTGATATATTGCCAACACCACACAGCAGGTTAATAATCTTTAGACTAACTACATGTGCTGGCTTCATGTCAGGTTCACTCTGCATACAATAAAAGCAGTTTCCAAATTTGGGAATGTGGAAAGGAACCATGGACACTGCCTCTACAAACTTGGTATTACAGGACCCGTCAAGATTATTTGATCATTCTTGACCTACCCATTGATGTATTTTTATGAATGTAATTTTATGATTCATATGCTTTAAGAACTAAATTTTAGTTTTGGAATTTAATCTAATACAAGGGAAACTTGTGAAATTTGTGAAACTGCTAAGCACCGTGAAGATAATTACCATTCAAAGGATAGTCCATGGGATTGGAAGTTAGAGGTGTGGAAACAATAAACAGTAGGTAGCACTTTTGCGAGACTTGGTAGAGATTTGATGTCGAAGTGCTTTAAATTATCCATATGGGTCCCGGATCAAGAAAGATTGAAAGGAAAAGATAAACAAGGAAGATCTTAAGGTATCCAAATACTTTTCAGATCAGAGAAATGTTTTGGGAATTGAAGTTAACGGGTTTAATCTCTAGCTGGCATCCCAGATGTGCCATGTTGCTGTGGTGAAATCCATTAACTTTAGGGCAGCTTTCCCCACCAATATACAGAGCCATCAGTATGTTAAAACAGTTGCAAACTCAATCATAAGCAAAGTCAGAGATAGTATGCAACGAGTGATATCCATTCAAAGATTCATCAAATGATAAACAACTGACATTCTTGCTCATTTGCACAACCTCCACTGACAAATGAATTATGACCATAAGGTCATAAGACACAGGAGCAGAATTAGGCCACTCGGCCCATCAAGTCTGCTCCACCATTCAATCATGGCTGATATTTTTCTCATCCCCATTCTCCTGCCTTTTCCCCATAACCCCTGATCCCCTTATTAATCAAGAACCTATATATCTCTGTCTTAAAGACACTCAATGACCTGGCCTCCACTGCCTTCTGCAGCAAAGAGCTTCACAGATTAGAAACCCTACAGTGCAGAAGGAGGCCATTCGGCCCATCGAGTCTGCACCGACCACAATCCCACCCAGGCCCTACACCCACATATTTACCCGCTAATCCCTCTAACTACACATCTCAGGGACAATTTTTAACCTGGCCAATCAACCTAACCCGCACATCTTTGGACTGTGGGAGGAAACCGGAGCACCCGGAGGAAACCCACACAGACACGAGGAGAATGTGCAAACTCCACACAGACAGTGACCCGAGCCGGGAATCGAACCCGGGACCCTGGAGCTGTGAAGCAGCAGTGCTAACCACTGTGCTACCGTGCCGCCCACTCACCACTCTCTGGCTGAAGAAATTCCTGCTCATCTCTGTTTTAAAGGATCGTCCCTTTAGCCCGAGGCTGTACCCTCTGGTTCTAGTTTTTCCCAATAGTGGAAACATCCTCTCCCCATCCACTCTATCCAGGCCTCAC
Source organism: Mustelus asterias (assembly GCF_964213995.1). NCBI lineage: Eukaryota > Metazoa > Chordata > Chondrichthyes > Carcharhiniformes > Triakidae > Mustelus > Mustelus asterias. The sequence goes on along the minus strand of NC_135803.1, from coordinate 150,967,360 downwards.
AGTATTCTAAGTTTCAATAAGATCTCCCCTCATATCCTTCTAAACTACAATGAGTACAGACCCAGAGCCCTCAACCGTTCCTCATACGACATGCTCTTAATTTCAGGAATCATTCTTGTGAACCTCCTCTGGACCCTTTCCAAAGCCAGCATATCCTTCCTTAGATATGGGACCCAAAGCTGCTCACAATATTCCAAATGGGGTCTGACCAGAGCCTTATATAGCCTCAGAAGTACATCCTTGCTCTTGTATTCTAGCCCTCTCGACATTGCATTTGCCTTCTTAACTACCGACTGAACCTGCACGTTAACCTTGAGAATCTTGAACAAGGACTCCCAAGTCCCTTTGTGTTTCTGATTTCCTAAGCATTTTCCCATTTAGAAAATAGTCTATGCCTCCATTCCTCCTTCCAAAGTGCATAATCTCACACTTTTCCACATTGTATTCCATCTGCCACTTCTTTGCCCACTCTCCCAACCTGTCCAAATCCTTCTACAGCCCCCCGCTTCCTCAATACTACCTCTACATCTCTTTGTATCATCTGCAAACTTAACAGTGCCTTCAGTTCCTTCCTCCAAATCGTTAATGTATATTGTGAAAAGTTGTGGTCTCAGCACTGACCCGAGGCACACCACCAGTCATCAGCTGCCATCCTGAAAAAGACCCCTTTATCCCCACTCTCTGCCTTCTGCCAGTCAGCCAATCCTCTATCCATGCCAGAATCTTACCCTTAACACCATGGGCTCTTAACTTATTTAACAGTCTCCTATGCGGCACCTTGTCAAAAGCCTTTTGGAAATCTAAATAAATCCCGTCCACTGGTTCTTCTTTATCTAACTTCGTTGTTACCTTCTCAAAGAACTTGATTTGTCAGACATGACATCCCCTTGACAAAGCTGTGCTGACTCAGTCCTACTTTATCATGCAATTCCAAGTACTCTGTGATCTCATCTTTAATAATGGACTCCAAAATCTTGCCAAAATAATATACCAAAACAGAGGAGATTATTTCCAATGTAATATTTATAAACAAATGCACAGCATAGCAGAGAAGTGTTTGTTTTGTGAAAATAGACAACTTATTCCACAGAATTTTAGAAAGAGAAAAATCTAGTGGGTCAATCTGAATTTTCAAGCACTTGGTTTTAAACCTCTCTCTGTATTGCCCACTGGTCAAAACACACATTTCGCTGATTTTTTAAAGCCATGTTCCATACAACTCTTCTGCAAGAGACACTCGCTGTGTATCAGCCCACACAGTGGATGTAGAAGTACCACTAGAGTGCTCAAAACAAAAAACTGCAGAGTATTTAATTTTTCTCTACAACTCCTTAATAATTGAACAGTCTTTTACACAACTGATCACACTATCCTCTTCCCAACACTCTCCACAGTCAACCAGTTACATGGTATTGCTCTCATGTGGTTGCATTCTTATCTATCAAATTGAAGCCAAAGAATGACTTCTCTTCCTGTTCCCACACTGTTATTTCTGGTGTCCCCAAGAATCCAACCTCAGCCCCCTTCTACATGCTGTCCCTTGGCTTCTTCACACAAGCGCACCATCAGTTTTCACACATGCACTCACAACACCTAGCTCTAACTCACCACTACCTCTCTCAATGCTTCCATAATCTCTAAATTATCAGACTGGGGAATGCAGGGGCGGCACGGTGGCACAGTGGTTAGCACTGCTGCCTTGCAGCGCCAGGGACCCGAGTTCAATTTTGGCCTCAAGTCAGTGTCGTGTGGAGTTTGCATGTCCTCCCCGTGTCTGTGTGGGTTTCCTCCCACAATCCAGAGATCATAGAATCCCTACAGTGCTGGAGGCCATTCAGCCCATTGAGCCTGCACCGACAACAATCCCCAAGCCCTATCCCGGTAATCCCATGTATTTATCCTGCTAATCCCCTGACACCAAGGAGCAAATCATGGCTAATCAACCTAACCCGCACATCTTTGGACTGTGGAGGAAACCGAAGCACCCAGAGGAAACCCATGCAGACATGAGGAGAATGTGAAAATTCCACAGTCACCCAAGGCCGGAATTGAATTTGGGTCCCTGGTGCTGAGGCAGCAGTACTAACCACTGTGCCATCCTGCCACGTGGCAAGATGTGCAGGTTAGGTTGATTGGCCCCTTAGTGTCAGGGGGATTAGCAGGGTAAATATGAGGGGCTATGGGACTAGGGCCTGGGTGGAACTGTGGTCAGTGCAGATTCAATGGGTCGAATGGCCTCCTTGTGCACTGTAGGGATTCTATGATTCCATGACTATCACCCAACACCTAGTAACGGATGACCAGAAATTTTCTCCACTTAAATACGAGTAAAATCAAAGCCAGCCTCTTCAGGGCCTCCATTCCCTGGTCACAGAATCCATTTCGACACTTGTCTGACATTGAACCAAACTGTTCACAGCTTTGAAGTCATGTGCAAATCTGAGATAAGATTCCGACCACATCTCCACACTAACGTACTGATATTGTTGCTCAACTGACAATCCAGTGGCCCATGATAATGCTCCGAGGACCCTGGTTCCAATTCCACCACGGCAGATGGCATATTCAATAAAAATCTGGAATTAAAATCTAATGCTGACCTCTGTACCATGGCCCGATTTAGTTTCCTCCTTAGTGCAACTGTTACAGAAACCTTCACTCATGTTTGTTACGCATAGTAGCACAACGGAACAGCTAAATAATGCTGAGCAACAACAGAAGTTAATCATGTTTCAGTGGGGTGATACAGTGGCACAATGGCTAGCACCGCTGCCTCTCAGCGCCAGGGAGGGAGCCAGGTTCAATTCCCGGTTTAGGTCATTGTGTGGAGTCTGCATGTTCTCCCAGTGTCTGCATGGGTTTCTTCCCACAGTCCGAAAGACGTGCTGGTTAGGTGCATTGGCCATGCTAAATTCTCCCTCAGTGTATTCGAACAGGCGCCAGTGTATGGCAACTAGGGGATTTTCACAGTAACTTCATTGCAGTGTTAATGTAAGCAGACTTGTGACACTAATGAACTTAAGCCTTAAACTGTGCTACTATGCAGTAATAATGAGTGGGAGGGGCGATGTAGCAATATTGTCACTGAACTGACAATCCAGAGGCCCACAATAATGCTCTCAGGGCCCTGGTTCCAATTCTACCACGGAATTAAAAGTCTCATGTTGACCATAAAACCATTGCCGATTGTCATAATGTCCTTTAAGGAAGGACACACCTGCCATTTTATGCTAAAAACAAATTACTGCAGATGCTGGAACCTGAAACAAAAAAGGAAAATGCTGGATAATCTCAGCAGGTCTGACAGCATCTGTGGAAGGCTATCGTTTTGTGTCTGGATGACCTTTCGTCAAAGCTAAAGATTAAAAAGAAGTAGGACGAAGTGGGGGGGGGGAGGGGGGGGGGTCTGACATGGCTGGGAAGGGTGCTGAAAGAAGTACATTAAGAGATCAAAATGTGTAAATGGCAGAACAGTGTCAAGGGACAACTGATTTCATTACATTTTATTTATTTTATATAGATTAGTTTTTAAAAACATACATTTAAAAAAAAAATTTATTTCTTCCATCATTTAATTTATAGACTTCATAAAATCTCGCTTTCCATTCCCAAATGCCGCAAGACCTGAACATTATCCAGGTATGGGCTGCTCAGCAGCAAATAATATTCATGCCACACAAGTGTCAAGCAATGACCATCAAACCATTAACCTTGACTTTCAATGGCATTACCATCGCTGAATCCTCCATTATCATTCTGGGTGTTACCACTGGCAGAACATTAACATGAGAAGCCAGATAAATACTATGGCTACAAAAGCAGGTCAGAAGCTGGGAATCCTGTGGCGTGGAACTCACCTCCTGACTCCCTAAAGCCTGTCCAAGATCTTCTGGTCACAAGTCAGGAGTGTAATGGAATACTGTCCCCTTGCCTGGATGAGTGCAGTTCCAACAACATAAGGACCTCGACGCCATCTTAGACAAAGCAGCCCGCTTGATTGGCACCCCATAATCATTCACTTCCTCCATCACCGACGCACAATAGCAGCAGGGTGTATCATCTACAAGATGCACTGCAGGAACTCACCAAAACTCCTCAGACAACACCTTCCAAACGCATGGCCACTACCTTCTAGAAGGACAAGAGCAGCAGACACATGGCAACGGCACCGTCTGAATGTTCCCTCCAAGCCACTCACCATCCTGACTTGGAAATATATCTCTATTCCTTCACTGTCATTGGATCAAAATCCGGGAACATCCTCCCTAACACCACAGTGGGTGTATCGACATAACATGGACTGCAGTGGTTCAGAAAATTCCTCAACACTACCTTCTCAAAGACAATTAGGAATGGGCAAGTAGTACTGGCCTGACCAACAATGCCTATATCCCACAAACGAGTAGAAAAAGTTAATGAAAATTGTTTGTTTGCTTTATTGAGATATATTGATATGGTTAAATGAAATGGGTGAGAGGAGGTTCTTGTGGGGCATAAATAAAGGCACAAATCTGTTGGGTGAAATGGCCCATACAAATTGAACCATTTATCTGGACTTGAAATCTATCAAACTGTTGTTTCCTTCAAGTTAAACCACTTCTGCTATTGGCCAAAATAACCCATCAACTTTGAAGTTGAAACTAAAGAACTGACAGCTGCAGCTACAGCTACAAAACTGCTGGCAAAACCTCCCTTTAATAAGCTCACCATGATTTCAAAATTGCACACTCTGAACTGTTTATCTGAAGGTTATGAAATAAACATTTGTGAAATGTAGTTGTTAATACAGATGGAATAGGTCCAGGGATGAGGAATTTTATCTCCAAGGTTAAATTGGAGAAGCTGGGGTTGTTTTTGTGAAAGGAGATTTGATAGAGACACACATGATTATGACAGATTTAGACATTGTAGACAAAAAAAGCTGTTCCCAACAGTTGATCACTCAAGGACTAGGGCTGCAGATTTAAAATTTTGGGCAAAGACTGCAGGGCGAAATGTGATAAAGAACTTTTTCTATGATGTGAATAGTAATGACCTAGAACTCACTGCTTACAAGGACGGTGGAAGCAAAGACCAATGATATCGTAAAGGAAATTGAGTGGGTAGTTGAGGGAAGTAAAATTGTAGGGCTACATGGATAGAGTGAGGAAAGGGACTGACTGGATTGTTTGACATGAGCAAGTATGGACTCATCAAACCAAATGGCCTCTTTCTGTGCAATAATGAGGTTATCTTACCTATGACACAAATGATATTGGCAGATAATGGCATATGTCATACTGGTTCCTTTCACACAGCAGATAACCATAATATGCCACTTTTAGCACCTACTTTTCTGTCTAAGTTACATATTGCTGAGCCACACCTTGAATGAAGAGGGATCATCAGCCACTGCACAAATGGAGGGTGTTTCAACAGTTTCAAAATACCTCTCTTTTTGCAGAGCTCTTTATGTTAGCATATGCTTGTTGAAACAAGACATCAATGGTCAAAGTCTGCTTCTTTTACAGGAAGCCATTTATTCCCACAGCAACAATGGAACAATTTGCTTGTTCTAAATGTGTACAAGATGAGAAAATCTAATCATCCCTTTGTTCAAATAATTATTGGTTGCCACTCGGAGGACAAATTCTATCCAACATAAAAACATTTAATGGTGTTATATCTACACAGCATATGACTTCCTTTCATTTCCGATACCCAAAGCTGAATGCGTCCAAAAGAACAACACGGATGGAAATGATGGTTCTGTAGGAGTCAGAATGGCATCAAATCAGTTCACAGTTTGATTTGATTCATTATTGCCACATGTATTAACATACTGAAAAGTATTGTTTCTTGCGCGATATACGGACAAAGCATACCATTCACAGAGAAGGAAACGAGTGTGCGCAGAATGTAGTGTTACAGTTATAGCTAGGGTGTAGAGAAAGATCAACTTAATGCAAGATAAGTCCATTCAAAAGTCTGACAGCAGGGAAGAAGCTGTTCTCGAGTCGGTTGGAATGTGACCTCAGACTTTTGTATCTTTTTCCCGACAGGTGGTGGTGAAAGAGAGTATGCCCAGGGTGCTGGCTGCTTTTCCGAGGCAGCAGGAAGTGTAGACAGAGTCAATGGATGGGAGGCTGGTTTGCGTGATGGATTGGGCTACATTCACGACCCGTTTGTAGTTTCTTGAAGTTTTGGGCAGAGCAAGAGCCATACCAAGCTGTGATACAACCAGAAAGAATGCTTTCTATGGTGCATCTGTAAACGGTGGTGAGAATCATAGCTGACATGCCAAATTTCCGTAGTCTTCTAGGGAAGCAGAAGCGTTAGGGGCTTTCTTAACTATAGTGTCCAGCTTGGGGGGGGGCGGGGGGGAAGAGAGAGAGAGAGAAAGAGAGAGACCAGTGACATGCGTCGACAATACAAAAGTTAATCCTACACTCTGTGGCTTTAGTACCCAACGACACCTATAAAGCAGACACAAGATTAAAGGCAAGAGATTTAGGATAGTGAACAGAAGGTTGAGGCACTGTAGAATGCACTACCAAAATTAGTGATTGAAGCAGAGGCTTACGTCAACATTTAAGAATAAGTTTTGACAGGTGGTTGGAGATAAAGGAATAAAAGAATGTGAACAGAGTGAGCATATGGCATTGGACCACCGCCCAAGTGAAGAATAAACATCAACAGATCGCTTCTTTTTTGAAATATTGTACAATTCAAATTAACCTGCAGCTAACACACACTACATTCACAAGCAATTTTACATTCAAAAGCAGCTTTTCATTACTAACCGTCTAACCACAGTGCAAGAACTGACCATCTATAAAATCAATTTCAATGCAATCAGCACTAGTGCAGGTAAAATGATTCTCAGAGTTTCCCAATAATCTAAGCACACTGCCCAAGTTCAACTATATGTTAACTGACAGCCCCTTAATACCTTAATTTCAGTAGAAGCAATGCCTATGAACGGCTGACAGTTAGCTAGCAGGCAAACTGCCTGTATTGCACAATCTGCTTTTCTTTTAAAAATTGTATCCAAAAACATTACCTATGCACGTTGACACGGGAGTACCAATACAAATTACAAAAGGATCAGAAGCCCAGTAGGTTTGAAAACCTAGCTCAACCAATGTTGACGAATAGATGCCAATCAAGAAGCAAGGTTTCTCCTCACTGGACTTACAATATGACAACTTGCATTTATGTAAAACTTTACATAATAAAATGGCCAAGGTCCTTCACAGGAACGTTACTCTTACCCTCGCCGCTCTCTCCAGCTCCTCACATGCTCCCAAAGTTCATCTCGCCCATGGGTTGCACATCAAGCTCCCTTAATCCAATTGGCACAAAACATGCAGACAATCTAAATTCTATTTCTGGCCCCCATGCAAAATAAAATTGTATATGCTCCTTTCTCCGAAGGTATCTGTCCGGCCCCTTTCAAAACTGCCATTATATCTACACCCCTCGAAAAAACAATACTCAAATCCTTGCTCTTGTAAACTACTCTGATCCTTGTCCCACCCACTCATCCAAAATAGGAACATAGGAACAGGAGTAGACCATTCAGCCCATCAAGCTTGTTCCACCATTCAATGAGATCATGGCTGATCTGCTGCCAACGCCACAACGCCTTTGGCCCATATATCTTAATAGCTTTGCTTAACAACAATTTATCTACCTCAGATTTAAAATTAGCAACAGATCAAGCATCAGGTGCTGTTTGTGGAAGAGAGTTCCAACCCTTTTCCACCGTGTGTGTGGAAAAGTGCTTCCTAACATTGCTCCTGAATGGTCTGGCCCTAATTTTTAGACTATGCCCCAAAATTATTATTGCATGCCAACCGTCCAAGTAAGGTAAAATTTTCCCACCAATATTTCTTCACTGCTTTCCCTCGCACCAAATAACTTCTCATCCTCAATGATTTCAACCTCCACCTCAACTGATTATGTTCTTGCTTCTGAGTTCTCTGACCTCTCATCCCCTGATAAGAAAGAGCATGGTGGCACATGGTTCGCACTGTTGCCTCACAGCGCCAGGGGCCTTGGTTCAATTCCAGCCTTGGGTGACTGTGTGTGGAGTTTGCATGTTCTCCTCGTGTCTGCATGGATTTCCTCCGGGTGTTTCGGTTTCCTTCCACAAAATCCCAACTAATTATCCTTTGGCCCTCCTTTCACCACAGTATTTCTTAGAGCTTTTGATTTACTCAACAGCACCCTCACCTCCACCTTTGATGCTCTCATCCCAAATAAAACAATTACTCTCATTCACACTGGCCATTTCCCCAGTACAGCCCTCATCTCGGCTCCCTTAAGTTCAAGAAATGCGGATTTTAAAGGAAGTGGCATCAACTGACTTGAGCCATCCACTGACACTTGAAACGTCATCAGGTCTTGCCTTCATCTGTTAAAACTGCTCATCATTCCAGGATCATTCTGGAATGCAACAATAACCCTCTACTACTTTTCTCCACTGCAAACCATTTACTTAAAACCCTCTCTCCTTCACCCTCACCTCCAACAATGTGCAAGGAGCTCAGGGATTGCTTTATCATCAAGATTGAGACAAGCTGATCAGCTATCTCTGCCACAGCCCTCCCTTCTACTGGTCCACCTGATCAAACTTTTAGTAATGCTTCCCCTCCTGCTCTAGCCCTGATCCGCATCCTTCCCTAGTTTCTCTCCCAACTTGACTTTTCTGGGCTCATCTTGTGTATGACATCCATTTCCGGTTTCCATGATCCTAGTCCCACAAAACTGATAACCCAATTTCACTTCCTGGCCTGCTCCTTAGCAGTTCTCTCTTTTTGGCATGACGGCACAATGGTTAGCACGGCTGCCTCAGCACCAAGGCCCATGGTTCAATTTCAGCCTTGGGTGTCTGTGTAGGATTTGCACATTCTCCCACTGTCTGCGTAGGTTTCCTCCAGGTGCTCCATTTTCCTCCCACAGTCCAAAGGTGTGCAGGTCAGAGAGATTAGCAGGGCAAATATATGGGGTTACGGGGATAGGGTCTGGGTGGGATTGTTGTCAGTGCAGACTCGGGCCAAATGGCCGCCTTCTGCACTCTTGCGATTCTATGATTTCAGGTGTTGTCACTCTCTCCTCTGCCATCCTCACCCCTCTCCTCAAATACCAACCCTTGACCTCCCCATTCTTGCAAACTACTGCCCCATCTCCAACTCCCTTTTCCACTACAAAGTCCTGGAATATGCTGTTACCTTCCAAATCTGTTCCCACTGTTTCTGGGATGTTTGAATCCCTTCATCAAGTTTCCATTCCTACCACAGTACCAAAAGAGTTTACAAAGTCACAAGTAACAGCCTACGAGACTGCGACAATGGTAAACTATCATTTCCCATCCTTCTCCGCTTGTCTGCAGCCTTTGTAGTGGTTGACCACACCATCTTCCTTAAGCACCTCTCCATTGTCTTCCAGCTGGATAATAATGAATCTAGCTAATCGTAGCCAGATAATAACTTGCAATGTTCTCTCTTCCTGCTCTTGCACGGTTACCTTTGGTGTTGACTAGAAGGATCGATCCTTTGCCTCCTCCTATTCTTCATCGAAATGCGACATCAGTGGAGGCAAAGTATTTGTTTTTATGTGTACGTGGATGACACCCAGCTCTTCCTCACCACTCCCTCTCTCAACTCCTTCACTGTTGCTAAATGATGTGATTGCTTATCTGACATCCAGTACTGAATGAGCAAAAATTTCCTCCAATAATAGGAAGACTGCAACCATTGTTTTCCATCCTCGCTCCACACTCGGAATTATCGACTCCGTCCTGCTCTGTGGCAACAATGCGAGATTAAGCCAGGTTATAGGTAATCTTGGTACTACGTTTGATCCCAAGATGAGCTTCCAAGCCCATATTTGCACCATAATTTTTTAAGACTGAAATGCAGAGAATTTTTTTCTCTGGAAGGTTGTTAGTCTGTGGAATTCTCTTGCCCAGAAAGTAGTGGAGGCTAGGTCATTGGATTTATTCAAGGCAGAGTTCGACAGATTTTTGACAGACAGGAGGGTCAAGGATTATGGGAGGCAGACAGGAAGGTGGAGCTGCGGCCACAACCAGATGAGCTATGATCATATTGAATGGTGACGCAGGCTCAAAGGGCCTACTTCTGCTCCCGAGTCCTATCCTTTGTTCCATCATTAAGGCAACCTATTTCCACCTCCATAACATCACCCAACTTTGCCCCTGCTGAAACCCTCATTCATGACTTGGTTACATTTGGACTCGACTACTCCAACGCACTCCTGGCCAGCCTCCTACACTTTACCCTCCATATATTTGAGATCATCCAAATCTCTGCTGTCTGTGTCTTAACTCAGCACATTTCCCCATCACCCCAGTGCTGGTTGACCTGCACCAATCCAGTCAAGCAAGGTCTTGACTTTAATTTTCTCATCCTTGTTTTCAAGTTCTTCCAGGGCCTTGCCCCTTCCTATCTCTGTAATCTCTTCCAGCCCAACAACACGGATCTGTGGTCCTCTAATCCAAGCCTCTTGAGTTTTCTGAATAAATATTACTAAACCACTGGTGGCCATGCCTGCAGTTGTCTGGGCTCCATGTTCTGGAATTCCACTCTATACGCTCTACCTTGCTTTCGTCCTTTCAAACAATCCTCAAAGCCTTCTTTTGCTCATCTGACCTAATATCTCCTTACATGGTAAATAATGCTCCTATGAAACAGCTTGGGTATGCTTCATCACTCTAAAGGCATTAGATCAATACCAGCGTTTTGCCTTTCTTTGATCTGCAACCTCGTTCCCCATCCCACAACAAGTTACTCCCTTCCAGATCTGAGCCCATCTCTCAACAACCAGTCAGATATCTGTTCCTCCCACATCGAGATGAACTGAATGAAAGTCACATTATATTATTTGTTCTTTTCAACCACACAATCCTAACGACTGTTCTGCAGTAGGACTATCCTCAGTCACCTCTGTTCTTATTCATCTAATCAAAGCCAAATAACCACTACTAATAATTTCCCTTCACACCTCACACCATGGGAGTGCCCCTCCCTGCAACAATCCATCCCTAGACTTTCCACTTCCTTATCCACATGGTGCCCTTGGCTATGGCATATGTTATCATGAGATCAACTTACAAAATGATGACAGTCTGACAATACCCACAATCGGGGGCAGGGGGGTGTATGTGTGTGGTTACTTTCTGGTCAATGGAAACCCCAAAGGATGTTGATAGTGGGGGCTTCAGCAACGGTACTTCCATTGATTGTCATGGTGCAATGGTTAGAGATTCTCTCATTGTCTGGCACTTGAGGTACCTGAATGTTATTTGTCATTTGTCAGTTCCAGCGGTATATTGTCCAAGTCTTGCTACATTTGGACATGGACAGTTTCAGTATCTGAGGAGTCGCAAATGGTGCTGAGCACTGTGCAATCATCCGCATAAGGACAATTCAGCCCCTTGAGCCTCATCCGCCATTCAATGTGATCATGGCTGATATTGCCTCAGCCTCAACTCCACATTCCTGCCCATTCTCCATCTTCTGATGGAAGGAAGATCATTGATGAAACAGCTGAGGATGGTTGGCCCCAGGATACTACCCTGTGGAACTCCTACAGTGATGCCCAGGAACTGATCTGATTGACCTATGACAAATACAACCATCTCATTGTGTCAGGTATGACTCCAACCAGTGGAGTTGGTCCCCCGATTCCCATTGACTCCAGTTTTGCTTCTTGACGCCACTCTCGGTCAAATGATGTCTTGATGTCAACCTCCCACCCTCACTTCTGGAGTTCAGCTCTTTTGTCCATGTTTGAACCAAGGCTGTAATGAGGTGAAGAGCTCAGTGACCTTGGCAGAACTCAAACTGAGTTGCACTGCAACCTTCCTATGGTTTTATGTTCAGACAACACTTCAGACGCGATTTAACCAAAGTTATACACAACTGCAGCATAACTTCACCCCTTTGTATGCCACCTGCTTGAGATAAAGATTCCAGTACTATACGCAAACATGCCCGACTACTCAATGACAATTCACAGCTTAGAGGTAATAAGCTCCCTAAAAATTTTACACATTTCAGTGCGACTACATTTCTAGCTCATTATTCAGAAAATAAACTTGTACATGAGGATGATCCCCTTCCTCACACTGAACTTAGAAATCATAGAAATCATAGAAACCCTACAGTGCAGAAGGAGGCCATTCGGCCCATCGAGTCTGCACCGACCACAATCCCACCCAGGCCCTACCCCCACATATTTACCCGCTAATCCCTCTAACCTACGCATCCCAGGACTCTAAGGGGCAATTTTTTTTTTTAACCTGGCCAATCAACCTAACCCGCACATCTTTGGACTGTGGGAGGAAACCGGAGCACCCGGAGGAAACCCACGCAGACACGAGGAGAATGTGCAAACTCCACACAGACAGTGACCCGAGCCGGGAATCGAACCCGGGACCCTGGAGCTGTGAAGCAGCAGTGCTAACCACTGTGCTACCGTGCCGCCCCTTCAACTTCAACCGCCAGACTTGCCCATTCAATCAATCTCCCTCCGAAACTTTCAGTTTCCACTCACACTGTGTCACCTATCTTGGTGTTGACAGCAAACTTGGAAATACAGATCTCTGCTCCTTCATCAAAGGTCACTGATAAATATAGTGAAAAGCTGAGGCACCAGCACAGATCCCTGGGAGACAACACTTCTCACATCTTGCCAACTCTGTCTCCTACTTCCTAACCAACTTCCTACCAACCACAATAAGTTGCCTCTAATTTCCATGCACTTTCTATGCCAACAATCTAAATAAGAATAACCATTCTTATAATCTAAAATCCATCCTAAATAAAGAAATCCTGAATTTAGTTTTGAAAATGTTTCATTCCAAGTTGGTAGCTCCAATTTGAGGGCTTTATATTTGTGCATATGAATTACACATTTGGTCTGATCCAGCAATCCTTTAAACTTTTAGAATGGGAGAAAAATAAGCATAATATAATTAATATAATAAAATATCCTATCTATAACATTAAAACTCATTGTTCTCCAGCACCTCTCATTTACAAAACTTTACTTGCCCTTGTCAGATTATGCAATACTTAAATGTTATCTTTATAAATTCTTGTCTCTACTTCAAACAGAAATGGCATAATCTAAACCTGCCACTCTGTAATCGTATCCTCGTGCAGTAATGGTATTACAGCACCTTAGTTTTTGCATGTCGCTGCTTCTCAACCTGGGAAACCCCAGCACCCTGCCCTTGCTGCTGACGTCTCTCACCCTGTAGCTCCCCTTCCTGCCACCACTCACCTTTGGCCTGGGTGTGACACCCATCATGGACTTAAGGCAAGTATATTACCAGCCAAGGCCACTGTTCCCCTGGTGGCACCGCCATTCAAAAGAGCTGCTGCCCTCTGATTGGCCAGCAACTCTGGGGCTGGTGGGATCCCCAGAGTCCTCGATTCTGGGAAGGTCCATCACTAGGCTGTCAAGTGTCTGAGTGGAATAAGATGAGGTGAGCCTTGGCTAAAATGGGATGATGTGGGGCTCTTGCTAGCTTTTCAGATGGCAGCCGAAACTCACTTCCACATGATTCTGCCCACAGTTCCACAGGTGTGTGCACCTGTATAGTAAAGGAATGTAGGACTGTCTGTCAATGTAGCCCATTAAAACAGATTGAACAATCTTATATAAATGGTAAAAATAGCAGTGGAATCACTGGCTGGAGCTTTGAAAATTGGTTAACAAGGTACAAGCAATGCATGTACTTTGCACCTGGCTTATTTGGCACTCCAACTCACGTCAAATAATTTTGAAAAACATTACAATTAAGTGCCTTTAACAAGGAGTCACGCATCTGTTCAATAACTAGAAGTATTTACATAGTCAACATGGCTATATGTGCACTTTGGCACCATGATGAATGGCAATACCTTGATCTGATGTAAATAGGCTGAATTTTATGCGGTACAAATGAAAAGTAAAATGTGTACCTACCTGAGAGCTCGAGCAAAATTAATTCAACAATTGCACATACGTTAAAAACAAGAATCAATAGCAAGTCAAGATTGCCAAAGTAAAATGGAGACTGCTTTCTTGATTTTGCGTACAAACGATCGCATGTTTCACCTATTATTTACTCAAGTCCCCAGTTTTGCTTAATTATTTATTTATATTAAGCACCGAATGGTGATCTGTCAGGGTCTGGATATATATCATCATTTCTTCATAATCTCTGCATCAAAATCATAGAACACTATACCCTTCAGCACACAGACGACAACAGTTCAAGAAAAAGATCCACTACCCCCTTCACAACTGGGGATGGGCAATAAATGCTGGCTGTGCCAGCTAGAATACATTTTTAAGGAACTGGACTGACAATGGCCTATGATAAGGAGATGTATGCCAGTTCCAGTATTTACTACTGCGAACTGTCCTGTGTGCTTGCTATATTATTGAGTGAATAATTCAGAGACCTAGACTAGCAGTCCAGAAACACGAGTTAAAATGCTACCATGGCTGGGGGAATTTAAATTCAACTCATTAATAAATCCAGAATTAAATGCTGGAATCACAGAACTACTGGATTGTTGTAAAAATCACATGGTTCAATAATTCCCTTAACAGGGAGAAATCTGCCATCCTTACCCAGTCTGGGATGTGTGGCTCCAGACCCACAGCAATGCAGTTGACTCTTAACTGCCCTCTGAAATGGCCTAGCAAGCCACTCATTTGACTTTTCTGTAGTGGCTTGATACAACTAAGAATAAAACCAGCACTGACCTAGCCACCAGAAACAAGAAATTAACACTCTGTCCAATCAACCCTGCAAAGTACTTCTCACCAACATCTGGCAACTTGTTCCAAAGTTGGAAGAACTGCCCCATAGACTAGTCAAGCCTGACACAGTCATATACACTGAATTATACCTTGCAGCGAGATTTCATAATCAGGGATACTGGCACAGTGGTACATAATTGCCAGTGGCTCTCATGGCATCAGGTCAAACATGGTAAAAAAATCTCCTGCTGATTATCACTGAAAGTCATTGCTCAACTGATGAATCAATGTTCCTCCATGTTGAACACCACTTAGAAGGAGAGGGTTGCAAGGGCAAAGGAGAGAGAGAGAGAGAAAACACTTGATCTCATCCTCACCAACCTACCTGTTTGTCCATGATAACACTGGTAGGAGTGACCACTAGACAATTCTTGTGGAACCAAAGTCCTGTTTTCAAACTCCAATGTATTATATGGCAGTACCAACTGGCTACATTGAAAAGACTCATAACAGATATAGAAACACAAAACTGCGCATCCATGAGACAATCAGCAGCAGAACTGTATTCAATTACAATCTGTAAACTCATTGTATATCCCTCACCGTACTATTACCATCAAACCAGGGGATTAACCATGGTCTAATGAGGAGTGCAGGGGCAGTGTGATACAGACAGAGCTAAGCAATCCCATAATGAAAAGATCAGATCAAAGCTCTGCAGTCCTGTCACATCCAGCCATGAATGAAAGGCAATTAAACAACAACTACAGGAACTAGTTCTAAAAACATACCCATCCTCTGATGTATTCTAATTTTAAGCAAATTTGACAAGGAATTTGCCACATAAAATGTTTATATTTACACATGAGCAAATATCTATCTCACTGAATACATTAAGAATTAACTCAGGTTAAAACATCAGCACATCGAATGATTTAAAAAATGCAGATAAAACTCAGCACTGTGCAACTAAAAGAACAAATTAATAAATCAAACTGTTGTCAGCACATAATCTTCCACCATAAATATGGAAAGCCATAGCAGATTTATATAAAGGTTTCACTTTAGCTACACCCTAACTATTAAATCTTCCCTAGACTCCACTCCAAATCGCTCTTGTCCAAATGCTCAAATGGCATTAATTCAGCGGGCATGTCACAGATCTTCCCTTCAATAATAAATTATAACCCAAATTAAAGAAATTGGGCTTAATCTAAAACTTATGTAATGCAAATCCAATCTGGTGTGGGAAGATTAAAAATCAGTGGAAAAGGCTTACCTGAAACCCTTCTGTTTAATCTGTTAATAACTGGTGCTGCAAGAAATAAAAAGAAACAAAATTAATGATCTTCATTTGAACTTAGCATTTTAATGGAAACACTTATACAGCAAGTTAATTTATTTACACTATGTGACAGTCTTGCAATAATACATGTCACTGCACCTAGGATGGTACAGTATAGCAGACGAGTAAGTACTGCATGCTGAGTTTTATCATAGACTTTTTTTAGGCCCGAGTGTAAAGCCAAAACCAAATGTCCCATGCTTACTTCCTCAACTCAAAGACAAACAGTGGAACTACATTTTGCCATCATGCACTTGAAGTGTTCACTTTACATCAGTGTCAATATATCCGTCTCAAAACTCAGGATTCAAAAACAATACATTGACTAATTTCCAAAATTCTGTTGTTCTCTTTGTGCTGTATGAAAACCTGCACATACTCAGTATCTTGTGCAAAATACATGTGATGTGGAGGAGTGGAGGAAGAGACAACCCAACATTTATCCTCTCCAAACATCTACTTCAGGAATTATGACTGGGAAAAATACACTGTTATTTTCCTAATAGTAATTAAATATTGCAAACATATATTTAAGAGGACAAACATACTTTTACATGTACTCTGGTTCATGTAAATGGTGATGTGGAAATGCCGGCGTTGGACTGGGGTAAACACAGTAAGGAGTCTAACAACACCAGGTTTCTAGTCCAACAGGTTTATTTGGTAGCAAACGCCACGAGCTTTCGGAGCGCTGCTCCTTCGTCAGGTGGAGTGGAAGTCATGTAAATAGTAGCATGAAAAGCACCTGAGAAAACGAAGCACTAAAATCTTAATGCAAGGCTCATATTTACTAGCTCACCTTTTAAAATAACTAGTTACAAAACTGAATTTCAGATAATGCTCTTTTCTGTAAATGTCAGCATTTGTATCGTCAAGCAAAATTTCTGCCACCTTCCCAACAAGAAAATAATACTGGCACTGAGGTGTGAACATGAAGAGCAAAGATGGTACAAAGTCTCCCACAGGATTCATTATCAGCTTTCAATCAAAGCTAAAACCTCAAGTCACTCCATCTGCCCTATTAAAAGAACCAATTATTGGGACTACACTATGTACCCAGGTTTCTATCCATTTACTTTTTATGTGAATAATATGGATTTTAATATTTGAATTCAAATTTTCCAAAACTGAGGTCACTCAAACACCATCAAATTAACCCCATTTTCTGCACTAATTTAATGGGGATGTTGCCATATTTTCAAGCAGCAAAAAGTCTATACATGCTGAAAATCTGAAATTAGAATGCTGGAAACACAACCAGAGGTTCTGAGAGAGGAAGGCAGATTAAACCTTCAATAACTTTTCAGCAGAAGTCCCTCACAGCTTGGTATGGCTCCTGCTCTGAGCAAGACCACAAGAAGCTAGAAAGGGTTGTAAACGTAGCCCAGTCCATCACGCAAAACAGCCTCCCATCCATTGACTTCGTTTACACTTCCCACTGCCTCGGAAAAGCAGCCAGTACAATCAAGGTCCCAATGCATCCTGGACATTCTCTCTTCCACCTTCTTCCATCAGAAAAAAAGAAATAAAAATCTGAGAACACGTACCAACCGACTCATGAACAGCTTCTTCCCTGCTGCCATCAGACTTTTGAATGAATCTACCTTATATTATGATCTTGCTCTACACCCTATCTGTAACTGCAACACTATATTCTGCATCCTCTCCTTTCCTTTTCCCCTATTACTCTAAAAATGCAATGTTTTGGCTGTATAGCATGCAAGAAACAATATTTTTCATTGTATCCCAATACATGAGACAATCATTTCTGGGTTATATTCTCTTGAAAGTCTCAATTTTCTTTTGAATGCGTGGAGGCCAATACTGTGTTTGTAAATTCTATACCTCTTCTAATAAAACCGAGAATTCCTTTCATGTCTTTATCAATCCACAGTGCTTCCTTTAATGGCAAATCCCATATTCCTATCTTTTTCCACAAGCCTACTTCTGTTTAAAACAGAATTACGGCTATTTTCTAAAAATCTGTTACAATCCCAAACCAGACCCCTAAATTTTGTTACAATCCAGTTACAGATCAGTAATTTCTTTCATTAAAGTAGACAATATTTGAAATCTAAGTTACTCATCAAGGGACTAACCAGATTCCATGCTTTTAAACAATAAGATATTTTACTAGATGATAATTAAACACAGCCAACATGATCTACCTTGTACTGCAGACTTAACATGAAATAAACATGAATTAACAGACAAACTGTGTTCAAACACAGTACAAACACCTCAAATGGTAGACACCAACAACGCAAAACCCCCAAGCATCCCACTGAGACACAAGTCACCAGTCACAAAATTCTTTAAAGCTTGTTCTTCCTCACGAAGAATTTCAGCTCCTCTCTTTCAAAGAGCAAGATACCCAGGCAACCGCAATTCTACTTCACCTGAGTTCCACATGTACAATCCCCTAATCCATATCATTCTGAAATCTGTTCCCAGGTCCAACTTGTTCTCCATTTCTAGCTGATCTGATCTACTACTGAGTGTTTGCAAGGCTCCAGTCCAGCCTCCAAACACAAGCATGGTCCCAGCTCATCAGCCACACTGCTGCCAACATCTGCCTTCTATGGATCAGCCTGTCCTAGTACCCCAGCTGAGTCGCTACTAACTGCTTCAGGGCTTTACTGAAGCCCAAATACGAATTATAGTCCTCATCTCCATGGCCACATAACAGGCAACACTCTTGCCTTCAGGCCCTACTCCATCCTATGCATTTGCACCAGAGCCCCAAAACAGACAGATTTCCTTACAAATCAAAATGTATTATTGAACACTTGCTGACATTAAATTCCATCTGTTACTTTTTAGCTTATATGTATGCAAGTATGCCAAGAATAAAACCTGCTCACAGCGAAGGGAAAACAGCAGTTCATGTCATTCAACAAACAACACCTACGGCGGCAACAGGTTGCTTTGCCACTAGTAGTGTGAAGGAAAGGAAACCCTGATAGGCGTCTCCAGGCCATTTCCATTTGTACTGAACATAACTGAATGTAGAACAGCTTCTCATCAAATATCCAGTCATTATCTTACCATGTAAAAAACTGTACATGAACAGATTTCCACCCAACAGCATTTAATGTTATCTGGAAAATGACCTCCACTTTCTCTCATAAGAGCATAAGAACTAGGATCAGGAGTAGGCCAATTGGCCCCTTGAGCCTGCTCTGCCATTCAGTAAGACCATGACTGATTTTTTTGTGGACTCAGCTCCACTTACCTGCCCGTTCACCATAACCCTTAATTCCTTTACTGTTCAAAAATCTATCTTTGCCTTAAAAACATTCAACAAATAGCATCAACTGCTTCACTGGGCAGGAAATTCTCATCCTGTTCCAAATACTCCACAACTTTTATTAAACAAAACATGACTACTGTTTCAGGAAATACACATCATCTTAAATCAGATATTGGCACAGAGTTCACAGCCCACAAAAACAGTAAATGCTCTTAATTTACTACAGTTCTAATATTCAAAAAGCTTGTTTCCACTGCTCTTGGTGTACATGTTTACGTTCATCAAGATGAATGCTATCACTATTGGGGAACAGAACACTAATTTGGAGTGTTAGTATTGCAGTTGCATTGTTGAACTAATAATTCAGAGAACACGAGTTCAAATTCTACCATGGAAGTTTGGGAATTTGAATTTACAAAGAACAAAGAACAATACAGCACAGGAACAGGCCCTCCGGCCCTCCAAGCCCGCGCCGCTCCCTGGTCCAAACTAGACCATTCTTTTGTATCCCTCCATTCCCACTCCGTTCATATGGCTGTCGAGATAAGTCTTAAACGTTCCCAGTGTGTCCACCTCCACCACCTTGCCTGGCAGCGCATTCCAGGCCCCCACCACCCTCTGTGTAAAATATGTCCGTCTGATATCTGTGTTAAACCTCCCCCCCTTCACTTTGAACCTATCACCCCTCGTGAACGTCACCACCGACCTGGGGAAAAGCTTCCCACCGTTCACCCTATCTATGCCTTTCATAATTTTATACACCTCTATTAAGTCTCCCCTCATCCTCCGTCTTTCCAGGGAGAACAACCCCAGTTTACCCAATCTCTCCTCATAACTAAGCCCCTCCATACCAGGCAACATCCTGGTAAACCTCCTCTGTACTCTCTCCAAAGCCTCCACGTCCTTCTGGTAGCGTGGCGACCAGAACTGGACGCAGTATTCCAGATGCGGCCGAACCAACGTTCTATACATCTGCAACATCAGACCCCAACTTTTATACCCTATGCCCCGTCCTATAAAGGCAAGCATGCCATATGCCTTCTTCACCACCTTCTCCACCTGTGACGTCACTTTCAAGGATCTGTGGACTTGCACACCCAGGTCCCTCTGCGTATCTACACCCTTTATGGTTCTGCCATTTATCATATAGCTCCTCCCTACATTATTTCTACCAAAATGCATCACTTCGCATTTATCAGGATTGAACTCCATCTGCCATTTCTTTGCTCAAATTTCCAGCCTATCTATATCCTTCTGTAGCTTCTGACAATGCTCCTCACTATCTGCAAGTCCTGCCAATTTTGTATCGTCCGCAAACTTACTGATCACCCCAGTTACACCTTCTTCCAGATCATTTATATAAATCACAAACAGCAGAGGTCCCAATACAGAGCCCTGCGGAACACCACTAGTCACAGGCCTCCAGCCGGAAAAAGACCCTTCCACTACCACCCTCTGTCTTCTGTGACCAAGCCAGTTCTCCACCCATCTAGCCACCTCCCCCTTTATCCCATGAGATCCAACCTTTTTCACCAGCCTACCATGAGGGACTTTGTCAAACGCTTTACTAAAGTCCATATAGACGACATCCACGGCCCTTCCCTCGTCAACCATTTTGGTCACTTCTTCAAAAAACTCCACCAGGTTAGTGAGGCATGACCTCCCTCTCACAAAACCATGCTGACTATCGTTAATGAGTTTATTCCTTTCTAAATGCGCATACATCCTATCTCTAAGAATCTTCTCCAACAACTTCCCCACCACGGACGTCAAGCTCAGCGGCCTATAATTACCTGGGTTATCCTTCCTACCCTTCTTAAATAACGGGACCACATTAGCTATCCTCCAATCCTCTGGGACCTCACCTGCGTCCAGTGACGAGCAATTTAGTTGGAAAAAAATCTGTAAAAGGGATGGTTATGCTGCTGGATTATATAAAATGTCATTAATAGCTTTTAGGGAAAGAAACCTGCTGTTCTTAGTCTCATCCATGTTATTCTAGTCCCACACAAATGTATTTGATTCTTATCATCAATTTAAAATGGCCTGGCAAGCCATCCAGTTGTACCAAGTTAGTGCAAAGAGCTGCCTCAATCAAGCTTCATGTCCCAAGAATGAATATTCCAAAGGGTTGCTGAAAATAAACACTGAATGAAAGCATTGTAATCCTATACATAGATAGCACACAAATGAAAAGTACAGCAATTATTTGCTACAGCTGCATCCCATTATAAGGTAACCTTCATAAGATTCTTAAACGCTTACATATATTAATTAGCTCCATTATTTGAAAAATGTTTAAGATTGAGTTTTCATTCAAATTTCAAACCTCGGAAAAATCTAGCAGCACACTTACTAATCTCTGAATGCAACACAATTCTTCCATTTTAAATGAATTTAGAACAGAAATGGGAACACAAGAACATCGAAATAGCTGCTCAAGTCTACTCTCTTATTCAATAAAATCATGACCAAATGTTCTTGACTCCTATATCTATCTATGGAAGCGTTAAATACATGAATATACCAGCCTCCACTGCTCCCTGGAGCGGCGTATTCCACTGAATCAAGATCCTGAGTAAACAAATGCTCTCTCATCTTGCTCTTAAATAGTTTCACAGTAAAATGACAACCATGTCTAGAATTCCCTCCGAGAGGAAGCATCCTCATAATACTTACCCTTTCAAGCCCCCTTAGAAACTTAATATGCTTCAATAAGATCACCATTTCTCCAAATTTCAATGTGGATAGGCCCAACTTTCGCACACAAGACAACCCTTTCACCCCAGAAAACGAACAGTGAACCTTCTCTGAACTGTCTCCAATGCAAGTACATTCCTCCTCAAATAAGGAGACCAAAACTGTATGCTGTATAGGTGCTGTCACATCAATATATTCTATAATTGTAGCAAGACTTCCCGACACTCATACTCACTTTACATTCATCATCTAAGTTTAAAATAATTGAGTTTTAGCATAAGTAGAACATAGAAACATTCAACCATGTTACCAAATGTTTTTAAAGAAAGAAAATGGTGCCAAGTTAATTTTGTTGGTTTCAGATCACAGTCAGAACTCAATGGAAGCACAAAAATGTTGATCCCCATCTGCTCAACTCTAACAATTTCTGGCAAATTATCACCTAATTACTTCCATCTTGACCAATCTATTGGAAGTTAAGGTTTTCCTCTCAAATATCATGTGCATCAACTCTTTTTGACTCGTGGGGAGGCAAATCAATCACGATTTCCATTTCCTTGGTGCCACCATTACATGCAGTTATTCCAATATTGAAGTAGATACAGAACAGTATACCTCTATCATTCTGTAAATATACTGTTAAGAAATTGAGATTTATATTTGTATATGTATGTTAAGGAAGGGTTAAAAACTTGGGTTTTGGCTTTTTTTTTTAAATTGCCTGCAAATTTGTGGGTCTGTTTAGATGTCTGCATTGTAATAATACTTTTACGACCCAAAATAAATGCAAGGTATTAAAAGCTAGATTGTTGCTTAGCAACTAGAGGCCCACACTGAAAAGCAGAAGCAGTTAGTTCAGTTGAAAGAAGGTAACCCAGGAGTAAGCAGTCCTCACAGAAACAGCTAGAACAGGCAGATCAAAGCACGGGGCAGAAGGCCAGTCCCAAGCTAAACAGAAAGCCCTAGAAACCAGGGAATGGGACAGAAGAGTTCCAGGACGTTTGTGAAGTCAGAGAAACAAAAAAGGAATCTGGAAAAATTCTGTTCACTGAGGTTAACATTGAGGAGCAGGGAAAACATCAAAATTAAATGGCAAAGCTGCAGAAGGTAAAGTAATAAGTTTACAAAAAGCTGAAATCTGAGATTTTAATATGGCCTGTGAAACAGTGGTGTTCTGTCAGCGAATAGGTATGAGCAATTGCGTGGAGCCTTGAATACATGTAACAATCCAGGGCGGAGGAATACCAGAAAAAGAAGTTGGAACCATGGAGGTGGATCCTTGATGAAGAAATTCAACAGAAAACGCAGTTTGGGAGACGATTCCAAGGTGTGTTTATCGAGAGCGGACACTGGAAACCCCTGGTGAGGAAGACAGAGTTCCAGTGAGACCAGTTGACTCACAGCGTGACAAGCGTTCAGTGGGAATTAATGAAAAATCCATAGAAGTTGTTTTGGGTGGTGTTTCAGAGTGCGAGGTGTCAGACCACAGTTTGCCTATTGGTTTACATGGACCATGTACTTGCTGAGAACATTAGAGTACAAGGTAGATTTTGTAACTTGTGTTATCCTCACAAATTGGTATACATATGTAAAGGTATAGCTGGGTGAAGGAAAAGTATATTATGGTTCTTTTTTCTTGTTTAGTTAACGTTTCAAGTTTATCGACAGTCCTATGACTGTGTCCAGTCGCTACCTTCCACATATCTAAGCAAGAAATAAAAGTTAGGGTGTCTCAAGCAGGGTTCCAGTCTGGGATCTGACTTGCCCAGTTGTATCAGCTAGGATCATAACAATCCTCTGATGAGATCATCCAAAGGCAATTATGAAAAAAGTTAAAAGGAAGGAGAACTCAGGAGATGTTATGAATGGAGGTGTTAGGATTCAAAAAGGTATAAAAACTAGCATACGGGCACTTTACTTAAATGCTCGCAGCATTCGAAACAAGGTACATGAGTTGACGGCAGAAATCATTGCGAATGAGTATGATTTAGTGGCTGGAACAGAGACAAGGTTGCAGAGTGGTCACGATTGGGAGTTAAATATCCTGGGGTACCAGACTGTTCGGAAGGACAGACAGGAAGGTGGGAGGTGGTGTAGCTCTGATATTTAAGGATGACATCAGGGCGGTAGTGAAAGATGTTCTAGGTTCTATGGAGAAAAGCATTGAATCCATTTGGACAGAAATTAGAAATAGTCAAGAGAAAATGTCACTGATAGTCTATAGGCCACCAAATAATATCACGGTGGGGTGAGCAATAAACATAGAAATAACGGATAAGTGTGAAAATGATACAGCAATTATCAGGGGGGATTTTAATCTATATGTCGATTGGTCAAACCAGGTCAGTCAAGGCGGCCTTGGAGGAGGAGTTCATAGAATGTATCCGCAATAGCTTTCTCGAACAGTATGTAATGGAACCTACGAGGGAGCAAGCTATCCTAGATCTGGTCCTGTGTAATGAGACAGGAATAATTAATGATCTCACAGTTAGGGATCCCCTCAGAAGGAGCGATCACAATATGGTTGAATTTAAAATACAGATCGAGCGTGAGAAGGTAAAATCCAATACCAGTGTCTTGTGCTTAAACAAAGGAGCCATGAATATCTAAGGAAATAAAGGAGGATATCAAATTAAAAGAAAATGCATAAAGTGGCAAATCTTTATAGGTCAACAGAAAGCCACAAAAAAAAAGCCATAAAGTAAGATAGGTTATGAGTATAAACTTCTCAGAATATAAAAACAGATAGCAAAACTTTCTACAAATATGAAGCGAAAAATAGTGGCTACGGCAAACATTGATCCTTTAGAGGATGAGAAAGGGGATTTGGTAATGGGAATTGGCTGAGGCATTGAACAGGTATTGTGCGTCAGTCTTCACAGTGGAAGACACAAATAACATGCCAAAAATTGATGACAGGAATGTTATGGCAGGTGAGGATCTAGAGACGATTATCACTAAAGTTGTAGTGTTGGGCAAGCTAATGAGGCTAAAAGGTAGACAAGACTCCTGGCCCTCATGGAATGCATCCCAGGGTACTAAAAGAGATGGTGAGGGAAATAGCAAATGCACTCGTGGCAATTTACCAAAATTTGCTGGACTCTGGGGCAGAGTTCTGACAGATTGGAAAATAGCAAATGTAGCACCACTATTTAAGAGAGTTAGAAGGCGGGTAACCATAGGGCAATTAGCTTAACTTCTGTAGTGGGGAAAAGTGCTTGAACCCATCATCAAGGAAGAAATAGCGGGGTATCTGGATAGAAATTGTCCCATTTGGAAGGTGCAGCATGGGTTCATGAAAGGCAGGTTATGCTTAACTAATTTAGTGGAATTCTGAGGACATTATGAGCGTGGTGGACAACAGGGAACCGGCGGATGTGGTGTATCTGGACTTCCAGAAGGCATTCGCCAAGGTGCCGCACAAAAAGCTGCGACATAAGATAAAGGTGCACGGCATTATGGGTAATATATTAGCATGAGTAAAGGATTGGTTAATTAACAGAAAGCAGAGAGTGGGGGTAAATGGGTGTTTTTCTGGTTAGCGATCTGTGACTAGTGGTATGCCTTAGGGATCAGTGTTGGGACTGCAATTGTTTACAATTCACAGATGATTTGGAGTTGGGGACCAAGTGTAGTGTGTCAAAATTCGCAGATGACACGAAGATGAGTGGCAGAGCAAAGTGTGCAGAGGACACAATGTCTGCAAAGGGATATAGATAGTCTAAGTGAGTGGGCAAGGATCTGGCAGATGGAGTACAATGTTGGTAAATGTGAGGTCAGCCATTTTGGCTGGAACAACAGCAAAATGGACTATTATTTAAATGAGAAAAAAATTGCAGCATGCTGCTGTGCAGAGGGACCTGGGTGTCCTTGTACATTAATCACAAGAAGTTGGTTTGCAGGTGCAGCAGGCAATTAAAACAGCAAATGGAATTTTGTCCTTCATTGCTCGGGGGATGGAGTTTAAAAACAGGGAGGTTATGTTGCAGCTGAGGTGAAGGTGCTGGTGAAGCCACACCGGGAGTACTGTGTACAGTTTTGGTCTCCTTACTTGAGAAAGGATGTACTGGCACTGGAGGGGGTGCAGAGGAGATTCACTAGGTTGATTCCAGAGTCGAGAGGATTGGCTTATGAGGGGAGACTGAGTAGACTGGGGCTATACTCATTGGAATTCAGAAGAATGAGGGGAGATCTTATAGAAACATATCAGATTATGAAGGGAATAGATAAGATAGAAGCAGGGAAGTTGTTTCCACTGGCGGGTGAAACTAGAACTAGGGGGCATAGTCTCAAAATAAGGGGAAGCAGATTTAAGACTGAGTTGAGGTGGAACTTGCTCACCCAAAGGGTTGTGAATCTGTGGAATTCCCTGCCCAGTGAAGCAGTTGAGGCTACCTCATTGAATATTTTTAAGGTAAGGGTAGATATATTTTTGAACAGTAAAGGAATTAAGGGTTATGGCGAGCGTCAGGTAAGTGGAGCTGAGTCCACAAAAAGATCAACCATGATCTTATTGAATGGTGGAGCAGGCTGAAGGGGCCAGATGGCCTACTCCTGCTCCTAGTTCTCATGTTAACATTCACAAAAAAATCTGCTCCCATCTTAAGAAACGAGCCTGCTGGTTGCTGCCAAGCTATTATTGCAAAATCGGGTCATATGCCTGCTTAGCGGCAGTGCTGCACTGCGCAAGTAATATTGAGGTCCAATTTCCTCCAATGAAAACTTGGCTTACCAGCTCCCCTATATAAACAAGAATAGTAAAGGATAAGCCTGACAGCAGATTTGTTTATTTTAATGATGGAATGCTGGGAGGGCAGTAACATAAAAGTTGGTTTACAAGCTCATATTAAAGCATAAACAAAACTAAGAGGATGGAAATACCTTGGACAACAGTGACAAGGCCAAGAAACATTCAACAATTTCACTTAGAGAGAACTAACAGAACAAATACCCGAATGATGGAATGATGATGGCAAGCAGTACAATTCGGAACTTTTTTGTCCACAGAGCTTTCCCTTTTGTTTGGGAGGCTGGGGTATAAGGATACAGAAAGAAAGGGAAGCTTATGACGCAAGTAGAAATTTAATCTTGGCTTTATCAAAGTAATAGTGCTGAATCATGTCGGTGGGTTTGGTAATCCTAAGCATTCTGCACCGCAATGATCTACTTGTGGGAAGTTTTATCACAGATGACCAGAATTGCTATTCTCATAGCCATTTTTGCTGAACTTGATAACAACAAAAGAAGTCCTGCACTTCAAAACTGAGTGACAATTCTCTATAGCAAGACAAACTTCTGGGGTCCATCCTTCTGTCAGTTTTCTTGTTTAATAAATGTTTCTGATAGAGTGTAAACTCAGAACTGAACAATAACAGAAAGGATGCTTTGTGCAGATGCAGGAAAATAAAGCTGATGAGAACAAGACAAACATGACTACAGCTTGTATGGACAATAACAATTAACAGACTGGTTGAAGTAAACAGCATATTGCTGAGTTGCAAATTTAATATAATCTTCATTCATCCATTTTTCTCTGCTTGGTTAAGATGGCTCCTGGCTGGTAGCTTCCGACTGGGCTCTTCTTCTTTACAGTTCTCTCTATGGTCATCATTATCCATTCAACAGAAATGCATCCCACATGCCCCACTCCATTTACTCTCACCACTCAACTTTCCATGCCCCTAATGAATACATTTTAGCACAAATTTGATTTTCAAGCTACATGTTTAAAGTGTTAAGAGTGAATTGCCTGTTGCCCACCCTGTTCTGTATTTCTAGAGTGCTCGTTTCCAAGTGGCTGAAAAGCTACTCAAATGTATTTTCTAAACTCAACTGCCAGTCTGCAGGCACAAGCTAAAAACTTCAGCCAACAGATTGTTGTTAACTAAATTATTGTTGTACACATTTGTACAAGTTTATATAGAACAGAAGCAGGCTAATGAGCCTTTATTTGCATTAATCTGTTATTTTGAATTTTGATTCGGACACCTCATTAGCCTATTTCCAATCTTGTAGTACCTCCCCAAAACCCACTGAAATTCTCCTTCCAAATAATAATTGATGAACCTCCAATCTTTCTGGTCTCTCTCAGGACTCTGGAATAAGTATCATCTCTCTCGCTGCTAAGTGTTGTGGCACAGAAATGTAAATAAATGAATAACCTCACACCTCTGAACAGATTTAACATTTTGTTGCCCTCCAATATGCCTCAGAATATTCCTGCTTATGTCTAGAAATAATTACTGCACAAAACCCATCATAAAAAGCAATTTAAAGATATGTGATGTTAAGATTACATGAGAATCCCCAGTGTATAATCTTGAAGCTCCTCAAATTCTTGTGGAAACTGGAAACCATTATAGCCTTGAATAGTTAAGCATAAAAGTAAAACATCATTTGTATCATCTGAACTTTGGACAATCATTCTGACAATGTCTTTGAATAACCAACAAGTTGCAAGGTTAATGTTTCATCAGAATGATTAATGGTCACTGAACTCACTATTTTCGACCTCTATTTCCATTAAAACTAATTTTTGGACTTTGCGCAAGCTAGACTTCTGATGGTATTAATTATCAATATAACACAGATTTAAAATAATTAGAAAGCTACAAAGAAACTCATTTCCCAAATTTTGACATGCAAGGTTCTCATTTTAATTCAGTAGGAGTCAAACCAGATGATCGCTTCCCCTGTCTGTAATAATAGTTTATTTTGTGAATTTGAATGATTGGTAATTCACAAGCACCAGCGGAACAAGTCCTGGCTTAATTAATTAGCTAAACTGCACATGGTGGTGTCACAGTGAGTTATTACGCTAGAGCTTTTTAAGGCAAAATACACAGTGAATGGCAGGAAGTCCTTTTTAAATTGTTTCTTTGATCACAGTGAGATGGATTAACTCATTGTTGCCCAATAAATGGCTGAGTGTGTGAATGGATGAATATATACAAAGAACAATACAGCACAGGAACAGGCCCTTCGGCCCTCCAAGCCCACGCCACTCCCTGGTCCAAACTAGACCATTCTTCTGTATCCCTCCATTCCCACTCCGTTCATGTGGCTATCTAGATAAGTCTTAAACGTTCCCACCGTGCCCGCCTCCACCACCTTGCCCGGCAGCGCAATCCAGGCCCCCACCACCCTCTGTGTAAAATACGTCCTTCTGATATCAGTGTTGATCATCTCACAGCTGCATCTCCCCCTCCCCCTCACCTTGAACCTATGACCCCTCGTGAACGGTGGAAAAAAGCTTCCCACCGTTCACCCTATCTATGCCTTTCATAATTTTATACACCTCTATTAGGTCACCCCTCATCCTCCATCTTTCCAGTGAGAACAACCCCAGTTTATCCAATCTCTCCTCATAACTAAGCCCTTCCATACCAGGCAACATCCTGGTAAACGTCCTCTGCACTCTCTCTAAAGCCTCCATGTCCTTCTGGTAGTGTGGCGACCAGAACTGGGCGCAGTATTCCAAATGTGGCCGAACCAACGTTCTATACCACTGCAACATCAGACCCCAGCTTTTATACTCTATGCCCCTATGTGGAAAGCGTAGCAGAAATCCACACAACCTTGCACAGAAGTGCAATGGGGACTGAAATAACTGAAATGACAATGTAACTGATTAATTTTCAGCTGCATATTAAGACTATAGTTATGCCTGTTATGCTGAGAGAATGTACATAGGCACGATGTGACAGTGTCAAATTGATCATGATTGAATTTACCAGCATGACCTTTGCAGGAGCACATGGATTAAAGAGAGTGATAAAAACAGTCACTTCAGCTGTGGAGTGTACTTAAACAGAAACACATTCCTTCAGGCAGGGTATAGTCCATGAAATAGTCAAAAAGCCTGTAATTATAAGCATATCAATGATACCAATACTCAGAATCCTACTGTGCAAGAGGCCATTTGGCCCATCAAGTCTGCACCAACCACAATCCCACTCAGGCCCTAGCTCCATGCATTTACCCTAGCTAGTCCCCTTGACACTAAAGGGGCATGGCCAATCCACCTTTGACCTGTGGGAGGAAACCCACGCAGACACGGGGAGAATGTACAAACTCCACACAGACAGTGGCCCAAGCTGGGAACTGAACCCAGATCCCTGTCATGGTGAGGCAGCAGTGCTAACCACTGTGCCACCTCAAATCAATGATCAACAAGACACTCAGGTCGGAAAGGAAATCTTGGAATTTCTTCTCATTTCATGGGACCATCATTGTAGTCAAGGGAGCAAGAAGCCTTGTAAGAGTGGAGATGCAGCTGTGAGATGATCAACAATCTTCGGAATTTTGAGGTCTTGCAACAGGACATTAAAAAAGGACATTTTTAAATAGTTCATAGGAGCTCTGTCCATGAGAGGTGACACATCTTTGGCCAAAGACTGTTGATCAGTCAAAGTAAGTTAGATTCCGAATACTGCGGTTTCCAAAAAATGTGCCATGAAAAGTTTTGCTGCTACTTGTATCTACAATTCTTACTACTAGCTCTTATGATTGAAACACAAACTTCTACAATTTTCTTCCAAAAAGGGGCAGTACGGTGGCACAGTGGTTCGCACTGCTGCTTCACAGCACCAGGGGCCTGGGTTCAATTCCCAGCTTGGGGCTCTGGGCAGAGTCTGCACATTCTCCCCATGTGTGCATGGGTTTCCTCTGGGTGCTCCGGTTTCCTCCCACAGTCCAAAGATATGCAGGTTAGGTGAATTGGCCATGCTAGATTCTCCCTCAGTGTACCCGAACAGGCGCTGGAGTGTGGAGACTACAGGATTTTCACAGTAACTTCATTGCAGTGTGAATGTAAACCTATTTGTGACTAATAAATAAACTTTGTTCTTTTATCTACCAGTTCAGTGGCGTGCAATTTGGTGGGCTTTTGATGGAAAACTGTCAGCGCTCACTGCTTACCCCGAATCTGACCGTAACAGGAAGCACAAGTTCACGGAAATTCTGAAATTACTACCTATCATTCACTGTTCAGCCACAGGGTGCAACGTGGACCAGCCGATCTGTTGTTCCCTTCAACTGCCTCAATGCCGAAAGTCAATCAATTACCTTGGTGAGAACTTGCCCCTTTTCTACTGTAATAGTGCTAAAAAGTTACATCTGATTTAATGAAGTGCGAGTTAACAGCAATTGGAGTAATGATGACTGCTGAATAATTGATCCAACCCTGAAAAATATGTGGCATGTGGTTAAATTTCTTCACCATAACTGGTACATTTTTAAAATCACAGATTGTGAATAAAGCAAAAATGAATTATGTTCCTAATCATTATTACACTTCTCATTGCCTCGTTTGCTGTCTGAAAATTCTTTAATATGATTGGTTCCTAAAACAGCAGGATGTCATAGCTGAAGCTCAAAGCTGGAAATCCCCATTAAATAGCACTTCAATCAGCAGCACACCGAGAGAGGTCAAGTTCTTAACAGGAAGACAGCTCAATTTCTCAGCACAGCTTTCTTTGAGGTTACCAGGTGATTAATTATGGTCACCACCACTGAACAGCAACTTACGGGACCATTCTTATTTTGTGGACACCAGTTGAGGAAGTGTATTGAGCGTTGTTGTGATACCCTCTATAGTCAAATAGCTTTCTCATGGTCAATGATCGCACAAAATTAATAGCCTTCATGAAAAAATTTGTATCGCTTTAGGACATGCCAACCACAGGCAGTGCTGCAGGTCTGAGGGGAGAGGCAATGGAGAAAAGCAAAAGGACCTTGAGAAAGTTAGCAAACATCGACCATGAAGAAGTTACTCTAGCACCTGATGGGTAAAATTGGAGGGGAAAATTTCTTTTAAAATAAAATCAAGACATCAAACACAATCAGCAAAGGGAATTATGGAAACATTTACATCTTACTTCTTTGCTCACTGATATTTCTGCTCAATTTAAAAGTACCCAATTCATCAGTTGTCCCAAAGAGTGAATTCTATGTTAAATTAAGCACTTGCACAATTCCACATTGTCTTTTATCTCTGCCAAGAAATGTATTATCCTGCTTATAGTAAATTTGAGGTTTCTATAATGAAAACCATATCTACAGTTTTCAGCCTTCCGTTCCATTCAGCTTCAAGCTCACATCTGATAATTGCAGTTGTTCTCTATAGATTAAACACCCATGTTAACCCACTGTTAGAATTTTTTAGAATTATAGAAACCCTACAGTGCAGAAGGAGGCCATTCGGCCCATCGAGTCTGCACCGACCACAATCCCACCAAGGCCCTACCCCCACATATTTACCCACTAATCCCTCTAACCTACGCATCAGGACTCTAAGGGGCAATTTTTAACCTGGCCAATCAACCTAACCCGCACATCTTTGGACTGTGGGAGGAAACCGGAGCACCCGGAGGAAACCCACGCAGACACGAGGAGAATGTGCAAACTCCACACAGACAGTGACCCGAGCCGGGAATCGAACCCAGGACCCTGGAGCTGTGAAGCAGCAGTGCTAACCACTGTGCTACCGTGTTGGAGAATATCCTCTTCCTCCTTCCCCAGAGAGCACATTGGCAACCATGGATTGGTCCATGATTACGCTTGACAAAGTACTGTAGTGTTTTGCCATTGCCTTCTGCAGGATGACAGAGCATGAAATTCTCCTGCACTTTATGGTCTGTCTTCAGATGTTTTTGAAGGAGCAGTTCAAGAAGGCATCTCACCACTACACTTCAAGGGCAACTAGGAATGGGCTGGGTTGATGGCCACATTATGCAGACACCAGGGAGGGAGGGAGGGAGAGAGCCCATAAAACAGCAGGTGAGAATCCCTAAATGAGCGAGAGCAAGAATGAATGACACCACAGGAGTCCCAGTCGATTGGTTGGTAAGTCTACGCCTTTCCAGACTCTGCACAGATTACACAATTGGTGAGTGACAGGTGTATTTTTATTTCATATCACTCTGTATCATATCATAATAAACACTTTGGATAAAGTTTGAACACTCTATATAAAGTTTTTAATTAAATTTTGGTAGATATGACATTGGCTGAACAGTGGATCACCTTCAAGGAAAAATGCAGGTAATGTTGCGTTATATATCCCTTGAAGGGAAAAGGTAAGACATAAATCCAGGGCACCCTGGATAACGAGAGAGATAAGGGTGAAGATGAAAAGGCAGCAGCGTGTATATGACAGACGTATGGTAGAAATACAATGGAGAATAAGGCTGAATATAGAAGGACCAGAGAAGAAGTCAAAAAGCAAATCAGAAAAGGAGAGAGCATGAAGAGGCTGGCAGCGAACATAAAAGGATCTTCGATAAGCATAGAAATAATAACGTTTTTTAAAAAAAGTAGAACCAACTACAGATAAAAAAGGGGACCTATTTGTGTCACAAGTAGGCTTACATTAACACTGCAATTAAGTTACTGTGAAAATCCCCCAGTCACCACACTCCGGCACCTGTTCGGGTACACAGGGAGAATTTAGCGTGGCCAATGCACCCAACCAGCACGTCTTTCTGACTGTGGGAGGAAACCCACACAGACACAGGGGAGACCACGCAGACTCCACACAGACAGTAACCAGGCAGAGGTGAGAGAAGGCAGCTAGTACACTAGAATAATTTACAATTAAGGAAAGGCCATCTTTACTTAAAATGAATAAGACATGAGGACCAGATGAGATACTTTCAAGGGTACAGAAATTGTAGAGGCATTACTGATAATCTTGCAGTCTTCCTTAGACACAAGAGTGGTGCCAGGTGGCACAGTGGTTAGCACTGCTGCCTCACAGCACCAAGGAACAGGGTTCGATTCCCAGCTTGGGTCACTGTCTGTGTGGTGTCTGTACGTTCTCCCTATGTCTGCACGTTCTCCCCATGTCTGCGTGGGTTTCCTCCGGGTGCTCCAGTTTCCTCCTACGGTCCAAAAGACGTGCTGGTTAGGTTCACTGGCCATGCTAAATTCTCCCTCCACATAGCCAAACAAGTGCCGGAATGTGGCGACTAAGGGATTTTCACAGTAACTTCATTGGTGTTAACGCAAGCCTACTTGCGACATTAATAAATAAACTTTAAACAAATTTAGGGTACAAAAATAAAACTGGCAACTACAGGTCTACAAGTACATTTAGAGTACTGCGTTCAGTTCTGGTCACCACACTACCAGAAGGGCGTGGAGGCGTTAGAGAGAGTGCAGAGAAGGTTTACCAGGATGTTGCCTGGTATGGAGGGTCTTAGCTATGAGGAGAGATTGGGTAAACTGGGGTTGTTCTCTCTGGAAAGATGGAGAATGAAGGGAGATCTAATAGAGGTGTACAAGATTATGAAGGGGATAGATAGGGTGAACGGTGGGAAGCTTTTTCCTAGATCAGAAGTGACGATCACGAGGGGTCACGGGCTCAAGGTGAGAGGGGCGAAGTATAACTCAGATATTAGAGGGATGTTTTTTTACACAGAGGGTGGTGGGGGCCTGGAATGCGCTGCCAAGTAGGGTGGTGGAGGCAGACACGCTGACATCGTTTAAGACTTACCTGGATCGTCACATGAGCAGCCTGGGAATGGAGGGATACAAACGATTGGTCTAGTTGGACCAAGGAGCAGCACAGGCTTGGAGGGCCGAAAGGGCCCGTTTCCTGTGCTGTACTGTTCTTTGTCCATCAGTTTCCCTTCAGCAATAGGGAAACATCTGGAAACTACAGTTTGGGACAAAACCAATTGTCACTTAGGCAAGTGCAAGATAATTAAGGAAGGTCAGCATGGACTAATTAAGGGAAAATCATGCTTAACTAAGTAGCTGAGATTTTTTGAGGAGGTAACAGAAGACTGATAAGGGCATCACTGTCGATATGGTGCATATGGATTTTCAAAAGGCATTTGATACAGTGTCACACAACAGATCTGTGAGCAATATTCAAGCTCATGGAATAAAAGCGAAAGTAGGCATTTGGATAAGAAATTAGCTGAGTGACAGGAAACAAGAGCACTAATACAAGGTTGTTTTTCAGATTGGAGGAAGGTTTGTAGTAGAGTTCCCCAGGGCTCAGTGTTGGGGCCCTAGCTTTTCCTGATATACATTAATGACCTAGATTGTAGCATTCAAGGCATGATTTCAAAACTTACAACAGACATGAAGACTGGAAACATTACCAACTGTGATAGCGATAGTCTTGAACTTCAAAACAGCGTAGACACGTCGGTGGATTGGGCAGACAAGTGACAGATGAAGTTCAATGCATAGAATGTGAAGCGATTCATTTTGGCAGGAAGAAAATGGGAACATAGTACAAAGGGGAGAAACTCTAAAGGAGGTGCAGGAACAGAGGGATCTGGGTGTATATGTACATATGTCATGAAAGATGCAGAGCATGTTGAGAGAGCAGTTAATAAAAGCTTACAGTACCTTAGATTTTATTAATAGGAACACTGAGTACAAGAGTAAGAAGGTCATGTTGAACTTGCAATAAGACACTCCTTCTGGAGTAATGCATACAGTTC
Organism: Mustelus asterias; assembly: GCF_964213995.1. Lineage (NCBI taxonomy): Eukaryota > Metazoa > Chordata > Chondrichthyes > Carcharhiniformes > Triakidae > Mustelus > Mustelus asterias. The sequence continues at coordinate 150,931,836 of NC_135803.1, read as the reverse complement.
TGGCTGCCATTGAGGATGAATGTGAAGGCATTGAAGATTACAGAGAAGATTCCCAAGAATGATTAAAGGAATAAAAGGATTGTAGCTGAGAGGACAGATTGAAGAGATTGGGACTATTTTCCTTGGAGAAAAGAAGGCTGAGAGGAGACTTGATAGAGATATTTAAGATCCTGAGGGGTTCGGACAGATAAATAGCAAGAAGCTGTTTACAATCAAGAACTAGAGGGCATGGATTCAAAATAATTAGCAAAAGGAGTACAAGTGATGAGGAAAAAATTTTCCACCCAGATAGTGGTCGGAATTTGGAGGCTGGTGGAGAGAGGATTGGATTACCATCTGAAAAGCAAGAATGTGTAAAGTTACTGGGATATGGCTGGAGAATGGGACTACAAAGAATGCGCTTTCAGACAGCCAGATGAGCTGAGTGGCCTCCTTCTGCACTGTAAAGATTCTGTGAAGTACAGCAAGTAATTAGGAAGGCAAATGTGACGTTGATGTTTATTGCCAAGGGAATGGAATATAAAAGTAGGGAAATCTTACAGCAGCTGTACAGGATGTTATTGAGACCACATCTGGAATGCTGTGCATAGTTTTGGCCTCATTTGAAAAAGGATATAACCGTGTTAGAAACAGTTCAGAGGAGGTTTGTCCGATTATTTTCTGGTCTGAAGGGGTTATCTTGGGAAGCAAAGTTGAACAGCTTGGGCCTATAGTCATTTGAGTTCAGAAGAATAAGATGCAATCTTATGAAACAAGCAAGATCCTGCAAGAATGGGATACCAAGCAGATGTTCCTCTTGTGGGACAGACAAACTAAAGGGCACAGTTCTAAAATAAGAGGTCCCCCTTTTAAGATGAAGAGAGTTTTTTTTCAGTCGGAGGGTTGTTAGTCTATGGAATTCTCTTCCACAGAGAGCATTGGAGGCTGTGTCATTCAAAGCAGATTTTTGAAAAACACAGGAGTTGAGGATTATTGGGGATAGTCAGGAAAGTGGAGTTGAGACCACAACCAGATCGACCTTGGTCTTATTGAACTGTGGACCAGGCTAAACAGGACCTACTCCTGTTCCAAGGTCCTTTGTTCCTGGAACAGGAAAATCAAGTCAAGGTTCCAGTTCAAGCGCAAATCTGTGCGATAATATTTGATCTCAGCAAAACCACCAGCAGGGCACTGAAATTGATCTCTGCATCTGAGTTATGATGGATAAAATTGCCCAAGAATCCTATGACTAGCCAGCAAGTCATGATAGCGTGTGCAGATGGGATTGTGATGCTCCCTCAGCAACCAAGCCCTGTCCATCAATATAAAAGCTAGAACCATACTCTTAAGTATGTTTCACAACACCAGGTTAAAGTCCAACAGGTTTATTTGCTAGCAATTAGGCAGCAATGACACAGCCTCCAATGCTCTCTGTGGAAGAGAATTCCATAGAATAACAACCCTCCGACTGAACAAAAAACTCTCTTCTCCATCTTAAACTACCAAATAAACCTGTTGGACTTTAACCTGGTGTTGAGACTTCTTACTGTGTTTACCCCAGTCCAACACTGGCATCTCCACATCATGCCCAAGTATGTTTCCCAGGTTCAAGTAGCTAGTAAATTTTACCCCTTCACCATTTCAATTTGCAGAAACCCTATTAACAACACTTTCAATCCTTCCATTTCAGAGGAAAAGCTTCCAAGTCCAGGTAGAATATGGAACTGCTTCTACATAATACTTAAATCAAGCTGCAAAAACCAAAACATTTACTCCTCAATGTTCCAACTGCAATCCTGTACAACTAAAAAACCTAGCCATGCGTGGTTGCAATAGATTTTACTATATATTCTCATTATCTCACAAAACACCAAGAACAAGAATTTGATTTATTACTTAACACGACAATCATTCCAGTAGTCAAATTTTCATTTCTTCAATCTGTACACTTGGGAACGTACTAAGCAGCAAGCAGAAAGTCCAAAGCTTTGCAGTACACTGCTCTGGTAACAATAGAGTAAATCCAGTTTCATGCCTGTCAATAACCATGGAGCAAATTTCTAGCTTTTCAGTCTGACTGCCAAATGAACACTGCATGTGAAAGGAAACACAAAACAACACACAGCAAGTCAGACCAACCTGTCCTCAGACTCTTGTAAAGTCAATTTGCAGCACAATTACCATTCTGCACCAACGATACAGTTATGGTGCAATAACAACCAAACTCTAGCCCAACAGCAAATATAAACAGTAGTATCAGGCTAGGATTGTACTCCAGATTCATGCTCTACAAACAGCATTGGCAGCAAGCAGAAACAATTTGTAGCTGCATTAAGCTTCAATCTAACTACACCTTTAATGGCCTTGGAAAAGAACGCAGGTAAAATTTGCAACAACAGACCTGAACTTATCCTTGCAATGGTAGTAGAATGAGAACATCTTCCCAGCAAAAACTGTTTCCTTAGGACCTAATTCCATCTTTTCCATCAAAAAGATTTCTTGACTTCCATCTTTGCTTCTACACAAGCAATTAAAAGTTGAAAGCTTCAGAAATGCATTGGTGACATTCAGACTGAATTAATCCAAAGCACTGGTTTCTCACCCGCAAACTCCAAATTGGGGAAAACTGACTTGCACAGCTTATTCTTCTTGTTGTCCTACATTACATTTAACACACTCAAAACCAAAACTGTAATTTTTAAATCTCTCCACAGTCTCTCTTAAAGCTCATCTACTTAACTATAAAAGAGCATGATCGTCCTCTGACATAGGTCTTATTTCGCCAATTACTGGTGAAGTGTAGTTAACGGTTAGATTTATTAACAATATGTTGTATAAGCATAGTGATGACTGATCTCCTTTCTACGATCTGGTTAATTCTAAGTTTGCTAAATTGTATAACACGTAACATTTTTCTAGTTTCACACCTGTCACAGCAAACTGAATTACTGAGTGGCTTCCAATCAATACACCAGGTTTTGTAGACTAGAATCTGTCAAAGTTGGTTTGAAAACATGCAGCCTATCAACAGACAATCTGTCAGTAGAGTATGGCCCTCAAACAGCTGTGTATCTATTTAAATTTGAAGGGCACAGCAAAAGATACCATGTCCCAGTCCCGTAAAATATGTCCATTTAAGTTAAATATCAAGGCGAATCGGTTCAAAGACAAAAGCTTCTTCTCAACTAAAATGTAGGGCAGAAATTTTGCACTTTGATTTTTTTTAATCCTTTGCTAAAATAAATTGAAGTGATCAGAAGTTTTCACAACTGGTGCAGAATACAAAACTGGACAAGGAAGCAATCTTGTTGGCTGATGAACAAAACTGACTTATTACTAAAATAGAGATGGAAATCCCTCTTTTTAGTTCTGAAGTCACATGGACTCAAAACATTAACTGTTGCTCCACAGATGCTGTCAGACCTGCAGAAGTTTTCCAGCTTTTTTGCTTTTATTTTACTGACTTGTTAATTTTGAAAAAAAATATGCAATTCTCTGAATTTCCCCACCATTCCAAAACTTTAAAAATTATTTCTATTTTAATAGTTAACCAGTCAGTGCTACTTGTATTAGACTGTACTGATAAGACAAGGTAACAAGCTCATCACTGAACCACAAGCTGTCTGGAGAATGTCAGCCTTCAGGTGTAGAACTCCCATAACATTTTGTTTCCATCATAACTTATGTAGCATAATCATCATCACAGCATGATCTTGTAATTGCTGATGTAGTTACTTGCCTCAATGCCTTTGTCCTCATCAAGCCTCTAATGCAGAATAGTATGAATTTACATGTTTAAGTTCTGGATTTTGACACTGAATAAACGGCATACTGCCCTAAAGGATGATTGCGATCCACTTGTGTGTGTTCCATGTCAAAGGGTCTTGACAATGATACACCTCACAAGAAATGCCAAAGGTGGATACAGAACTGGCTCGGTCATAAGACAGAAGACAGCAGTGGAAGGGTGCGTTTCTAAATGGAGGGCTGTGACAAGTGGCATTCCTCAGGAATCAGTGCTAAATGTGAGGTAATGCATTTTGGTACATCTAATACAGATAGGGAATATACAATAAATGGCAGAACCCTTAAGAGTATTGATAGGCAGAAGGATCTGCACACAGTATTCCAGCTGCGGCCTCACCAATGCCCTGTACAGATGCAGCAAGACATCTCTGCTTTTATATTCTATCCCCCTTGCGATATAGGCCAACATCCCATTTGCCACCTTGATCACCTGTCTCATGCACAAAGACCCCCAGGTCCCTTTGTGGAGGCTTTGGAGAGGGTACAGAAGAGATTTACCAGGATGTTGCCTGGTATGGAGGGCGTTAGCTATGAGGAGAGGTTGGAGAAATTTGGTTTGTTCTCACTAGAATGACGAAAGCTATGAGGAGAGGTTGGAGAAATTTGGTTTGTTCTCACTAGAATGACGAAAGTTGAGGGGCGACCTGATAGAAGTCTACAAAATTATGGGGGGCATGGATAGTCAGAAGCGTTTTCCCAGGGTGGAAGAGTCAATTACCAGGGGGCATAGGTTTAAGGTGCGAGGGGCACTGGGTTTAAAAATTGGCAAGTCATGTTGCAGCTTTATAGAACCTTAGTTGGACCGCACTTGGAATATAGTGTTCAATTCTGGTCACCAAACTACCAGAAGGATGTGGAGGCTTTGGAGAGGGTACAGAAGAGATTTACCAGGATGTTGCCTGGTATGGAGGGCGTTAGCTATGAGGAGAGGTTGGAGAAATTTGGTTTGTTCTCACTAGAATGACGAAAGTTGAGGGGCAACCTGATAGAAGTCTACAAAATTATGGGGGGCATGGATAGTCAGAAGCGTTTTCCCAGGGTGGAAGAGTCAATTACCAGGGGGCATAGGTTTAAGGTGCGAGGGGCAAGGTTTAAAGGGGATGTACGAGGCAAGTTTTTTTTTAAACACAGGGTGGAACTCGCTGCCAGGGGAGGTAGTGGAAGCAGATACAATTGTGACTTTTAAGGGGCACCTTGACAAATACATGAATAGGATGGGAATGGAGGGATACGGTCCCCGGAAGGGTAGGGGGTTTTAGTTCAGTCGAACAGCATGGTCAGTGCAGGCTTGGAGGGATAAAGGGCCTGATCCTGTGCTGTAATTTTCTTTGTTCTTCAATCTTTACCCCCACCCCTTCACTTCTCAATGTCTTCCCAGGCAAGCACAAGAGATGCAACATACTTACCCCATTACCTCCTGTCTTCCCACCATCTGGAGCCCCAAACACTCCTTTGCACATTAGACAGCAATTTACTAGCACTTCTTTCAACTTGGTACACTGCATGAATTGCTCATGTTGCTACCTTCCCTACACTGGGGGAGACCAAACACAAATTGGTTTGACCGCATTGCAGAGTGCCTCCATTCTGTCTGTCTGCAAACATGACTCAGAACTTCGATGCCCAACTCTCTCTCTTTGGTCTTTTACACTGTTCTAACAAGGCTCAAGAGAAGCTTATAGAACAGAACCTCATCCTTCAGTTAGACACTTAATAGCCTTCCAAACTGAGCTCAATTTCAGACCATAACTTCTGCCCTCACTTTTTCAGAAGAAATCTGTTGGTGATGAATGTGCAACTCCCATTTTTTCACACCTCCTCCGGATCTATTTTAACTAGTTCAGTTACCAGCTCATTTTGTCTTGTACATATATCAATTACTTTGTCATGTAATCTCTCCCGTTCACACGTTATCATAGACCTTCCCTCTTGTTTCATCATCAGATTCTTGCGCTGCTCAAAATTATCAATGCCCGAACAGTGCTCTGCATTTCTGTCCAGGTCTTGAGCGCAGTGCCACAAAATCTCCATCACAGCAATGTAGTCTCATACGGAAGTCATGCCCACTTTTTATAGCACAAGTGGCCATAAGGTAGTTTAACTGTGTGACGTTAGTGTACCTTTAAGAGTTTTTTTTTTAAATCATGCTCTTTCAACCTTAGCTGATGTCATTGTTGCTGAGCTGTCCACGAGGAATCCTTTTATTGCTCCTTCAGTGGTTTGTTTATTTTTACTCTGGGTTGTTTTATGGCCCTGCAGTGTTAGGAGGAAACTGGTTGGCAAGTCAGGTGGCAGGAGATCTTTCATTTTCAGTTTTGAGCTGGTGTTTAGTTTAGAAGGGAAAGGACATCAAGTCCTGTCAGATTGGCTATCCGACAGGAAGCAGAGAGTCAGAATAAATGGATGTTTTTCTGGTTGGCGGATGGTAACTAGTGGCGTGCCGCAGGGATCGGTACTGGGGCCTCAACTATTTACCATTTATATAGACAATCTGGAGGAGGGAACTGAGTGTAGGGTAACAAAGTTTGCAGACGACACAAAGATAAGTGGAAAAGTGAATCATGTGGAGGGCGTAGAAGGTCTGCAGAGAGATTTGGACAGGCTGAGTGAGTGGGTGAAGATCTGGCAGATGGAGTATAACGTTGACAAATGCGAGGTTATTCACTTTGGAGGAAATAATAGCAAATTGGATTATCTAAATGGAAAAAAATTACAACATGCTACTGTGCAAAGGGACCTGGGGGTCTTTGTGCATGAGACGCAAAAACCGTCTGCAGGTGTAACAGGTGATCAAGGCGGCAAATGGGATGTTGGCCTATATCGCAAGGGGGATAGAATATAAAAGCAGAGATGTCTTGCTGCATCTGTACAGGGCATTGGTGAGGCCGCAGCTGGAATACTGTGTGCAGTATTGGTCCCCTTATTTGCGGAAGGATATATTGGCCTTGGAGGGAGTGCAGAGAAGGTTCACCAGGTTGATACCAGAGATGAGGGGTGTTGATTATGAGGAGAGACTGAGCAGATTGGGTTTGTACTCGTTGGAATTTAGAAGGCTGAGGGGAGATCTTATAGAGACCTATAAGATAATGAAGGGGCTGGATAGGGTAGAGGTGGAGAGATTCTTTCCACTTAGAAAGGAGGCTAGAACTAGAGGGCACAGCCTCAAAATAAAGGGGGGTCAGTTTAGGACAGAGTTGAGGAGGAACTTCTTCTCTCAGAGGGTGGTGAATCTCTGGAATTCTCTGCCCACTGAAGTGGTGGAGGCGACCTCATTGAATATGTTTAAATCACAGATAGATGGATTCCTGATCGGTAAGGGAATTAGGGGTTATGGGGATCAGGCGGGTAAGTGGAACTGATCCACTTCAGATCAGCCATGATCTTATTGAATGGCGGGGCAGGCTCGAGGGGCTAGATGACCTACTCCTGCTCCTATTTCTTATGTTCTTATGTTCTTAAGTCTCTCTCCCTCACTAGTTTTGGAAATTCTGCTGGTTAGCTGAAAGCAAGACTTTTTGCCTTCCTGGAGTAAAGAATCTGCTGTTGGATTGCTTGACCAGAGTCTCTCCCTGGTGTTCTGGGAAACTGTTTTGACTTGAAACTGTTCTGAGTGTATCAAGAGAACTGCAGCATTCATCCAAAGGACTCCATTCCAGTATCATGTGAGCATTAGTCTTTGCTGTGTTAAACCTGTGGAAGGATTTTGTTTATGGGATTGGTTTGATTGGAACATCTTAGACATTTTTGTTAAGGGTTATACATTGAGATTGTTTTTGTTTGTAACTGATAACCGTTATTGCTAATATTCTTACTATACTAGTTAACTATATTCTTAAATAAACTTTGTTTGATAAAAGCTACCTCGTGGATCATTTATATAGAACATAGAACAGTACAGCACAGTACAGGCCCTTCGGCCCTCGATGTTGTGCTGAGCTTTGTCCGAAACCAAGGTCAAACTATCCCACTCCCTATCATTCTGGTATTCCTGAGGTGAAACACATCATGCTTATCCTAGCCAAATTCAAGATGCAAAACTTATGATCTTGGCAGGCTCCATAAAACAATTTGGAGTTTCTGATCTGAACCAGAACAATTGGCGGCTCTAGCAGGGTTAAAATCTATATTTCCAGAGTTAGAGGCTTACACATGGAAACAGGCCCTTCAGCCCAACTTCAGCCCCTTTCTGTCTAACATTTCCTGGGTCGCTATCTAAATAAGTCCCATGGAATTGTCGGAAATCTCCGACCCTAACTCCGAGTTGGAAACATTCACACTACCAGAAGGACGTGGAGGCTTTGGAGAGAGTACAGAGGAGGTTTACCAGGATGTTGCCTGGTATGGAGGGGCTTAGTTATGAGGAGAGATTGGGTAAACTGGGGTTGTTCTCCCTGGAAAGACGGAGGATGAGGGGAGACTTAATAGAGGTGTATAAAATGAAAGGCATAGATAGGGTGAACGGTGGGAAGCTTTTCCCCAGGTCGGTGGTGACGTTCACGAGGGGTCATAGGTTCAAGGTGAAGGGGGGGAGGTTTAACACAGATATCAGAAGGACATATTTTACACAGAGGGTGGTGGGGGCCTGGAATGCGCTGCCAGGCAAGGTGGTGGAGGCAGACACACTGGGAACATTTAAGACTTATCTAGACAGCCATATGAACAGAGTGGGAATGGAGGGATACAAAAGAATGGTCTAGTTTAGACCAGGGAGCGGCACGGGCTTGGAGGGCCGAAGGGACTGTTCCTGTGCTGTATTGTTCTTTGTTCAGAGTCAGAGTAATAGAATCCTACAGTGCAAAAGGTGACCATTCAGCCCAGAGTCAGCACTGACCACAATCCCACCCAGGCCCTAATCGCCATAACCACATGCATTTACTCTAGCTAGTCCCTAAGGGGCAATCAACCTAACCCACACAGCTTTGGACTGTAGGAGGAAACCCATGCAGACACGGGGAGAATATGCAAACTCCCCACAGACAGTGACCCAACCCGGGAATCAAACCCAGGTCCCTGGCGCTGTGAGGCAGCAGTGCTAACCACTGTGCCACCCAGAGGCTGCTGGGAAACAGAGGAATGACTGCCGGAAGTTCAAACTTCCCAGGCAATTCCCATGATGGGCAGTGCATTTGGACTCTCATGTGGTCCCAATGCACATTTTCAGTCATATGTCTGGTTTCTGACAATCCAGAGTTCTGAAGATCTACATTTCCACTAAATTCACTTGTGTTGCAAGTTGCTGATTGTTCTTGGATGTTAAACTGAGTAGAGAGCATACTGAGGGGTTTTGGAGAAACAGCAATCTCAAAATCAGGTGTTGAAAACAAAGCTGAATACGTCCCAGCTATTGCTCAATAAAGTATAAATTCTCACTTGCTTCAATTATTTGTTGAAAATATGCAGATCTATAAAAGAAATATTCAAAAATCCAGCCTAGCTAGCCAGCCCCAAATGGAAAACAGTTACATCCACCAAACTCTTATGCATTCTAATTGTCCAGTGATCCAGAAAATTCCCTGAATTCAGGTCAGAAAATACTTACCTTAAAATCCTTTGTTTTGGTCTCCAGCTTGGTGTCAAATTTACACCTATTTTCCAGATACTAAGATTGATTGAACCCACAACTCTCACCCAGGCTTTGAAGGTTGTTAAAACCTGTATAAAGGTGCGACGTATGTTTTTAAATTTGGCAGTACTTCAGATCTGATCAGCCACCGGGCAAGAATGCTACTTCATGTTACTTAAGTGCCAGAATATCATCTCCAACAAAAATATAACCATCTTGCCTTCACATTCGATAACATTAATAGCACAAAATCACCCATCAACATCCTGGGAAGTTATCTTATAACAAATGTTATCAGTACCAAGCAATCCAGTTCACAGCGAAGTAAAGCTTCTTCACCACAACATCGCAATTATAACTTTTCCTGGTCCCATGTGGCCTTTCCAGTTTCTAAGTTTCTATTTCTCCCCCCAATTGCTATCATTGTGGCATCTAAAATGAAACGTTCTTGTTGCATCATTTTACAAAATCCAGAATATTTTTATGATCCATACTGCTAGGAGCTGTTGAAACAGCCACGTACTGTGACTCCGTTCACAGAATACCTGAAGGGACTTGAATCATCACAGACACAAAATTGAAAAACAGTGGAAACTCTCGTCTTGGGAAAGATTTATTTCAAGCCACAGACTTAAGGATTGAAAAGGTTTAGCTGAAGATTCAATATCAGTTTCTACTCCAAGGCGGCACAAACATACAAAGTGGTTCATCAACGAACATGTTTATCATTGCTTGTTCCAATATAGCACGCTTTAGGTCAGGAGCCTGCTTCAGAACTAGCATCTCTTTGCAATAACAGGGATTTGCTTCAGAATAATTTCACTCTGTACCACAACCGTCCTTCTCGAGAGTCTGAACCTAAATAATTAATGCCCAAATACAAATATCAACGGTTGAACTAGTTAACCAACCAGATATCTGGCAAAGGCACTTTGTCACAATAGAAAGACTTCTCACGACTGAACTCGTCAATATTATTTGCTGGAACTGTAAATAAAAAATGGCTCAGTCACTGGATAGTGTAAACAACAATCAGATAAACTTGAACTCTATTCTTGTTTGCTACAAAGCTGTCACTTATAGACCTTTGCTCTCGGCATTAAAAATTAGTTAAAATAAAATAAAAATGGTTCTTTCCACAGATACTGCCTGACCTGCCAAGTCTTTCAGGCATTTTTCATTTTTATTTCAAAGTTCTGGCATCCACAATATCTTGTGTATTGATTATTAAAAATAAACTCGCCATCTGCTTGCCAAATAGATGCTACAACTTGCAAGAAAAGTCTTGATTTCTCATCACTGGTCTCTGGATAACCCTGCATCATGCACAAAATTTAGCAAAGATTTTAAAGACACCAAAATCAAATTTAGTACCTCAGCTGTGAATTAAAGCAACAAGCAGATCTACCCTTAATTTGTCAGTGTGTCTGGGAAGAGATAAAATTGAAAAGGATCCAGAAATCTTTTTTCCAATGCACAGGCCAGATTACTGAACATTTCAAAATGCTATAACAAATGGGTTAAAAGAAAAGTCAAATACTCAAGAATAGATTTAAGCAACTTACCGGAAAAAGTAAAGATGAATCTGTCTTAGCTACTTTTTGGATCTTTGTGCCATTGTTATTTCTAAAACAATTATTGCAATCAAGACCAAGTAATAAGCACTGAAATAGTGGAAGAAAAGATTCCTCATTCTCTACTGAACAGCATCAATTTGTTATTTTCTCTCTTTTTCCAGGATATCAGAGGAGATGTATTTCTGATGAAGTAACTCAATTTGATAAAAATGATACAAGAAAATCTAATTCTTCTTTCTTGCCACAGCACGATAGTGAGCATGTACGCAAGGACTTTCCCTCCACCCCCCCCCCCCCCCCCGCAAAGTTATAATTACAAAAAAAAAGTGTTGAAGTGAAAGAAATTACTATCTGCACACAAAGAAAAATAATCCCAACCAACAACACAATTCAATAGTTTAAATAGTTGAAGCTGGGCAGAAGTGCCTTTAAGAAACATATGTATCATGTTTCTTGTAAGAGGCAGTGTTTTGTTGCAAGAAGTTGTTTTGTCTAAAAAAAACATGGAGCTCCATGCCAAAACTGCAAGATAGCTCATTTTAGCTAGTGTGTTCGTCTAAACAGGGTTAATGCATTTACTTGTTTTTCCCCCCCCAGGGTTTCAGAGTAGGGTTTTGATTAGGTTGATTGACAATGAATCATGTGCTTAGTGGGAGGAGCTAAACTTGCAGAGAAGATATAGTTTCTTTTTCATTTTTAAAACAAGCAGTTCCAGCCTGGTTCCGAAATAAGCAAGACATGTTTTTCTGTCGCTCTCTCTGGAGGTTGTCTGGGAGCTCCAGGGCTGGCAACCTATGTACATGATGTGGAGATGCCGGCGTTGGACTGGGGTAAACACAGTAAGAAGTTTAACAACACCAGGTTAAAGTCCAACAGGTTTATTTGGTAGCAAAAGTCACACAAGCTTTCGGAGCTGCAAGCCCCTTCTTCAGGTGAGTGGGAATTCTGTTCACAAACAGAGCATATAAAGACACAAACTCAATTTACATGAATAATGGTTGGAATGCAAATACTTACAACTAATCAAGTCTTTAAGAAACAAAACAATCTGAGTGGAGAGAGCATCAAGACAGGCTAAAAAGATGTGTATGGTCTCCAGACAAGACAGCCAGTGAAACTCTGTGGGGGTTACAAATAGTGTGCCATGAACCCAATATCCCGGTTGAGGCCGTCCTAGTGTGTGCGGAACTTGGCTATCAGTTTCTGCTCAGCGACTCTGCGCCGTCGTGTGTCGCGAAGGCCGCCTTGGAGAACGCTTACCCGAATATCAGAGGCCGAATGCCCGTGACCGCTGAAGTGCTCCCCAACAGGAAGAGAACAGTCTTGCCTGCTAATTGTCGAGCGGTGTTCATTCATCCGTTGTCGTAGCGTCTGCATAGTTTCCCCAATGTACCATGCCTCGGGACATCCTTTCTTGCAGCTTATCAGGTAGACAACGTTGGCCGAGTTGCAAGAGTATGTACCGTGTACCTGGTGGATGGTGTTCTCACGTGAGATGATGGCATCTGTGTCGATGATCCGGCACGTCTTGCAGAGGTTGCTGTGGCAGGGTTGTGTGGTGTCATGGTCACTGTTCTCCTGAAGGCTGGGTAGTTTGCTGCGGACAATGGTCTGTTTGAGGTTGCGCGGTTGTTTGAAGGCAAGAAGTGGGGGTGTGGGGATGGCCTTGGCGAGATGTTCGTCTTCATCAATAACATGTTGAAGGCTCCGGAGGAGATGCCGTAGCTTCTCCGCTCCGGGGAAGTACTGGACAACGAAGGGTACTCTGTCCACTGTGTCCCGTGTTTGTCTTCTGAGGAGGTCGGTGCGGTTTTTCGCTGTGGCGCGTTGGAACTGTTGATCAATGAGTCGAGCGCCATATCCTGTTCTTATGAGGGCATCTTTCAGCGTCTGGAGGTGTCTGTTGCGATCCTCCTCATCTGAGCAGATCCTGTGTATACGGAGGGCTTGTCCGTAGGGGATGGCTTCTTTAACGTGTTTAGGGTGGAAGCTGGAGAAGTGGAGCATCGTGAGGTTATCCGTGGGCTTGCGGTACAGTGAGGTGCTGAGGTGACCGTCCTTAATGGTCATTGATCAACTCATGGCTCTGCACAAACCTGAAGCAGAAAACTTTTATCACCACTTGATGAGATATTATAGATCTGTTTTGTGTTTGTCGCAAGGAAGTTGCATCTAAAATTAACTGAAAGAAATTTACTGTTTTTTTTACACTAACAGCTTTCAAAGGTAACTTCAACTGGTGCCCTTTACAATGGTGTATTTTCTTCGAAAGCATTTGCAAGGACTTTATAGCAGCGCATTTAGAAACCAATGGCAGGATCAGACAGTCAGCATGGATTTATGAAGGGGAAATCATGCTTGATAAATCTGTTGGAATTCTTTGAAGATGTAACTAATAGAGTTGACAAGGGGGAGCCAGTCGGTGTGGTATATTTGGACTTTCACAGAGCGCTTGACAAAGTCCCGCATAAGAGATTATTATGCAAGATTAAAGCGCATGGGATTGGAGGATATGTATTGAGATGGATAGAAAACTGGTTGGTAGAGAGGAAACAGTAAGAATTAATGGGTCCTTTTCAAATTGGCAAGCAGTAACAAGTGGGATCAATGCTGGGACCCCAGCTACTAAATATATATTAATGATTGAGGAGGGAACAAAGTGTAACATCTCAGTTTGCAGATTATACCAAGTTGGATGGGAGGGTGAACTATGACGAGGATGCAGAGATCCTTCAGTATGAATTGACAGGTTGGGCAAGTGGGCAAATCAATGGCAGATGCAGTCAAATTTGGATAAATGCAAGGTTATTTGGAAGCAAAAACAAGGAGGCAGATTACTACCTGAATGGCTGTAAATTGGGAGAGAGGAGTGTGCACCGGGACTTGGGTGTCCTTGTGCACCTGTCATTGAAGGTAAGCATGCAGTTGCAGCAGGCGGAAAAGGCAAATGGTATGTTGGCCTTCATTCCGAGGGGTTTCACACACAGGAGCAGGGATGTGTTGTTTCAATTATACAGGGCCGTGGTGAGGCCACAGCTAGTGTAGTGTGTGCAGTTTTGGTCTCCTTTTCTGAGGAAAGATGTTCTTGCTCTTGAGGGAGTGCAGTGGGGGGGTCCAGAACCAGGGGTCACAATGTGAAGATACAGGGTAGACCATTTAGGATGGAGATGAGGAGACATTTCTTCACCCAAAGAGTGGTGAGCCTAGGGTATTCATTACCACCGGAGGTAGTTGATGCCAAAACAGGCAGCTAGATATAGCTGGGGCAAATATACACAATACACTTGGGGCAAACTGGATCAAAGGTTATGGGGAGAGAGCAGGATTAGGCTATTGAGTTGGACAATCAGCCATGATCGTGATGAATAGGAGCAGGCTTCCTCCTGCTCCTATCTTCTATGGTTCTAAGTTTTTTATATAACCACTTATTTTCCCCTCAGATAAAAGATCCTTCCTAATTTAAATGAATTCACTGGTTTCAGTTGACCATTACCCTCACTGGATCTGCACGTAAAATAGGGGTCAGTGTCAAGCTTTACTTAAGATTTTACAACAGTAACGTGATGCAGATAGTTGACCCATTTGCTGACAAGTTATAATGCCTGGTTATGTTTTAACTTTGAAGGCTGTGCTCACAGTGGAGATCCTTTTGTTACTGTGCATTACCCAGCAGAGAGCCTGTACATTTTCCAACAGTGGCCATTCACAGAGGTGCAAGAATAAATAATCCTGACAGCAGAAGATTCAACACCCAGTTCCCACAAAGCACATTTTCATGCACCTAGATTTCTTTTTTAAATTACATTGTGCAATAATTCTTTATTTCCAGTCCAGGAAAATAAACTGTTTTCGTGGGCTAAGTCAAGATTATGGTCTGAAAATTGCTAGTGGCAGGAAAAACAGTTAAACATTTTCTACATCTAGAGGAACAAAACGGCATTTCTCTGTGATCCTCATTTTTTTGGCAGCAATCGGTTTCTTTTATGTTGTTCACTTGAATCAATATCACATTTAAAATGCCAGAAACCCTTCTCAGTGTATTGCGACAGACTTTTGTACTGAAGCAGCTGTAACAGGTCCAATGCCCACTTCCAAAATCAGAGTGGATTGAAACATCCTATGTTGTGCTGAACAACAAAACTCCTCTGTTTAAGTGGGCCTGCATCAATGTCTATCGTGCTTAACCAACCCACCCTTTTTGTCTGCAAAGATTTCAGAATGACATAAATGCTACCAAAACACATGATCAAAATTCTACATTTTCTGGGGGGATATTTTGGATTCAAATTGTTGAAAATTAATCTTTTTCCTGCAGTGATTCTAAATTCACCATGGTTCTAAACTTGACTTGGGTGTACTCTATGTTTGCTGCCTTGCATTGAAAAGAATGAAATAGGGATAAGATCATGTCCCAATTAAAGTCAAACTCCAAATCTTCAAGAGGCATAAAACCTTAGTCAATTTGACTCCATTGGTGGAACTTCTCTCAAATAGCAAGCTCAAAACCTACTATGGACATGTGCATACAATCTACACCAATCCTCAGTGAAGCATCAACGAATCTTGTATTATCAGAAATGGTGCCTTTTGGGCAAGATCGTAAACTGAATTTCTGAGGCAGAGTTTTGATCCGATTTGGCTACCTCCCTCACCCAGCTGCCCAGCCACCCTGTCCCTCTGCCCATTCACTCATTCATCCATTTATCCATTCACACTGGCGACTAAACTACCTTGTGGCTATTAGTGCTATTAAAAAAAGTGTGACACTCCACCCCTCTGACGCTACAGTGCTGCAAGAGTGTTCCTTGGGGGACTGTATGCTCTGCATTTCTGAAGAAGCCGGGTTTGAAAGATCTGGCCAGAACTGTGCACCACTGATGGGCATTGTAAAGTTTGAATGGAGTAGCAATCCATGATGAAACAAAAAGGGAAGGTCAAGTCTACCCCTTCTTCCTTGGTGCTACAAAGCAGCAGTGCTAATCACTGTGCCATTGTGTCACTTAATATCTGTGATTTAGACTGTAACGATAATCGTAGAAATTACATTGTGACTTAATCGCACTGGATCATTTGCTTTTATGGCACTAATCTTTGGGATGACACCCTATTGGCCCTAATTCAAACAGAATAAACCATCTCGACTTTTCTTCTTTCAGTGGAACATTTAGACACTATTATCTCAATATTACTCTGGGATAATGTGGAGCAGGCATGTGGGGGGCTATGTGCAAGTGATTAATTTACTTAAATTGAAGACAGTCGGACTTTAAGGTTTAAATCATCAAAAGGGTTACATGTGTGAAAGCAGGCATTTGAAGTGGAGATAAGCAAAGCCAGGATGGGATGCAAGTAAACAACAAGGTTGGAAATTTGTATGATGAGATAAAGACAACTTGTTTGTACTCCTGTTGAATTTCAAAGAGAAAAACAAAAGTAAGGTTTAAAACTGAGAAAGCTCATGAATGAATAAAGCACGGTTAAGTTTAGTTACCCCAAAAATAGTGGCTAAAGACAACATGGAAGATTTTTATATACGGGGAAAGGTAACTAGCAAAGTTAATAATGAGTCTAAAAATGTGACGAAAAAACATATTTAAGAAAAGATTGAAAACTCTATTAGGAGTGGCCATGTCATATCTTGAAGACTGTGCTTGGGCAGACTTGTGAAGTAAGCAGCCTCTAGCCACCCCAGAATGCAACGTTTTGTTACGTTTCTATTGTCAAGTGAGGAGGTGAGAACCCTATAAAATACCTCCCCTAAGGCTAGCACTGCTGTCTCGCAGCGCCAGGGACCCAGGTTAGACTCCCGGCTTGGGTCACTGCCTGTGCAGAGTCTGCACATTCCTCCGGGTGCTCTTGTTTCCTTCCACAGCCTAAATGTGCTGGTTAGGTGCATTAGCCATTCTAAATCGCCATCAGTGTACCCAAACAGGCGCCGGAGTGTGGCGACTCAGGGATTTTCACACTAACTTCATTGCAGTGTTAATGCAAGCCTACTTGTGACACTAATAAATGAAACAGTGGAGGCCTTGCAGTAACATTCCTGGAGTTTTACAGATTGAGAATCCATCAAGACTGTTACCTGGAACAGGATGTTTATTTGCGAGTCTAACCAAGTAGAGATATTTTGGACAATGTCTACAAGACCAATTTTAACTGCAGCTATAATTTTGTTTAAAGTTTCTTCTGTTGATAAAATGTTTTGATTTAATACTTAAAATCTCTACTTGATTTCAGTACACATGCCTTCTCACAAAATACAAATTGCAAATGATTGTGACAGCTTGACTAAGTTACCCTTTGGTATTTGGTCAGCTGGGCAATTACCACCTGGCATTTTAAAACATTACATATTATTTGTAATTTTTTGATAAATATATCTGACAGTATTGAGTAAATGAAAGAGTAGGCAGGAAAGTCCTTTTTTCCATTGAACCCAATTTTCATGTTGCTCTTTGTACTTGCCTTTTCAATGCCAATGAGAATTTTCAGTTAATTAGACAAAAGTTAAATCACTTGAAAATTATATAGTGGCCTCCATAGATTATGGATATTTATTACTAAGAGGTAACGATATGAATGTTTCATGTCAACACACAGACAGATACACAGTAATCTTTTAAAAACAAATGATACAGTTTGGGTCAACAAATAGAAGGACCATTTTCTTAGCAGTAATAGAAAAATGAAACTTCTTTGCTTCACTTATCCCTCGAGTCCATGTTTTTTGGGTTCAAGCTACTCTAGGATTTTATCACAGTGGGATAATATCGTAACAAATGCCCAGATTGTCGGGCATGATGTTGAAACTAACATCCAGATGTATGCAAGAGACTCCGAGCCGCTACTTTAAACGCAGGGAGTTTTGTTTGTATCCTGACCAAATTTCCTTCATGAACTAACAGCAGCAAGAACAAATTAATTTGTCAATTATCTTGTTGCTATTTGTGGTTTTGGTTTGCTGTTGTGTATAACTTGCCTGCTATATGTGCCTATATACAAAGAATAACTGCACTTCAAATATACATTATCTGCGATGCATTTTAGGTCATCAAATGATGAGGTAATGCACTACATCATCCTTTCGATTGAAATGACCAAGTAATTGAAGTAACAAAATATTTTCTGTCATGATTTGCTGTCAATCGGTTTATAATGACAGGATGATACAAGCTGATGTGGAACATTGTAACATAAGCAACATCGTTATTTAATCACTTGGCAACACAATGCTGGTCACAGTAGGTAGTAACAGACAATTAGATAAGTAATTGAAAGATTGTAAAAATCCAATACAGGCGCACAATTTAAGAGAAAGACTTGCATTTATAAGCACTTTCACAACCACCTGGTTTCTCAAAACATTTCACAGCCAACAATATATTTTTTTTGAAGTTCAGTCTGTGCTATAATATAGAAAATGCAGCAGCCAATTTGGGCATTCAAGGTCTATTTAACAACATTGCGATTACAAGCAGATGATGGTTTTGTGATACTGATTAAAGGATAAACATTGACCGTCAGGACTCCCCTGCTCTTGTTCAAAATAGTATGAGATATTTTACAGCTGAGGCAGAAAAGACAGAGTCTAAATCCAACATTTCATCCAAAAGACAGCACCTCCCACAGCATAGTACTCCCTCAGTACCACACTTCTAGTGTGTCAGCCTCGCTTTTCACTCCTGGAGTGGGACTGGAATCCAGCATCCTCTGACTCAAAGTGAGTGAGCTACCAACCGAGCCACAGGTGACACGTGAACCAAGAACAACAGTGTCACCATCTTCCAGAAACCTCCCCTCAAGAACTTCAATCACATCACCACTTCAAAACACAAAGAACTTATAGAATTGATAACTATTATTGTTTGTAAACAAATTCAAAATTATTTAATTGACCATTTCGCCAAATATCTAGATCTTACATCATTCTGTGCACAGCTTAAGTGAGTTTCTGTAACTGTTTGGGGATAAATGTCAAAGGTCTGATACAGGTCCACACAATGAGAGGCATAGACAGGATGGATAGTCAGAGGCTTTTTCCCCCCAGTGTGGAAGTGTCAATTACAAGGAGCCACAGGCTCAAGATGAGAGGAGGAATGTTTCAGGGCGATGTGCAGGGTAGGTTTTTCCATGTAGAGAGTGATGGGTGCCTGGAATGTGTTTCCAGAGGGTGTGGTGAAAGCAGGCAAATTAAGAGGCGTCTGGATGGGTACATGAATAGGGAGGAAATAAAGGGATAGGGATCGAGTAAAGGTAGAAGGTTTTTTTTAAGTTGGGACTTCATGATTGGCACAGGCTTGGACGGCTGAAGGGGCTGTTCCTGCGCTGTACTTTTCTTTGTAAACTATATGAGTGAAGGAATCACAATGGTCTATTTTCTAAGTAGGTGACAAAAACAGTACGGTTATATAATGCATTACACATCGAGGCCACCCGAGTTAAAACTGGGAATAAACATAACATGAACAACTTGCATTTATATAGTGTCTTTGATATAGCAAAACATCCAAGGAGCATAATCAGACAATATCAACACAGAGGTGCAATACGAGGTGGTATTAGGACAGGTGACCAAATGTTTGGAGTAAATGGTACCAAACTGCAGCTTTCTAAAAATGCCCTTTTCATATCTACAATAATCTTTAGAGGAGAATCATCATTCTCCGTTCCAGAAAAAGCACTTCTGACTGCACCAATGCCTATTCTTGGCTTACATTTTTCATTCCAGTTTGTTGAATACAAAACTTTCAACTTCCTCACCTGTGCTAACTTAATCTTCCTGTGTGCTTGCAGGTACTATAGGCAAATTTATAATTCATAGAAAATTGCTGATCCACCACAAGACAACAGATAAATTATCAAATTTATAAACTTGGATGTAATCTGCAGTCAATTTTCCAAATCGGCTTGGGCTACTTTGTGCTGGATTAGTATCAGGTACTTGTGCATTTACCAACAAGACAGATGCATTTTTTTTTTATGATGCATAAAATGTTACATTATTTTTCATTGTTCTGGAGCAGTACAGAGGTTTACTAGGGTGATCCTGAGTACGGAGAGACTGCCAAATGCGAAAAGATTAAACAGGTTGGGTCTGTCTGTACTCCTTGGAGAACGAGTTGATATGATTGAAACATAAGATTTTTGAGGGGGTTAGACATGGTAAATATTAGGAGGATGTTTCCACTCATGGGAGAGTGTCGGACCAGAGGGCATAGTTACAGAATAAGGCGGTGCTCATTTAAGGTAGATTAGAGGGAAAATTGCTTTCCTTTGAATATGGTGAACCATTGGAATTCTTTGCTCCAGGAAGCTGTGGAAGCTGAGTCCTCGAACATTTTCAAGGCCGAAATCGATAAGGGTTACAGAGATAAGACAAGAAAGTGACCCGAATGTCAGAGCAGCCATGATCTTATTAAATGGCGGAGCATGCCTGAAGGGCTGAATGACCTACTCCTGTTCCTATTTCTTATACTCTTCATGAATCCCCCAATTACAGGTCAGTTCGACTGACGAG
Organism: Mustelus asterias; assembly: GCF_964213995.1. Lineage (NCBI taxonomy): Eukaryota > Metazoa > Chordata > Chondrichthyes > Carcharhiniformes > Triakidae > Mustelus > Mustelus asterias. Next base: position 150,911,393 of record NC_135803.1, on the reverse strand, counting down.
ACAACAGAACTCAACCACTTTTATTATTACGTTGTACATTTGAGTATGTTGAAATCATATGGAGAATTTAAATGCAACCCATTGTAAATTCAACAATGTATCTTATTCAGGTGGCTCAAAGATCAAACACAAATAAAGCTTCATGAAAGTAAAAATACATACATAAGAAATTTATAAATCCCTACTTAATTTTTGTCTTTTCTTTTTGTTGCTTTAAAGCTCCACGATGAATTTGTTCATTCAACTTTGAAGCATGTATCCAACACCTGTTTTGTGTTGCTCAAAGACTTTAGGTCATTTTGTTTTTTCCCCTTCATTAGTATTTGAGACCTACACACTGACATATTACAGCAGTTCATAAATTAATACAGATATGACCTAAAGTCCACCTGAAAAAGAACATTGCTATCCAAATATGATCAGCCTTAAAAGACATGTAACATTCTTGAAAGGATTATCGTTAACACCTGGACTTCGTTCTGATGCCACTGACCTTGGCAGGAACTCAAAGCACAGCTCACCTGGTGCACAGAAGTAAGTTTCATTTCAAGTTTGGAAAAACCTTATAAACTGATCAAGTCTTGAATTCTCAATTCAAAAGTAGAAATTAAGTGTTAATCAAATCAAATCACCGTGTTTTTTAAAAAAGAGAGAATTTCTTCAACATTCTCACCCCATCCTGTAGGCACTAATCCACTGGGTACTGCAGACATATGGAACCCCCCAGTACCCTACTAAATTTGCCACTCTATGTTATGTCCCAACAATGAGTGCCAATAAGTTAGCAAATGATGGAGGGCCGCACAGTTAAGCTCTCATGACATGCACAAGTCAACAAGTTGCAGTACCGGTCAGTAGTTGATTTTCTGCACCTACCTCCCTCCCTCCCGGTAGGGTGCTGAGAAAAAAAAAGCAGAATTCCCAGAAGAAAATAAAAGTCCTGAAACCAGGGAGTTGGGATATAGTTAATAGGGACACAGTTAAGTTAAAGGAACAAAAACAACAAGAAGTTGAACAAGATACTATTGGGTGAAGTTAAAGTAAAAAGCAAAGAAAGTGTTCCGAATTAAAGAACCAGGTTTAAAGTGAGATGTCAGGCAGAGGTAAATCAAATGTCTGGTGACATCTTAATAAAGCCTGTGAAGCAGTCCATGTTCTATTACTGTTGGTGTGGCTGGGTACCTGAAAGATTATGCGGAAGCTTAAATGCACATGGCAATCCAAATGAGGGGGATACTGAAAGGAAAGATTGCCATCCTGGAAGTGGATTCTTGGTGAGGGCATCCCAAAGCATTGTGTGGGAGAAGATTCCAAGTGTGTTTTTCAAGAGTGGAGTTTGGAAGCACTCGTGGAAGTCAGAGTTTCAGTGAGGCCAATTGGTTCAGTGTAAAAAGCATCTGGGGGGGATTTAACGAGAAATCCACACAAGTTATATTGGGTGACATCTGCCACTTGGTTTCAGAGTGTGCTGTACCCAACTACAGTTGGCCTGTTGGTTTACATGGTCTGTGTATTTACTGAGAATATCCGAGTAAAGATACATTTTGTGACTTATGCTAATCTCAAAAAATCTGTGTACATCTGTGAAGATATAGGTAGGGGAGTATTGTATTATAGTTCTTCTTGTTTAATATGTGTATTATTATTTTGTTTTCAGTTAATCAGCAGTCCCACAACTCTGTTCATTGATGTCTCTAAACAAAAAAAAAAGTTATGACCTATCAATCCAGGGATTCACTTCAGAATCCGACTGTCCAGTGATAACATCAGTTGAGATCATAACTGTCTAGACACCTCATTACCAGTGTCAACTGCAGCTCAGTTGGGAGCACTCTTGCGCTACATGGTGAAGGTTCAAAAATCACTCCAGAGACTGGAGTAAAAAAATCTAGGCCAAAACTCCAGTGCAGTGCTGTCAGAGTTACCGTCTTTCAGTTCAGATGTTAAACCAGGGCCGATCTGCTTTCTAAGGTGGACGTAAAAGATCCCATTGCACTATTTCCAACAAGAACAGTTATTCTCAGTAGCCCAGACAATTTATTTATCCTTCAATCAACATCACAAATACCGAGTACCTGGTAATTGTGCTATCTGTGGAAGAGAAGATACAAAACAAATATTCGCAAGTAAAATCAAAGAAAACCCAAAGTTCCCAAATCAGTACACCAAGAGCAAGAGAACAGCGGAAAAGCTAGGACCAATCAGATTAACAGGTCAACTTAAGAGTTGATGCACAAGATATGGCAGGATTCTCAATGAGTACTTTCTTCTGTCTTCACTAAGGAGACGGATGATGCAAATATTCTCATTAAAGGGTGTGAAATTAATCATAATGATAGAAAAATACTGGAAGGTCTGAAGATGGATAAATCACCAGGATCTGATAGATTGTATCCCAGGCTGTTAAGTCAGATTTTCAATGCGACCAGTTGGCTCACAGCGTGAATAATGGATGCTTTGAAGATCATTTACAATTGGGATGGTTCTAACATCCTCCACTGTGAAAAGCGAGGCAAAATGTTGATTCCTTTGGGGTCCAAAGCTATATCAGTGCTCCCCACTATCACTTCCCCAGTCTCATCCTCAAAACGACCAACATTGACTTTTGCAACTCTTCCCTTTTATATACTTGAGAATCTTTTGTTAGCCAATTGTATATTTTGTACTAGATTTTGTTCATACTTCCCTTTGCTCTTAACACTTTTTTGTAACTCTTTGGTCTTATCCTCCAGCCTGCTACTGACCTTTGCAATATGGTATGCCTTAGGGTTTGTCTTTATATTATCTTTAACTTCCTTGTTTAGCCACAAATGCATTTCCCCCCTTACAATCTTTCTTCCTCTTCAAAATATATTTTAGTTGGGAGGAATTGAATATCTCCTTAAAATGTCTGTTCCTGCTCATCAACTGTCCTACCTTTCAGTCTTTCTGCCCAGTCAGTAGGGCCAAATCTGTCCTCATGCCTATGTAATTACCTTGGTTTAACATGAGAACACTAACGTGGGACCTCAAACTTATTTCCCTCAAACTTAACGTGAAATTCAAGCATGCAATGATCACACTTGCCCAGAGGATCCTTTACTATAAGACCATTTGTAATGATTAAAAATTCCAGCTGAGGAAAGATTGAATAGACTAGGGTTGTTTTCCTTAGGAAAAAAAGTGATTGCGGGGTGACCGAATTGAGGTGTACAAAATTATGAGGGGCGTAGATAGGCAGAGCAGAAACATAATTTTTCCCCTATATGAAGCATCGATTACCTGGGGGCATAGATTTAAGCTGATTGATAGATGGATTAGAGAGGACATGAGAAAAGGCATTTTTACCTAGAGGGTGGTGGGCATCTAGAGTTCACCATCTGAATTGGAGATAAAGGCTGAAACGCTCAACTCACTTAAAAAAGGTACTTGGATCTGCATCTGAAGCGCTGTAACCTGCAAGGTTATGGACTAGGTGCTGCAAAGTGGGATTAAAATAACTGGCCAGCTTCTTTTTACTCTTTACTTTTGGCCACTGCAAACAAGATGGGCTGAATGGTCTCTTTCGGTGCCATAGATTTTCTATGATTCTGTGGAAGTTTGCTGTGTGCAAACTGACTGTCACATATCATAGAGTCATAGGTTTACAGCATGGAAACGGGCCCTTCGGCCCAACTTGTCCATGCCGCCCTTTTTTTAAACCTCAAAGCAAGTCCCAATTTCCCGCATTTGGCCCATATCCCTCTATATCCATCTTACCTATGTAACTGTCCAAATGCTTTTTAAAAGACAAAATTGTACCCGCCTCTACTACTACCTCTGGCAGTTCATTCCAGACACTCACCACCTGTGTGAAAAAATTGCCCCTCTGGACCCTTTTGTATCTCTCCCCTCTCACCTTAATATCCTTTATTCCATGTGTAGTCACTGTGTTGTATTTCAAAGGCTCTAAGTGCTGTGGCATGTACCAGGTTCATGAAAGGCATGATAAGTCAGTTTCTCTTCCACATTTGTATCACAGTTCACGTGTTAACCATCAAAGAACCACAGACTCAGCAACATACTATGTTATAAAGGTCATTCCAAAAAGAAATTAGTCAAACACCAAATTTTAGTTCATATATGAAGGTAATTTATATGGACAGGCTTCAGAAAGCACAATCTCCAGAAAAGGTCTGTCATACTGGTTGTCTGACACAGCTACCATTTGTTAAAACAATGCACCTGAAAGCACCTGCTCAAGGATTGAGTTTAACCCAAATAAGAATTCCACAGTAAATAACGTTCAAAATTTGGTTCGAAATTCATATATTGGTGAAAAACTGATAAGGATTAGTAAAACCATGCAACTGTTTTAAAGTGATAAATGCTGGAACCAGAACTGAGTTCCATGGCTGAAGGTTTTAATTATATGGTATCAGACTCAACCAAGCTGTAAGAAGAGCAACTCCAAAACTGATTTAAGAGGGGTTTATCTGAGCAAGACAACAAAGTTTGAGTTATAAGGAGGCTGGGACTTTTTTCTCTGGAGCGTAGAAGGCTGAGGGGGTGATCTTATAGAGGTCTATAAAATAATGAGGGGCATAGATCAGTTAGATAGTCAATATCTTTTCCCAAAGGTAGGGGAGTCTAAAACTAGAGGGCATAGGTTTAAGGTGAGAGGGGAGAGATACAAAAGGGTCCAGACGGGCAATTTTTTCACACGGAGGATAGTGAGTGTCTAGAACAAGCTGCCAGAGGTAGTAGTAAAGGTGGGTACAATGTCTTTTAAAAAGCATTTAGATAGTTACATGGGTAAGATGTTACAGAGGGATAAGGGCCAAATGCGGGCAATTAGGATTAGTTTAGGGGTTTAAAAAAAGGCAGCATGGACAAGTTGGGCCGAAGGGCCTGTTTCCATGCTGTAAACCTTTATGACTCTAAGTTAATTGATACTCATGCATGGGGTAGAGAAAGAGTGGTTGTCCCGCAGTCTAAACATGTGGATAAATGCAATAAATATTTCTAGGTGGCCATACTCCAGCTGAAATACAGAGACACTCCAACACAGGTATGTAGAAAGGATTACTGAAATGTACATTTTATGGATGAAGCATGTCAGGTATTTTAAGTGACCAATCAAGGCAAAAGGAACAATAAGAGTGGGTAGAGGGCTACCCTGCGAGTCTAGAATTACCCAACATGAATACAATATTGGATAATTGTGATGCAGACATTGGTGGTCTTCCCTTATTTCACTGACAAACAACCATAAGACAGGAGCAGAATTAGGCCACTCAGCCCATCGAGTCTGCTCCACCATTCAATCATGGCTGATATTTTTCTCATCCCCGTTACCCCTGATCCCCTCATTAATCAAGAACCTATCATCTATCTCAGTCTTAAAGAGACTCACTGACCTGACCTCAACTGCCTTCTGCGGCAAAGAGTTCCACAGATTCATCACACTCTGGCTGAAGAAATTCCTCCTCATCTCGGTTTTAAACGATCGTCCCTTTAGCCCAAGGTTGTGCCCCCGGTTCTAGTTTTTCCTACTAGTGGAAACATCCTCTCCACGTCCACTCTATCCAGGCCTCACAGTATCCTGTAAGTTTTAACAAGATTCCCCCCCTCATCCTTCTAAACTTCAACGAGTTTAATTATTAACACCACAGGAACAAATGATCATCAGTGGGACAAAAAGACAGAAAACAACTCAAAAGCAGGCTATGATTATCGTGGGTCTACAGAGGGAGTAGACACGTTTTTTTTAAAAATCCAGCCAATATTGAGAATTGCGAATGATGTACTGCTTCCAGTTGCCAAAATAAGGTACATAACAGATGACGTTCAAGGGGACAGAAAACTAGAAGTCAATCTTCATGGAAGCCAATGACATAAGCTGGTCTTGCAAAGGCAAAAGCAAGGTGCGAAATTAGAGAGCAATTTCTGGACCATTCCCAGTGCCATAGGATAGACCAGTTAGAACAAGATGGATTAGATCATTCAGAAATAAAAGAAGAATGTTTTAGATTCTGAATGTGTTCTGACCAATTCTGGGTGGGGGGGGGCTAGGTGGGGAAACAGTATGTGCGGGCGTGTGCACATGCGATCCTACAAAATGGGTAAATTGGGGAGATGTTAACTGAAAAAGGTCAGGTGAACAATTTATTTTCCCCCCAATTCCTGTATAAAGATGTGTGAGGGAAGGAGTTATATAATAAATGAGCTATATAATAAATTAATAGAGGCATGGTAAACAATGGGTAGGAACAATTAAGAGGAAAAGCGGTCACGAAAGCAAGTTGTCTTTCTGCCAATGCTCAAGAGTATTACAAATAAAACAGAGGAACTAAGAGCACCAAATTAGTTGAAGAAATATTATGTGGCACTAATTAAAGAACTCAGTTGCCAGTACATATGATTTTTTAAAAAGAACCAGGAAAATAGGAAAGGAGATAACCAGCAACACAAATAAAAATACAAAATAATGACGATTGTACTCTTTATATTCCTGCTTTTCTGAGTAGGAGGAATCATTTTGGGTGGAATATTGTCTACTAATGCTGCAAGGCCTAACTATTTCACTCTGAAAGCCCAAGGAAATAATATTTTAAGAGAAGTGCAACAGATATCTTTTAAGTCAGTCCTTCGAGATTCTGATTAGAGAACCATGCACAATTTTCTTTAAGTCACATATTGATTTGATTTAATACTGTCACATGCATTGATATACATGGAAAGTATTATTTCTTGCGCGCTGGACAGACAGAGTTTATCGTTCATAAAGGAAAAGGAGAGGGTGCAGAATGTAGTGTTACAATCATAGCTAGGGTGGAGCGAAAGATCAAATCAATAAAGGGTACGCCCATTCACAAGTCTGATGGCAGCAGAGAAGAAGCTGTTCTTGAGTCGGTTGGTATGCGACCTCAGATTTTAGTATCTTTTTCCTGACGCAAGAGTGTATGTCCGGAATGCGTGGGATCCTTGATTATGCTGGCTGCTTTTCCGAGGCAACGAAAGTGTAGACGGAGTTAAGCAATGGGAGGCCGATTTGTTCACAACCCTTTGTAGTTTCTTGTGATCTTTGTCAGAGCAGGAACCACACCAACCTGTGATGCATCCTTTCTGGATGTTTTCTATGGTGCATCTGTAAAAATTGAAGTCGTAGCAGACTTGCCGAATTTTCTTAGCCTCCTGAAAAAATAGTGGTGTTGTGGGCTTTCTTAGCTATAGCTTCGGCGTAGAGGGACCAGGACAGGTTGTTGGTGATCTGGATACCTAAAAACTTGAAGTTCTTGACCATTTCTACTTCGTCCCCATTGATGTAGACAGAGGCATGTGCTCAACTATGCTTCCTGAAGTCGATGACTACCTCCTTCATTTTATTGAAATTGGAGAGGTTATTGCCATCGCACTAGTTTCTCTCTTTCTTGTATTCCATCTTGTCTTTGTTTGAGAACCAACCAACTACGGTGGTGTCATCAGCAAACTTGAAAATCGAGTTGGAGGGGAATTTGGCCACACAGGCATAAGTGTATGAGTATAGTAAGGGGCCAAAGACACAGCTTTGTGGGACACCGATTTTAAGGATAATCATGGAGGTGCTGTTGCCTACCCTTACTGATTGCAGTCTGTGCATTCCCAAGTCTAGGATCCAGCCACAGAGGGAGGAGCTGAGTCCTAAGCCACAGAATTTGGACATGAGTTTTGAAGGAATAATGGTGAAGGCTGAGCTGTAGACAATAAATAGGAGCCTGACATAAATGTCTTTGTTATCCAGGTGTTCCAGGGTTCAGAGATAGGAATAGATCCCAAAACGTACTTCCAGTTAAATTGAATTCCTGACTCCTTCCTCAGACAACCAACTTATTACTGCAACAAGTATGTTTAATTAAGCTGGTGTATATTTTCTGAGTGGGGCTTCATGGATCATGACAATATTAAAAAGAAACTTCATGTTGAAATTCTCTCAGAAATGCTTGTTTTATTAAAAGAAATATCATGAATTGTGAACACAGCAAATCAGTGCAAATGGAACAAATTATTTTCAACACATGACAGGAACAATGATAAAGTTGTCCAAGTGTGAAGTATTTCACTTTAGATGTTAAGACTGGCAAATACGAACATAATCTCATGGGAATATTCTGGGGAGGAAAACATGTAAACAAAAGGGATGTACGGATCCAGATGTATTAGGCATTCAAGACCAACTCGTGCACAAAAAGCCACTGAGATGTCAGGTTTCAGCAAAGAAGGCTTAGAACATGAAAGATATATTACAATCACCACACAGAATGCTGGACAAATTTCAAACAATAACGTATTTAATTTTTCTCATGCTTACATAGGAAGTGGAAGGTTTAGTGGTTCTGTGGGTAGTGTCTCTGCCTCTGAACCAGAAGCTCCGGACTCAAGATCTTCATAGCTAAGCAAGCTCAATCATTCTGTTTCCTTAGTTGGGCCTCTCAACCTTTGGCAATTGTTTTTGTTAAAAATGGAATATATATTTTCATTCACCCTCAGATGATCTTTCCTACCATCAAATAATGACCAATGTGTGTCTTAGGCTAGCTGGTCATCCAACCAGCTTCTTTAACTGAAATATTTGTCATTTGCCACCCCCACCCCCGCTTTCATTCCCAACTCCAATAAAATGTTCATATACCAGTTTTCGATGGCAAAGTTATTCTTGAACAACTTTTTTTACTCTATTGTTACAAACTGACTGGAGTATATCCAGCATTTACAACGTGATTTCCCCATTTTGAGGAATTACTTAAAATGGATTAAAATCTAATCTGTAAACACGATTCAAAAGATCCAACATCAAATAAGAAGTGGTCCTCACTTCCAAATTAAATTTTAATCAAGAACATGTTCAAAGTATGGCCAAGGTTCAAATGTATGCTGATAAACATCCAGAATTACCTGCCCACTACTTTCCTCAAACAGTTCAAAGACATTTAAAAGGGGAATCCGTGCTCTTTTTATTCAAATTCTGTCAGATTTGGTGTTTACAAGCAACATAATTATTTTATTGCGAAATCAAGTTGCTCTGCTGGAGTTTCTTTTGTGAAATATAATCTTCAAAATGGGGAACTCTGATGTCTCCAGAATTGACATGGGCGTAGGGAGAAAAAGAGAGAAGTACTTTCAGTTCAAAGTACCCACTCAGGAAACTATTTTATATTTGCACCAATTTTCTTTTTGAAAATGCTGACAAATCCCAAAGCAGAAAATTAGCATTTATGCATTTTGTTGAGAACCTGCCTGGAATCATCGCTGAGGGCCATGAGATCCTTCAGCATCCAGAACAGCCCACCTCTTTCATTGGAAGTCCAGATTTCAAAACAACTTTGGGATTAACGCATTACTGCCAGAAACCAGACGACAGGTTGGTTTTTTTTGCTGCTTGGGATATATTAGCGCAATGGTTAGGTAACCAGACCAATAATCCAGACCTCGGAACTAATAATTGACATAACGGTTTGAGGATTTTATTTTTAAATTTGGAAATCAAAGGTTGATATTTTAAGTGACCATGCAGATTCAGATTGTTGTTAAAAACGAATGGTTTAGGGAAGATCAGAGGTTGGGAATTCTACGGCGTGTAACTCACTTCATAACTCCCCAAAGTCTGTCCATCATCTACTAGACAAGTCAGACGTGTGTGCGACTTGCCTGGATGAGTGCAGCTCCAAAAAAAACTGAAGAAAGTCAACACCAGGATAAAGCAGTCAACAAAATCAGCAGCTTATCCACCACTCCATCCAGGACCAATGATACATGGTGGCAGCCTGTAACATATACAAGATTGGAGCAACTCGCTCACCGCTCCTTAGACAGCAACTTCCAAATCCATGAACCTCTATAGCTAGAAGGACAAGGGCAGCAGTCGCATAGGAACACCATGACCTGCAAGTTCCCCTCCGAGCTACACACTATCCTGACTTGTAACTAAATCACTATTCCCTCAGAGTCATCAAATCAAAATCCTAAACTCCTCTCCCAACAGCATGGTGGGTGTACCTACACAAACTGCAGAGGTGGCTCAACACAACTTCGCAGGACCAATTATAGAAGGGCAAATGTTGGCATTGCCAATAACACCCACATCCCATGAAAGAATAAAAAAGGAAACCTCCCATCCTGAGCAGGTCTATATGTGGCTAATACCACATCATCATGCATGATTCTATATTGCTCACTCAAATGGTCAGCAAGCAACTCAGTTGTGAAAGCCCAGCACCACCTTTTCAAGGACACCTAGGGATGGGTAATAAAACACTAACCTGTCTATTGACAGCTATTTCTCACCATTGATTTATTTTTAAATTTTGAATTCACAGCAAGGGACATTGAAGTGGTTTTATGACAGTTGCATTGCAAATTAACTAAAAGGGAATTAGGTTTGGCAGTTTAAATAATATGAATTCGTGTAAAAGATCCATGACAGAGTGGAAGACTAGACAACGGGAAATATAAATAATTTGATGAGGCCAGCAGGACACAACTACGAAAGGTATTTAAGCTAAACTGATGCTATAATTAGTTCTGAAAAAAAGGTTTTTGGGCCATGAAGTCTGCTTTTGTTCTGGTTTACACATCCAATATTTATCATTCAGTTGACTTCTTTGATTTGATTTATTGTCACATGTATTGGGATATAGTGAAAAGTATTGTTTCTTGCGTGCTATACAAACAAAGCATACTGTTCAGAGTACATATGGGAGAGGAAGGATACAAAATATAGTGTTACACTCATAGCTAGGGTGGAGATAAAGATTAGCTTAATATCAGGTAGGTCCATTCAAAAGTCTGATGGCAGCAGAGAAGAAGCCCCCCCCCCCCCCAAAAAAAGAATATGTCCTTGATTATGCTGGCTGCTTTTCTGAGGCAACGGGAAGTGTAGATGGAATCAATGGATGGGAGGCTAGTTTGCATGATGGGCTATGTTCACAACTCTTTGTAGTTTCTTGCAGTCTTGGTCAGAGCAGAAGCTGTGATACATCCAGATTGGATGCTTTCTATGGTGCATCTGTAAAAAGTAGAGTTGCAGCGGACATGCCGGATTTCCTTAGCCTCCTGAGAAAGTAGAGGCGTTCATCGGTTTTCTTAACTATAGGGTCAACGTTGAGGAGCCAGGGCAGGTTGTTGGTTCTCGGATCAAAGCAACAAATCTTTGTTTTTCAAAAAAACATGTGAAGTTGCTGGAATCGTTACCAGCAATTTAAGGCTGTATTCTTCATAGTTTTCTTTTTAAATTGTCATATCGTAACACAAGGAATTTGCAGTCACATTGTTAAAAACAAAACCAGATCAACAAACAAAGTCATGCAAGTTTAAGGGCTGAAGCAATTTGTTCTTGCTTACACACATGTACTTTCTCACCACAGCCTCCAGATTGCTGGTCTTCATTTAGTTGTAGACAGAGGTTGAAAATCCACTTCAATTTGCAACTATCCCATTTTCAGCCAAGGACAGACCTATCCTCATCTGCTTATTAGGAAATGCCCTTACTCTCCAGTTTGTAGGCACAGCAAAGATTGGAACAAATGTTCTGAAATTACAAGATAACTCACTGTAGTCTCATGAACTTGCCATTATGTCATATTCCTTGCTGTACTTCCAAACTGTTTGATGTGTTTCTGGTTTTCTGTGCTTTTTTTGTCAAGATTGACTTAGCAAACCAGGGGGAACTGCATCAGCAGAGCTCTCAACAATTTGAAAGCGGAGGAAGCGTTCCAGGGGTTCTTTGAGATACTGTGAAAACAAATGTTCAATTCATTACTTCAATGGCTGATGGTTACGATTTGTCACCTTAACTTAACTCACTAGGCCCGGTGACAATTATGCTAGACTTGGAATCTGCTTAGAGATTATTTCTTACAATTCCTCATTGCTTCTTTCAAGGAGAAGCAAGCCAGATAGCTTGGGTTACGCAGCTACCTGAAAATTGTATCCAAAGGACTAGACGGTCGAATGCCATTTCTTGTTTTATCAATTGAAGGCAGAGGAAACATATTTACTAATAACTCCAAAATGTGACTGCATAACTTGGGGACATGTACAATGCTTTGCACCTTGTGTCTGCATACATTTCTAACAAATAAAATAGTACGTCTCTATTATATACACAGGAAAATCCTGTAAGAGGGCTACTGCCTTCTGTTTTATAGCAACTGAGCTCAAGCCCCAATGATTTCAAAAGTCCTGTTCTGAGATGCATGTTGACGAGGTTACTTGGGTAGAATAGTATGGGTTATACCATTTGTGCTCAGCCCTTCTGGTCTTCACCATAGCTAAAAGTTTGTTCTGATGCAGGCTCAAATAACAACACATAACAGGAAGAAAAAGGTAGATCATCATGTTCTTTGACAGTGGGGATTTTTATTTTCTGATGATGGCTTGGTTGATGATATCGGGCTACATTTTTAAAAAATCATTCTCTGAATTTGGGTATCGCTAGCACCTTAAACTGCAGCCGCAGCACTTTGATGCAACAGAACATCTTAATGAATAACTGTTGAGGCAAGAATCAACCACTCTAACATGGGGCTTAAGTTACATGGAGACCAGAATCTAAAGATGGCAGCTTTCTTTCTCAAAAAGGATCAAACCAGTTTGGTCTTTAATGGCAACTAAACTTTTAAACAAAGATATTTCATTCTCAAACCTCTATGTGGCACCCTCCATCAGAGCTTTAGCTTTGTCTTTATCTCTGACAAAGGGTCATCCAGACTTGGAACTTTGGCTCAATTCTCTCTCCACAGATGCTAATAAACCTGCTGAGATTTTACACCATTTTCTGTTTTTGCTTCAGATTCCAGCATCCACAGTATTTTGCCCATATCATTTATGATGTCAGCATTGCCCAGAACTATTTCCAATGTGTCAGGATTAAAATGAGGTCACTTCAGCAACAATATTTTGATTTCAAGGATTCCTGCAATCTTGGGCATGTCTTCAAGATTCCAGAGCTCCTCATGAATTGCTGAATTTAAGAGTACAGTTCAACTGTACTCAATGAGCTTGGTGTGCGTCCTTCTGGATTCCAACTGGAAACATGTGGACAAACACTGAATCGACAAATGAGCTTAACTATGATTCTGACAAGATACATACACATCCAGAGATTTGGCATGGTTTCACGGGGACAACTTAATATAGTGTGCCCATACGTACTATTGCTCACCACAATAAATGCTGTCAGAATGCTATTAGACATCGGGTCACATGAAAAATAAACCACTTTTCACACTCAGGATAAACTGCCACATTACTTCCTTTTATAATCCAGTTTGTTAACCTTCTTTAATTCTATAACCCTTAATATTTTACAATAATCTTTCATGTGGTACCTTGTTGAACGGTTTCCTATAATAAATGAACACTATATCCCTAGAGAGGCACAAAAAGCAACAATGACCTGCATTTATGTCAGACTTTTACATATCCCTTGCTAAAACACAATTTTCCCACCTCTACTCATTCATTTTTAATTGATATATACACAGAGCATGGTGCACTTAAGAACTGACTGTGAAAGCATTAAAAGTAGCAACAAGTGGAATAAGTCACGAGTTAAACTCCTTTTGAAATGGCACTGTCTCCAGAATAAGGAAAATCTATTAATCAAATAACCGTCATGGTCAACATTCTCTACAGCTGAACTCTAAATTAAAAGGATGCCTTAATGATTTACAGAATAGCAATTTAATTTTCTGTCTCACAATGCTAAAATGGAGAATAACTTTGGACTCTGTAAAAGCGCTAAAGATTAAAATTTAGCAGATGTTGCTCCATGAGACAAGGAAATGTCACTGGAGAATTGTAATTACACCGCAATTATTAATCATTTCTAGGTGTCATGTTCAGATTTTATCTCCAATCAATTTTTAATCGTTAAAAGATACGCTATCTGAAGTTGCAGCCTTAAAAAAGAAGAAATGACTCAAAGTCTTGATATGATTAAAATCAAATTACATAAAAGCTAAATTTGGCTAAAATAAGATCTGGCCAATGTCAGGTGAGGGTAGTGTAGGCCTCCAGGTCCTACTTAGATAAGGGAAACATTGACAGAAAATTCCAAACGTGTGCAAAACCTTTTGCTGTCAACTTTCTTATTTTCCTTTCTGAAAACTTTCTTATCTTCCTTTCTGGGCGGCACGGTAGCACAGTGGTTAGCACTGCTGCTTCACAGCTCCAGGGACCTGGGTTCAATTCCCGGCTTGGGTCACTGTCTGTGTGGAGTTTGCACATTCTCCCCGTGTCTGCGTGGGTTTCCTCCGGGTGCTCCGGTTTCCTCCCACAGTCCAAAGATGTGCGGGTTAGGTTGATTGGCCAGGTTAAAAATTGCCCCTTAGAGTCCTGAGATGTGTAGGTTAGAGGGATTAGCGGGTAAATATGTGGGGGTAGGGCCTGGGTGGGATTGTGGTCGGTGCAGACTCGATGGGCCGAATGGCCTCCTTCTGCACTGTAGGGTTTCTATGATTTCTATGAAAAGGCAAGCAGTTGTTAAAATAAGACACCAATGGTCACAATCTCGCAAACCTATATGGCCTCAGGCATCACTTCAAAACCCACTTGAATAATGGAATCTTAGACTACTCTAGTCAGATTCTTCATAGAAAGAGGTTGATTATGCAAATCACTCAAATTATTGAAGGCTGAAGATTCAAATACTGGAATAGAAGTTGCTAAAAAGCAAAATAATAAAAACAGCAAAATGACAATGGCACATCTGTAATAGTTGGTGTATGTTCTTTTAATAGTTTCACCAAGTTTAGAAAAATATTGTTCCATCATGCAAAATGTCTGTGAAGATCAATCAATAAATGCTCGAGAATTTTTTTTTAAAACAACCAATTTTCTTCACACTAGACAGTCAACTGATTGGCAGAAATCATCTGGTCCAATTGTGCTTTTTTTGGTTAAAGTTAGTTCACATTTTAGGTTTCTCTCCAGTCTTTCTCCATTCCCAGAAACCTACCTCCCATAGAAAACTGATTAAATGTTCAGATTTTTGAATGGTCAGCCCTTAATTGGCATTGAAACAGGGGGCAGCAACGGAATAACAAAATGTGGGCCTCAACTTGATTCCCCACAGCAGCCACCAGTGAAGGGGCTGTGCGCTCCGATGGAGAAATTTATTGATCATGCTGAAGCCCTCCACAGCAGTTGGAGGAAAGTGTGATGTCACAATCGAGATAGAGACCTAGCAACCAAAGCAAGCCACCCCTTGTTTCATTGATGTTGACCTTGATCTAAGGCTGGAGGCCCTTGGAGAGAGGAGAGAGATCTTCATCACTGAGGGCGACTGAGGAGACACCCACCTTGGCTAACTTCTCTGCTTAGCATAATCTCCCTCCACCCCCTTCTGCTCCCCAGGTGAGCAGAGCTTTCTTTCTTTCCAGGGCTTCACCATCATCAAAGGTGTACACACCTCTGGGCCTGTGTTATGGAGAGCACAACAGACAATGGCAGTAGCCAGGACCTGTGCAGGGGGTATTGGAGGGCACCACCTAACAGGTCCAGGAATTACATCTTTGGATGTCTGATCACCTGCTTAATGGCTGTTCAACTGATCAGGTGGCATTGGTTACATCACACCTCTGTGCTTCTGTCTGGCAGTCCTGTAGTGAGGCAAGTAACTATCTCTTCCTCTAGCATCCATCTATGAACGTTGGAGGAAAATAGAAGCAGCCTGTATGAGGACAAGAGATGATGTGGAGATGCCGGCGTTGGACTGGGGTAAACACAGTAACAGTAACAGCAGAGACACAAAATCAAGTTACAGAATACTGATTAGAATACAAATCTCTACAGCCAACCAGTTCTTAAAGATACAGACAATGTGAGTGAAGGGAGCATTGAGCACAGGTTAAAGAGATGTGTATTGTCTCCAGACAGGACAGCCAGCAAGTCCAGGGGGCAAGCTGTGGGGGTTACTGATAGTGTGACATAAAGCCAACATCCCAGTTTAGGCCGTCCTCATGTGTGCGGAACTTGGCTATCAGTTTCTGCTCAGCGACTTGGCGCTGCCGTGTGTCGTGAAGGCCGCCTTGGAGAACGCTTACCCTTGGAGAACGCTTACCCGAAGGTCAGAAGCCAAATGCCCGTAACCGCTGAAGTGCTCCCCCACAGGAAGAGAACAGTCTTGCCTGGTGATTGTCGAGCGGTGTTCATTCATCCGTTGTCGTAGCGTCTGCATGGTTTCCCCAATGTACCATGCCTCGGGACATCCTTTCCTGCAGCGTATCAGGTAGACAACGTTGGCCGAGTTGCAAGAGTAGGTACCGTGTACCTGGTAGATGGTGTTCTCACGTGAGATGATGGCATCCGTGTCAATGATCCGGCACGTCTTGCAGAGGTTGCTGTGGCAGGGTTGTGTGGTGTCGTGGTCAATGTTCTCCTGAAGGCTGGGTAGTTTGCTGTGGACAATGGTCCGTTTGAGGTTGTGCGGTTGTTTGAAGGCAAGAAGTGGGGGTGTGGGGATGGCCTTGGCGAGATGTTAGTCTTCAATGACATGTTGAAGGCTCCGGAGGAGATGCCGTAGCTTCTCCACTCCGGGGAAGTACTGGACGACGAAGGGTACTCTGTCCACCGTGTCCCGTGTTTGTCTTGAGGAGGTCGGTGCGGTTTTTCACTGTGGCGCGTCGGAACTGTCGATCAATGAGTTGAGCACCATATCCTGTTCTTGTGAGGGCATCTTGCAGCGTCTGGAGGTGTCTGTTGTGATCCTCCTCATCCCAGCAGATCCTGTGTATAGGGAGGGCTTGTCCGTAGGGAATGACTTCTTTAACGTGTTTAGGGTGGAAGCTGGAGAAGTGGAGCATCATGAGGTTATCCGTGGGCTTGCAGTACAGTGAGGTGCTGAGGTGACCGTCCTTAATGGAGATGTGCGACCGTCCTTAATGGAGAGTCCAAAGATGTGCGGGTTAGGTTGATTGGCCAGGTTAAAAAAAAAAATTGCCCCTTAGAGTCCTGAGATGCGTACATTAGCGGGTAAAATATGTGGGGGTAGGGCCTGGGTGGGATTGTGGTCGGTGCAGACTCGATGGGCCGAATGGCCTCCTTCTGCACTGTAGGGTTTCTATGATTTCTATGATGTGCGTGTCCAAGAATGTAACCGATTCCGGAGAGTAGTCCATGGTGAGTCTGATGGTGGGATGGAATTTGTTGATGTCATCAAAGAACAAAACAGCACAGGAACAGGCCCTTCGGCCCTCCAAGCCCGTGCTGCTCCCTGGTCTAAACTAGACCATTCTTTTGTATCCCTCCATTCCCACTCCGTTCATGTGGCTATCTAGATAAGTCTTAAACGTTCCCAGTGTGTCCGCCTCCACCACCTTGCCCGGCAGCGCATTCCAGGCCCCCAAACCTCCGTGTAAAATACGTCCTTCTGATATCCGTGTTACACCTCGCCCCCCCTCACCTTGAACCTATGACCCCTCGTGAACGTCACCACCGATCTGGGAAAAAGCTTCCCACCGTTCACCCTATCTATGCCTTTCATAATTTTATACACCTCTATCAAAGGAAGAAAATGTCATGGATGTATCTAGTGTATAGCATCGGTTGAAGGTCCTGTGCGGTGAAGAAGTCTTGTTTGAACCTGTGCATGAAGATGTTGGCATATTGAGGTGCGAATTTGGTCCCCATGGCTGCCCCATGTGTCTGGATGAAGAACTGGTTGTTGAAGGTGAAGACATTGTGGTCCAGGATGAAGCGGATGAGTTGTAAAATTGCATCTGGAAACTGGCAGTTGTCGGCATTGAGTACTGAGGCCGTTGCAGCAATGCCATCATCGTGGGGGATGCTAGTGTAGAGTGCTGAAACATCCATTGTGACGAGGAGTGCTCCTGGTTCAACTGCTCCACAACGTGCAGCGCCAAGGGAATCTCCTTAACAAATTCCAAGGCCCCTTTGCCATGCTGATATTCTTATGGGGTTAGGGTGTTGGATTAGGACAATCCTAACTGATTTCCCAGTTTGTACCCACCTCCCTTCATGACGGTGGCACAGTGGTTAGCATTGCTGCCTCTCAGCACCAGGGACCCAGGTTCAATTCCCAGCTTGGGAAGTCTGCACTTCTCCCAGTGTTTCTTCCAGGTACTCTGATTTCCTCCCACAGTCTGAAAGACGTGCTAGTTAGGTGCATTGGCCATGCCAAGTTCTCCCTCAGTGGTCCCAAACAGGCGGCGGAGTGTGGCAACTAGGGGATTTTCACAGTAACTTCACTGCAGTAAGCCTACTTGTGACACTAATAAATAAATTTTAAAACCAGCTTTAAATATTCAATACACCCCTTCCATCAAGTTGTTAAGTTTTTAAACCAATTGGCCTCAATAGTTAAGTTTTTTTCCCTTGACCAGGTACACATTACTGCAGCTAACCTGGATATCTCCACAGTTGCACTCCAAAAGAGCAAGATTGATGCTACCAGAAACTAGTTTCTTTCTAAAAAGCGTCTTTCAACTTCACAATATGTCAAGATTGCAGAGGTAACCGAATTCCAGGTTGAATCCATGCATTGGCAGTTAGGCCTGCAGTGCAGATGTGTAGACTGCTTTTAAAAATCAGAACATAAATACAATCATATTTCACATATTACATACTCACTGGCAGACAGTGGGATTAGGTTGTGTGTTTTTATTGTAATGGTAGAGATACTACTTCAATAACCTAATTGGAAATGACTGCCTCTAGTTGAGAAATTAAAATATTCAAGTGCTTTCTATGCAAATAAAAATAAATAGCATTCCAATTCAATCCGTCTTTGGCTTATATTAGAAGTAGGCAATTTCGGATGGATAAGCATTTGGATTGACAGTTCACATTTCGTTATGCAATTTTGCAGAGTACAGGATCAGCAACTTCTTTTCTTCATTCAAGGATTAAAATTTATTTTAGCGGCACAAGTAGGTTTGCATTAACACTGCAATGAAGTTACTGTGAAGATAGGAGCTTTGCTGGCTAGGTCAGCATTCAATGTCCATTCCAAATACCCTTGAAATGCCCTACACCATGGCAATCCATGCGGTGTAGGTAGGTACATGCACTGCTTGTTCAAAAGTTTATTGTTCTAATGTCTCAACAGCAAGTACCTCCTTCAGCGCTTGTTATTAGACAATCATTTTTTTTTAAAAAGCAAACTGCAAAAATGCTACCATAGCAATGCAAGTTTGGATAATCATCTTCATTCTGATGCCATAAAAATGTCACTGCATATTCATGGACAATTAGTAAATAATAGGATATTAAAATCAAGCTGCACAATTATATGCAAATTATTAAACATAAATGTGCACATATTTAGTGCACAAGTCTTCGCATTTTCTTTTAAAACAAATTTGAACTCCTTGCCGACCTCACTCAGACAATTCCCTGGAATTTAGGATACTCAGGGATGATTTGATCAAAGTTTTCAGGAGTTAATGTGAACGTACCTATGGATAGAAATAAACTACCTCCACTGGTTGGGCAGTCTATGACTATGGGGGACATGCAAATAGCAATTATTGCTAGTTCAATTGTAAACTTCAAATCTGAGATTTAGGTTTTCATTATCCACAGGCATAAGGGACTTGGAGCAAAGGCAGAAAGAGTTACATCACAGGTCAGCTGTGATCTCACTGAATGACAGAAAAGACTCCACGTTTATTTATTAGTGTCACCAGTAGGTTTACATTAATACTGCAATGAAGTCACTGTGAAAATCCCCTAGTTGCCACACTGCGATGCCTCTTCGGGTACACAGAGGAAGAATTTAGCATGGCTAATGCATCTAACCAGCTTTTGGACTGTGGGAAGAAACCGGAGCACCTGGAGGAAATCCACACAGACATGGGGAAGAACATGCAGACTCCACACAGACAGTGACCCAAGCTGGGAATCGAACCTGGGTCCCTTGCGCTGTGAGGCAGCAGTGCTAACCACTGTGCCACCCCTAAATGACCTAATCCAATTCTTTCACTCCGGTGCTATTATTCTGTATCACATTGGTTTTTTCATCCCATGTTATGACAGAAAATCATGTTGAGTCTTCATTATTTAATTAAACATGTAGCTACAACATATTTTTACAGTCCTGCCTACAGCATTATAGGTCAAGATTCAGTAATGTTTGGAAGAATAATTTACAAATATGGAAACCTTTAACAATAACCTATTTTTTTCTTTATCATCTCAGAAACCAACCAAATTCAGGTACATTTTAAGGGTCCAACCCTAACCAAAATAACTCAATACTGTTCAACAGGCTCACCAATGCCTCAAGGTAAAAGTTTAATTTTCACGTTCAAATGCCACTACAGCATACTCCTGTAACCTCCTCTAGCTTCCTCCAAGGATTCTGGCCTTGAGTATCAGCTAACCATCAGTGGCCATGCCTTCATCTGCCCAGGCCCCAAGCTCTGGAATTTGCTCCTTGCCTTTCCACCTCTCCTCCCTGAAACTGTCAGTTGAAATCTACCTCTTCAACCAAGCACTACTTGGTCACCAATCCTAATGTCTTCATCCTTGACTCCATGTCAATTCATATTCTATTAAGCTCCTGTGAAGTACTTTGGGATGTTTGATTACATGTGGGGCATATGTAAATATGCGTTTTGTTGTTGATGATGCAATAAAGGCTCTAAATTCACTCATTCTGCGTTCTGCCAAAAGGAATGACCCTGAAGAATGAAGAATTGTAAGCAATGCTCAGTCCACTGAACATTTTCATAAACAGGAAGGCAAACTAAGTTAAACTAACAGTAGAAGAGATCACAAGTTCAAAATTTTAATCAGTGACCAACAAAAGAAACCAACTTCAGGTCAGGATAACGTACATAAAACTCATGGAACAATTTTAATTATTAAAAGTCATGATGAGGAAAAGAATGCATTATTTTGGCTCATCCCTCCAAAAGAATCAATCATCTATTTCAGATTTATCTTGGCTTCTGACGCCTTCATAGGAAACAAATGAGTAACAGAGTGAATAATATAAACAAGTTAAAACAAACTTTACACAGCGCTTTTACTGATGATTACTAACTGGAAGGAGATCAATAACTTTCCCTAAATAGTTTTCAAATCTTATTCCTGTATAGTCAGCCTTTTAACAAGTATATCAAATTATGACTAATATTTTCTAAGATGAAGGAGTTGAGAAATTACTGCACAACTATCAAACATCCACTAAACACTAAAAACAGACCCCAGTGTTGCCAAACCACAGGTTCCTTTGCCAGCCCAATGATCAGTTTGGGTTCTACCAGGGCCACACGGTTCCTGACCTCATTAGTTCATGTTTGAACCATGGTTGTAAAGAGCTGAACTCCAGAGGTGCAGAGAGTGACTGCCTTCGATATCAATGCAGCATTTGAACGAGGGTGGCAGCAAGGAGCCCGAGCAAAACTGGAGTCAATGGGAATTAGAGAGAGAACTCTCCAATGGTTGGAGTCATACCAGGCAGAAAATGTTGTTGAAGATCAATCACTCAGCCCCAAAACATTGTTGCACAAGTTCCTCAAGGTTAGTGTTCTAGGCTCAATCACTTCAGTTTCATTAATGACCCTTCCTGTAGGATGTTAGAAATGGCAACGATTAGAGATTCCTCAGATACTGATGCAGTCTATGCCCATATATAGCAAGACCCAGACAACATTCAGGTTCAGGCTGATGTGGCAACCCCAGGCAACAACCACCTCCAACAACAGAAAATCCAACCACCACTCCATAACATTCAAAAGCATTACCATCGCTTGACCAGGCATTCTTTTTTCTAAGCCGATGTTTTTGAGAAAGGCCGATGTCTTGAAATAAAATCTTTTAAATTACTATTTAAAAACACTAAAAAATGTAAAATGAATATTGTGAAATATGCTCTTCAAAATTATTTTTCATTTACTATATCTGCCCAACGTGGAAAATTGCCCAGATATGTCCAGTACACAGAAAAGCAGGACAAATTACCACTCCACCAGTCTACCCTCCATCATCAGTAATGAAATGGGTCATGAGCAGCACTATGGAGTGGCACTTGCTTAGTAATAATCTGCTCACTGGAGCTCAGTTGGCTCAGAAGGTCATTTAGTAGCTCCTTGCCTCATTACCGCCTTGGTTCAAACATGAACTGAAGAACTGAATTCCAGAGGTGAGATGAGAATAACTGCCCTTGATATCAAGGTTGCATTTGACGAGTGTGGCATCAAGGAGCCCTAGCAAAACTGGAGTCAATGGAAATCAGGTGGAAAATCCTCCACTAATTGCAATCATACAAAGCACAAAGGAAGATGGATGTCATGGCTGGAGGTCAATTAATCACCTCAGTTCCAGGACATCATGCCCTCCCCAACAGGACTGTGGGTGTACCTACACAAGGGCTGCAGTGGTTCAAGGCGGCAGCTCACCACCACCTTCTCAAGGGCAATTAGAGATCATCAATAAATGTTTAGCTAGACAGCAACACGCACAACCCACAAAGAAAGAAATTTGGACAAATGAAATTGATTAAAAAAAAGACTTTTTGTGCATAATAAAAATATAATTTGAATCAATCACTTGGTTCATTAACTCTGCCAATATAATGATGGCATGTTGTTCCAATCCATAGGCTGGTATAATGTTGATATTGTAGTCACATGAATTAGATCTGTAACATTTCTCACATTCCATCACTACATGTCATAAAAGGAGCAATACAAGATTATAAAAGTAGCTCAGAATATCTATCAAGCCCTATATAACCAAGCTATAAATGTACCAATTTAAGAGGGTGAAATAAAGTTTTAAAATATCATAAATAGAAAGGCTTATTATAAAAACCACAGAACCAACAGTGACAAGGCACCAGAGAGGGTGCAGACAGGGACTGAGAGTACTGCTGTGTCTAAAATCAACAAACTGACAGTAAAAAATAAATGGAGCAATTGATTTCAGTAAATTGGAAAGAGGAGGAACGTGGGGAAAATTCAACAGAAGCAATATGTAGAGAAGCAAAATTACAATATTAGGTTAGGAAGTTGCCGAAGGAAAAATTAAACAACAGCCCGAGAGCAGGAAGAAACAAGAGAAAGTGAAATTGTGGTTTCCAAGTTCAAGACAAAAGGAAAGGGAGCTGGGGGGGGGGGGAAATCTAAATTAAAGATAGCCTGAAATAAAATGGCAGAAATACGAACCTAGGTAATGCACCCAACGGCATCAATAGTGTTTAAAATTTGTAACAGTATGGTGACATGTAATAGTCAACATAAGAATTCTATGAATATTTACATAGTATTTTACATTGCAAGTCTATGAGAAGTCTTTTATCTATGTACAAATCCTGTTTACAAAATCTCTGTCAATGTTTCCCCATTATAAAATCCTATGTACAATAAAATCTGCCTCCGCAGATTCGTGACATAACCGCCCTCCCACTGGTGGACATGTAGTCGCACCACAGTTTTGGATGTCATAAGTTTGCTACTTAACTGTAAATAAAATCAATAATATAAAACAATGAAACGTAGGTCTTTAAAATGGTAATTGAGTTACATCTGAGCAATCTGTTTCAATTACACCCCACCCTCTAGGCACAATTCAACTCCATTGACCACAGTTAATCCCTATTGCTTTTATACTGCACAATGGTTGATTGTTATAATATTGCTTGTCAAAAGCTTTGACAGCCGCAAGAAAGGTTTTTAGACAGAGACTTTTACTAATACCGAGATGGGCAACAATCGTTAGAGCAACATGTAAAAATGGCCAATTTCTCACTGCACATCCTCTTTCATTCCAATGAATTTTGGTTTGCTGTTTATTAGATGCAGTGTTTTCAAAAATGTAACTCAATATATGGGCCAACATTCCTTAGTCGAGACATTTCCTTTGTTTTTTTAAGTTTAATAAAACATGCATTTGAAAGTACATAGCACATCTCTCTACCATTTTAAGCAAACAGGATGGAAAGGGTTTGCAGGAGATGACCAGAACAACAGAATGAGGCATTTCAGTTATTTTGAAGGGCAACAGAACCTATATGTGTATTCCTGAAGAGAAGAAAAAGTAATGGGAAGATTTAATAGGGGTGTTCAAAATTACGAGATTTTTTTCAAAAATCAACTAGACCCGGAGAAATTGTTTTGTGTGGCAGGGGGAATCGATAATTAGAAACAGTTGGCAAAACATTCAGGTCAGGGATGAGGAGAATGTCTTTTATACACACAGTTGTGAATATGCATTGCCTGAAAGACAGACTTGATTGTAATTTTGAGAAAGGAATTGAATATATACTTGGAAAAGGTGATATTTGTGCCACACAAGTGCAAGCAGTGACTATCTCAAAACCGAGAGAATCTAACCATTGCTCCTTGACATTTAATCACATCAACACTAGCACATTACCACTGACCAGAAACTAAATTGAACCAGCTATATAAATACTATAGCTGCAAGAGCAGATCAGAAACAGAGTTCTGGACAAAGTCACTCACCTATTGGTTCCCCGAAGTCTATCCATCATTTACAAGACACAAATTAGTGATGCAAAAGTTTCCCCTTTTCTGAATGAAAGTAGGTCTCACAACATTGTCCTGGATGGTGTTGAGTGTCTACAAAGCAGTCCACTTGATTGGCACTCCAGCCACCACCTTTAACGTTCATGCCCTCCACCACTCGCAACCATGGTAGCACTGTGTACCATCAACTAGATGCACTGCAGCAAATCAAGGCTCCTTCGACAATACTTTTGAAACCCATGACCTCTACTACCTCAAAAGGACAAGGGCAGCAAACACATGGGAAAACAACCATCTGCATTCCCCTTCAAGCCACCCATCATCCAATTTACAACCATATTGCTGTTCCTTCACTGTTACTGGATCAAAATCCCAGAATGCCCTTCCTAAAAGCACTGTAGGCATGCCTCCACTGTCAAGGTTCGTTTTTCAGAAACCCTTACGTACTTGATGCAAGAGCAAGACACTAATGTTTATAAGGAAACCCAGTCCTTTATTTTCAAGCAAGTACAAGCTTTTTGGAGAATCGCATTTCTAACTCAGCACAGTGTTCTGAGTTTAGCTGAGCGATACTACTCCAACAGGGGGAAAGTTCCTCCCTTTATACTACCTTTACAGCAATTAGTCACGTACACAGTGTTGCTTCACCCAAATCACATGCTTAGCAACAGCAAGTATAAAATACAAAGACAGTATGAGAAAAACCATAAATATGTCGAAAACCCACCCCCAGTTACCATCGAAATTACACATCTACCACTGTTCGAGTGTGAGATAGCAACTGTTTCCCATATATCTTGGGACGCTACATTGCACATAAAGCGAATGTTATCTCCCTCAAACAAGGACACATTAGCAGAGTCCAGTCTAGACCGGTCTGTTCGAGCAGGAGTTTATCTACAAGGTCAGGAGCAGTTCAGAATAGGGAATATGTGCTGATTGTTCACAAATTGTTCAAAACAACAAAATGTAGTTAAGTTTCTCAAATGGCCAAGATCAGAGGAAATTCATGGGATGTTAACCCCTTAACATCTCACCACCAGAGAGCCTGCAATAGCTCAAGTGGTAGCTCACCATTGCCTTAGAAAGAGCAATTAGGGATGGGCACCAAATGCTGGCGTTGCCAGCAGCACCCAAATCCCATGGAAGAATTAAAAAGGAAAATCTAGCCGGGCTGCAGGGAAAAGGAGTGGAACCAATTGGATAGCACTTTCAAAGAATGAGCACAGACATGTTGAACTAAATTTGATTTATTATTGTCACATGTATTAACATAGTGAAAAGTATTGCTTCTTGGGCACTATACAGACAAAACATACCGTTCATAAAGAAAACGAGAGAGTGCAGAATGCAGTGTTACAGTCATAGCTAGAGTGTAGAGAAAGATCAACTTAATGCAAGGTAAGTCCATTCAAAAGTCTGACAGCAGCAACTCTTGAGTCGGTTGGTACGTGACCTCAGATTTTTGTATCTTTTTCCCCGACGGAAAGTGGTGGAAGAGAGAATGTCCAGGGTGCGTGCGGTCCTTAATTATGCTGGCTGCTTTGCCGAGGCAACGGGAAGTGTAGACAGAGTCAATGGATGGGAGGCTAGTTTACGTGATGGATTGGGCTACATTCACGATCTTTTGTAGTGCCTTGCGGTCTTGGACAGAGCAGGAGCCAGACCAAGCTGTGATACAACCAGAAAGAATGTTTTCTATGGTGCATCTGTAAACGTTGGTGAGAATCGTAGCTGGTATGCCAAATGTCTCCTTCTGTTTAGGCTCCGAGACAGAGTTGGGAGATAATCTATAAAAATTTGCTCCGCTGCACTACATACTGGCCAGAGGACACAACTACGCTGTTACAGGCAAGAATTCACATTTGGGATTGCCATTCTATAATGTTTACAAAAACATTTCCACTGTTTATATTAAGCAGCATCCAGAAATAGTGACAACATAATGTGTATCAGGCAGCGATAAAGAACAGGGGTGAAGAGTGCAAGAGAAGTCAGAAAGTGCCACAAAACCTGAGAAGTCCTAAAGAAAGAAATGACATACTGCAGGGAAAGTGCGAGAGCAAGAACAGAAAGTTGCTAATAATTTCTGAATATCATTTGTAATGCAATTTTCTGTGATAATTCAACTTATTCTGCAAGGTCATAGTGATAAGTAACAACGTAGGCCATGCTGGACTTTTTCAATTGCAGTCATAATTCTGTCTGAGCCAGGGTCTCATCGAATACTACTGCTTTTATGTATGGAGATGACCACATTTATTCTACGTATTAACAAGGGAGCAATTTAATCAAGGGTTTCAGATGACAGCATAAACCACTAAAATTCAATGTGAGCAGTAATGGACATCTGGGCGAAGAGATAAAATAAATGGCTTAAAATCCGCTTTCATCCATATCAATGGACTTTCAAAATCTATTGGTACAATTCTTTTCTACAAATAGAAAAACGCGTCAGCTCTATAAAAGCAATTCAGAAGTTTCACTAAAGTCCAGCTATGACAAAACTACAGGAAACATACAACTCACAGCAGAGTACATGAAGAATAATCCTGCACTGCTAAAATGACACAGAATGAAGGCACTAAGCTAAAGTAGCTCAAGTTGCATGTAACTCATGTGGCATTACATTTGCAAATTCAGATGGATACAGCAAGCAACAGCTTATATTCAACAGCGTTCCTAAATCAACATATGTTTTAAGAGAAGCTACAAGATGAAGAGCTGGGCATCAAGATAAGGGAAAGAACTGAGGCCCAGAGGAGGAAAAATTAGACCAAATGCACAGTTCAAAGAGACAAGTTTCTAGCAGAATTTAAAGCAAGGGAAGATAAGAAATGGCAAGACAAAGTAATCATGGAAAAGAATTCCAGAGTGCAAATACTGAATGGTCAATCTTCAATGATAGCACAGAGGAGCAGAGAATGAATAGCAATCGCAAAATCAAAAAGGAACAGATACGGGCAATGGGCTGGAGAAGAATTCATAGAATAGTTAGCAAAAAGGCGTCAAGAGGTTTGAAGATGTGGTCTAAAATAAGATCTGCTGGGGCCCGTAGAGCTTTATTGGATTCAGGGTGTCTGGGATGAATGATGACCTCAGGGCTGGGAATAGTTATACAAATGGTGATGGCAAGGATGTTGGTGAAAATATGATTTGGCAAATAAAACGGTGAAAAAAAAAGCATATGAATTAAGCATTGTTGCAGACGAGAAAGGGGTACAAGTGAGCAATGTTCCAGGGGTGAAACAAAGTCAATGTTGGCACTGGATTAAAGTTTGGGGAGGCCACCAAGAATTTGCACCATCAGTTCAGACTGAGCAAGCGTCGAGTAAAGCTGATGTAATTAAACCTCGAGTGTCAGCAACGAGGTCAAAATGTAAAATGTTAGTTTGATCAATGTTGAAAATAGAAAATCTGAACTTCATCAGACAGTCTCTGTCATTAAAGCCATGGTCTTGGAGTTGGAAGAGAAGCTGTGTTGGCTGTCAGATTATCAGCGAGAGTTGAACCCTGTGGCTAAAGGTGATATTGAGGAATGCATGCCGATAACAAATCAGACACAACCAAAGCTGCTATAAATGTTTCTAGCTGTGTGGTACTTTTAAACAAAATCCAAAGGATACAACCAAACTGGATTAAATTTGAAATACTTAAAAAGCAACTTCTGGACATATCTCAAAACTAGGTTCTACCGAAGCCCATATTCCCATTTACACATGTTGTATACTTTTTGTACCATTTTTAATCACAATGCTGAGTATTTATAGTACTGTACATTCAAATAACACAATTACACTTATTTGGTGATCAGTCATTGGTTTGTCTAAGCCAACATGTTGGTCTGTCAATTTACTTGAAAATTAACTTCTGCATGCAAAATGTTTTTGTACGATTTCTACATCAGAGTGTAAACAGAACCAAGTAAACAGATTAACCACTCAATGCAAGCAGGACATAGCGCCTCAGAACAAGTACAAGTTAGTAGTACACATCCCATCAGGCTGTCACAACTAGAGCCTAGAATGCCTCACCATCCAAGTTGATGATAGGAACAGGTAATAGTATCCAAAACATACGGTGGCACAGTGGTTAGCACTACTGCCTCAGTGCCAGGGGCTTGCATCTGATTCCTGTCTCACGTCAGTGTGTGTGGAATTTTGCACGTTCTCCCCATGTCTGCATGGATTTCCTCCCACAGTTTGAAAGACATGCTGGTTAGGTGCATTGACCTGAACAGGCGCCAGAGTGTGGTGACTAGGGAAATTTCACAGTAACTTCATTGCAGTGTTAATGTAAGCCTTACTTGTGACTAATAAATAAACTTTTAAACTTTAAACAAATTTATTGTCCAAGTGTAAATTTATGTTTCAAATCGCTATTGCCACAAGCACGACACCTATCATCCATTTCAAAGCTCCAGAAGGACCACTGATAATGATTGTATAAATACAAACTAAAAGGACCGTTGGCCTATTAAAATGGAATTTTTGCTGTCATTTGACTTATTCTGACTTCATTGTGCATGCACAGATTTTCCATTTGCACTTGCACCAGTTGAAAAACGTTAAACTCTTTGCATACCTGCGATCCATGCCGCTCTTTTATATGCATTTAACTTTTCCTCTGTTTATTTGGAGCAAAAATACCAGGGATATACCACCATCAATGCAACACAATAGATGTTTTTTGTATACAACAGTAATTTCAGGTTTTTTGGGGTGTGTGTCTCTGGCTTGACCTGCATTTACTGCTCATCCCCAAAATACAATACGAAGCTACAGTTGCTAAAAGACACAGGAATATCTTGCACATATTTTAGTGTTATCATGTAGCCTACTGTCGACAGTACATTCTAGGGAAAGCAGATCACATGTCCATAACTATCCTGTGCGATGTTCTAATATGGTTATATCAGGGCAAGGTCACAGCTCCAGGGATCTGGGTTCAATTCCGGCCTTGGGTCCCTGTGTGGAGTTTGTGCGTTCTCCGTGTCTGCATGGGTTTTCTCCGGTTTCCGCCCATTGTCCAAAGATAAGCAGGTTAGGTGGAATGGCCATGCTAAATTGCCCCTTAAGAGTCCCAAAATGTGTTGATTAGATGGATTAGCCATGAGAAACGTGAGGGGTTACAGGAATAGGGCAGGAGGGGGCCTGACAGAGAATCTATACAGACCTGATGGGCCTCTTCTGCATTGTAATTATTCTATGATTCCAAGTCTGTTGGACAATGTAACTGCTGGGCACTAAGACTTTGCCCGAAAGCTCAAATTCAACTCTGCCAAAAGAACGCTAAGATTAGGATGACAATTTAAATTGTCAGATTAATTGGGCATAGGACATAAATTCTGCTTGATCACCATTAGATTTGTTGAAGTCCCAGTAACAATGCTGAAGATCAACTCTGGCATTAGTATATTCAATCCAATGTTCAAACAAGCTTTTGTAAACAAAACTAAATAAAATGAAAGAAGCTTATGCAAAAAGGACAATGGAAGTTAGTAACGATACTGCAAAATAGGTCAAAAAGGATTAAAAGGTTAGCTAGAAAAGGTCAAGTTCTTCCCAAGTCTATTTTACCACAAACTGTTAAGCAGAGCACTGAACAAAGATAGCTAAATTTCCACAAACATACCCCACCCCGATTATGACGA
The DNA here is from genome assembly GCF_964213995.1 of Mustelus asterias. Lineage (NCBI taxonomy): Eukaryota > Metazoa > Chordata > Chondrichthyes > Carcharhiniformes > Triakidae > Mustelus > Mustelus asterias. Next base: position 150,881,285 of record NC_135803.1, on the reverse strand, counting down.
GGGTTTTAAGCCTCCATCTCAAGTGAATTTCTCCATCATCCGTGGTGGAGAAAAATTACACCACTCCCCTCAAATCCTATCAATTATTTCAAATTTGTACCAGATGGCTTTTACATCACAGCAATATAGTTTTCAGTACTCTTGTGGTGTAAATTGAGCCAACAGATAGCATCTTAGACCCATGAAAAGACACTTTTGAGGTGGTCAATGGGTGCCGGTAAGCACAGGAAATCATCCATAAGTGTTTGCACTTTGAATCTCCATGCTGAAACATGGAGCAGACTAACTCTACGTGGATTAGCTCCCATCCTGAAGTTTTACCCATCAAACCAAAATGGTGGAAAAATTAAAGTAAAGTAGACTTGTTGAGCCAAGTGACCAAGAGTTTAGAGATTTAAAACTTAACAGCCAACAACTACCACAATAGAAAGTTTGCCAGAGACTTTCAATCCACCACAGAAAAACTTGGAAAAATTGACCTCAAACATAACTGCAACTGCGCACAGCACTGTTGTACGTTGTTGACGCTGTGGGGAAACCTAAAACATCTCCACCTGTGGAGCGACACGGTGGCACAGTGGTTAGCACTGCTGCCTCACAGCAACAGGGACCTGGGTTCGATTCCCAGCTTGGGTCACTGTCTGTGCGGAGTTTGCATGTTCTCCCCATGTCTGTGTCGGTTTACTCCGGGTGCTCCGGTTTCCTCCCACAGTCCAAAGATGTGCAGGTTAGGTGGATTGGCCAGGCTAAATTGCTCCTTAGTGTCAGGGGGTCTAACTAAGGTGTTATGAGGATAGGCTGTGGGTGGGATTGTGGTCGGTGCAGACTTGATGGGCCAAATAGCCTCCTTCTGCACTGCAAGGATTCTATGATTCTATCAATAAACCTACAAAGACTTATTGGAAAACACACTTCTGAATGACGTTAATCTTTGAAAAAATTTAATTTAGGGGGAAATGCTGCTAAGCATTGCATCACGAATAGTCATGGGTAAAAAGTGAAGAACACGCATTAGTTTGGAGGATAACACAAGGCATTTATCACCTTTTCACACTGGAAGCTGGCTTTGAATCCAACCTAGGTGGGAGGAAAGTACTCTATGGGTGAAATATAAACAATTGGAAGTGATGGGAAGGAATATAAATAGCCAGTCCATCAACCACACCATGGTAGCCAGATGAAAAAAAATCTCACTCAAACCTCACTGAGGTGATCATAACCAGTCCAGTACATCACATGAATCAAATGAGTTTGTGCAGTTCAGTTCTAAGTGATTTGTTTGGACTATAGAAACATAGAAAACTACAGCACAAAACAGGCCCTTCGGCCCCACAAGTTGTGCTGAATATATCCCTACCTTTTAGGCCTACCTCTAACCCTCCATCCTATTAAGTCCCATGTACTCATCCAGGAGTCTCTTAAAAGACCCTATTGAGTTTGCCTCCACCACCACTGACGGCAGCCGATTCCACTCGCCCACCACCCTCTGAAAAACTTACCCCTAACATTTCCCCTGTACCTACCCCCCAGCACCTTAAACCTGTGTCCTCTCGTAGCAGCCATTTCCACCCTGGGAAAAAGCCTCTGAGAGTCCACCCGATCTATGCCTCTCAACATCTTATGCACCTCTATTAGGTCTCCTCTCATCCTACGTCTCTCCAAGGAGAAAAGAGCGAGCTCCCTCAGCTTATCCTCATAAGGCATGCCATTCAATCCAGGCAACATCCTTGTAAATCTCCTCTGCACCCTTTCAATCTTTTCCACATCCTTCCTGTAATGAGGCAACCAAAACTGAGCACAGTACTCCAAGTGGGGTCTGACGAGGGTCTTATATAGCTGCATCATTATCCCCGGACTCCTAAACTCAATCCCTCGATTGATAAAGGCCAGCACACCATACGCCTTCTTAACCACCTCCTCCACCTGCGGGGCCGATTTTAGAGTCCTATGGACCCGGACCCCAAGGTCCTTCTGATCCTCTACCGTACTAAGAGTCTTTCCCTTTATATTGTACTCCTTCATCCCATTTGTCCTATCAAAATGGACCACTACGCATTTATCTGGGTTGAAGTCCATCTGCCACTTCTCCGCCCAGTCTTGCATCCTAACTATGTCCCTCTGTAACTTCTGACATCCCTCCAGACTATCCACAATCCCACCAACCTTCGTGTCGTCGGCAAACTTACCAACCCATCCCTCCACTTCCTCATCCAGGTCATTTATGAAAATGACAAACAGCAAGGGTCCCTCCCAGAACAGATCCCTGGGGCACACCACTGGTGACCGACATCCAATTGGAAAAAGACCCATCTATACACACTCTCTGCCTCCTATGGGCAAGCCAGTTCTGGATCCACTGGGCAGCAGCCCCTTGGATCCCATGCCCTCTCACTTTTTCGAGAAGCCTTGCATGGGGGACCTTATCGAACGCCTTGCTAAAATCCATATAAACCACATCTACCGCTTTCCCTTCGTCAATGTGTTTAGTCACATTTTCGAAGAACCCCACCAGGCTCGTAAGGCATGATCTGCCTTTGACAAAGCCATGCTGAGTATTCTTGAGCATACTAAACCTCTCCAAATGCTCATAAATCTTGTCCCTCAGGATCTTCTCCATCAGCTTAACAACTACTGAGGTTAGACTCACCGGTCGGTAATTTCCTGGGCTATCCCTATTCCCCTTCTTGACAATAGGAACCACATCCGCAATCCTCCAGCACCTCTCCCGTCTCCATCGACGACGCAAAGATCATCGCCAGAAGCTCTGCAATCTCTTCCCTCGCCTCCCACAGTAACCTGGGGTACATCCCATCCGGACCCGGCGACTTATCTATCTTGATGCCATTCAAAGATTCCAGCACAACCTCTTTGTTAAAGTCCACATACTCAATCTTTTCAGTCCACCGCAAGCCCACAGTACATTTACCCATGTCCTTCTCTGTGAAAACCGAGGCAAAATACTCATTAAGCACCTCTGCCATTTCTACTGGACACAAAACTCACTAGTTTTAAATTCCTTAGGCAAAGTCACTCATAGAATGGGTGGCATTTGAATGAGCAAATCTTACATTTGCACCACAGCTTAGTTCTTCTCAGGTCAGAGCTCAGCTGGAGAACTTTACTCAGCATCTTATTCATTCACTCGCTCATGAAGTGCTTGAGACTTGGTACTCAAAATGGAGAATGTTCTTTTCCTCACAACAAACATGCCTCAACTCAGTGAGCATAAATAAAAAGGACAAATAGAGAGCAACTAGAAACCAAACATAGTTAAACGGAATGATGGAAGAAAAAATTATGCTCAAATGAATAAGCAGCGTCAAATTTCAGTGAACATTTGAGCAACTAAATAAATAAAACAGCCTGTTGCCATTAATTTAACCAGAATTTTATTTTGAATCATGCACTATGCAATATAACTCAAAAATTAATCAGCTTGTGCTACTACTTTTTGGCAAATTAGAGGTAAGATTTGCCATTTCAATGCATGGAGGGCATGATATTAATTTGACATGTGCAAAAGACTTGATTAGGCAATTAACTGTTTAAAAACGACAAGCAATATTAGTCTGGCAACCACCAATTGCTTAGCAAGCAATAATTGTTCTCCCATATTAAAATTCGCAAAACTACCGCAACCTATCAATTAACACCACCTTAAGTTCTGCAAAACCGAAGATCTAATAGTTTACAAATCACAATGTATATCCATCTATTTGTATTGATCTCACACAAGTGATCCATAATAACCAACACAAAATTACTAAAAGACACAATGAATATCTTGGATTATTTCAGCGTTATAATTTAGCCTACTAATGACTACAATTAAGGGGAAAAAATCATATCTATAATTATCCTGTATGATACACCTCATTGATATAACAATTTAAGTGACACTGAATTTGTAGTATCTTCATGTACTATTAAAAAAAGATTAATTTTCCCCACTCGGATCTCAATTAAACCTAATGGTTGACAAGTGAAATGTTCATCTTTGTCTGTTTGAACTATAGTAGGTTTGCAAAACAGTGGGGAAAAATTGAAATGATCTAAAATAACATTCAAAGTGACGCAAGAATATTAAACAGATTAAACTGATATTCAAAGATTCTCGTTTTCGTTCTGTATCAAAACAACTTAAAACAAAGGACAGTTCTCAAATCAGTCTCTGAACCAAATGAAGGGGCTAAAGTACAGCAGGTGGATTTTAATGTGGACATATGCAAATACATCAGGATAAAAGATAATGCAAATACACTATGCTGATCAGATGTGTGGTTGATGGGAAATTCAACCCCACTGGGATTACCTTTGCAAGAGAGTTCAAAATGACTTGTTGGAGACTTTGTAGCCTTAAACAGGCTCAGTCTATTTCAAAAACTGGCAAAGAACAAATGTCAAACATTTCATACAACAACACAACTCAACAAGCTGTTCATCATTCACAGGATGACCCCATGACAACTAACCCGTGATGGTTCCAACCCCCTCAAAACAAGAGATATGCTGGGGCTTTACTTCCTTAACTGAATTTTACTAATATTTTGATGTATTATGCCAAGTTAAATTTAATTATAAGAAAAATAAATTACAGCATTCATTAATTTCCTTCTCGAAATGCAGTACACTAATCAGCCTGCACAATACAAAGACAATGCTGAATTGCTTCTCCCACTAATAAAATGGCAAGCCAAAATTAGTTTGCACTGAGCCAGAGATTTAGGACTCTTTCCTAATTTTAAATTCCCCTGCAGGTCTGAGAAACGTGGTTTCAATCTCCCTTTCAGCCAAATTGCAACACAAGTTACCACTTGCAGTTATTTTTCTGCTACTAAAATCTTTCTCCGTCCTTTTTCATTTGGATATTGTCATTTCATTTTTCTCTTTATTCTTTTTAGACTCAGTATGGTATTTAACCCCGTCAATTCACTTTCACACGTACACCATCTCGTCACACACTCCAAACTCCCATCTATCATTCCCTTTGCTATTTCTAGTTGCATGCTTTGCAGAATCAGGAGGCCATTCGGCCCGTTATATCTGTGCCGGTCAGCAAAGAAACACCCAGCCTAATCCCACCTTTCTGTACTTGGGTCTGTAATCCTGTGGGTCATGGCACTGCATGACACCAAAGTACTTTTTAAAATGTGCTGAGTGTTTCTGCCTCCACAACTCTTTCAGGTTGAGAATTCCAAGTTCCCCCAATCCCCTGATGAGCCATCTCTCCTCTTTTCTTAACCCATTGGGCACTGGTCAACCTTTTCCCAACACATCCCCTCTCTTTTGGTACTTAGGGGGGTAATCTTGGACAAGTGGTCACAGGTATAGGTTGAGAGACAGTAATTTAACACTGAGATGAGCAAGAACTTATTCTCAGAATGTGGTGAATTTGTGGAACTTACTGCCCTATAGCACAGTGGAGTCTGAATCGTTGAATAGTTTCAAGATAGATAGATAGATAGATAGACATACCGCTAATAAAGGGATAAGGGGAAAAACAGGTGAGGACGTGGATTTGAGACCAGGGAGAGATCAGCCATGATCTGACTGAATGACAAAGCAGACTTGAAAGCTGAATTTGCCTCCTTCTGCTCCTAATTCCTATGTAGTTATTCCATCATGCTTCCCTTACCATCTTCCCCCTCTTTTAAATGATGAATAGGATCATCTCCTTTTGCCTTTTCCTCCTAACCTGTCCTAGAAGAGATGACATCCCATCTTCGCCTCCCACTGTATGGTGGCACAGTGGTCAGCAGTGCTGCCTCACAGCACCAGAGACCTGGGTTTGATTCCCAGCCATGCGTCACCACCTGTGCAGAGTCTGCATGCTCTCCCAGTGACTGTGTGGGATTCCTCCAGTTTCCTCCCACAATCTGTAAGACGCACTAGTTAGGTGAATTGGCCATCCAGACTTTTGAACATACTGGCCACTCCTCCAGTCGCTGGGTCAAAGTCCTGGAACTCCTTCCCTTTCCCCTCAAAGACGTGCTGCTTGGGCACATTGGCCATCCTGACTTGTCAATATATTGGCCGCTCCTTCAGGCACTGGGTCAAAATCCTGGAATGCCTTCCTTTTTCCGTCCAAGAGATGTGCTGGGTTGGTGCATTGGCTGTGCCAAATTCTCCCCCAGTGCACCCACAAACAGGCACTGAACTGGGGGATCTTCACAGTAACTTCATTGCAGTGTTAATGTAAGCCTACTTGTGACACTGATAAATGAAATAGCCTTTTCTTCGTAACCTGTCCTAGAAGAGATGGTGTTACCATCCTCTTGGCTGTTTTGCTCACCCTCCCAGCACCCCAGTTCTGACAGACCCCCTCCCCCAGTTATCTGACAGACCCCCTCCCCTCTCTCTCTTACCTTCAAATTCTGAGCCCGAGTCAGACTCCGATTCATCATCGTCCCCGTTGGACTCGGTCTGCATGGGGTCGCCATCGCTCCTGAACCGGCCTCCACCCCTGCCCTGCTCCTCCTTCTCCTTCAGGTCGGTGAAGTACTGGATGGCGAACTCCACCAGGTCGGAGGGCCGGTGCCGGAGCACCTCCACCGTGTAGCCCTGCAGCAGGTCGGTCAGCCCGGGGGGGATCTCGATGTTCATCCCGCCCAATTTCAGAGGGAGGCACCGGCAGAGCAGCCGCCTCAGCAGCACGATCGATTTGTCAGCGATTAATCGGCAACCCCTCCTCCTCCGCCGCCGCCGCCTCCTCCTCCTCGTCCTCCCCTCCGCCGCCTCAATCCCGCCACCGGCCGATACCCCGGCCCGATTAAACCGGCAAAAAAAACGGCGATACCTAAGCGATACCTTCCCGATTAGTCACCGATTCTTCTGCATTTACCTCAGCACGGCGCGACTAGACCAGCCGAGGGAGGTTTTTTTATCGATTCATGGACTTTTTTTGAAGTGTTTGCCTCAGAATAAACGCCGTTTTATATCTTTAATATCACATTTAATCTTATTCCGTCCGCCGCCCTCACGGCCCCCCCGTTTTCGTCCACTCCGGATCGCGCGCGCTCTCTCTCGCGCTCCCTTCTGTTAGCCCCGCGCAATCAAACATGTTGGCGTTCGATGATTGACGCAGCGGCGGCCAATGGCCGCTCGGGGAGGTGAGGGACAGTTGGGAAGATCGGCCAATCGGGCCGCGAGTTGGGGAGGAGGCGGGGCTTCCTCCTCCCACCCAGCAGGTTCGGTTGCGCGTCTTGCCCCCGCCCCCCCGATTGGCCGGCCGCCCCTCCCCCCTCCGGCCAATCAGAGCCGCCCGCTCCGCCATTGACGTCATTGACCCAACCTCTGGCTTACCCTCCCGCTGTTGCCATGGGAACCGCTGCTCATAAAGAAACAAGAGGGGGGATCCCTGGCCTGGGAATTCCTGAAGCAACATGCTCAAACAGGGAGCTCCTTTTTTTTAATGCAATTCTTTCTCTCTTTAAATATTGGCAAGGATGGTTATTGTTTAAAGCTATTGTTTTTAATACAGGATATTTAAATACAAATGATTTTAGTTAAAAAAAAATCAAAGCAGAATGCCCAGACTAGATCTGGACTGTAAGGGTCTATATGGGTTTAGCACCGCTGCCTCATTGTGCCAGGAGCCCAGGTTCGAATCTCGGCTTGGGTCACTTTATGTCTGGAGTCTGCACATTCTCCCCGTGTCTGCATGGGCTTCCTCCGGGTGCTCCCGTTTCCTCCCACAGTCCGAAAGACATGCTGATTAGGTGCATTGGCCGTGCTAAATTCTCCCTCAATGTGTTCGAATAGCGCCAAAGTGTGGTGACTGGGGGACTTTCACAGTAACTTCATTGCGGCGGAGATATAAACCTACTTGTGACTAATAAATAAGCTTTTTCTTTTAAAGAAGAGGTTTACATGAATAAGCAAGTCCGGCTGACATATATGCAGATGTTAGAAATATGGGGAGGTGACGGCCTAGTGGTACCATCGCCAGACTATTAATCCAGAAACTCAGTTCATATTCTGGGAACCCGGGTTTGAATCCCGCCACGGCAGGTAGTGGAATTTGAATTCAATTAAAAACATCTGGAATTAAGAATCTACTGATGACCATGAAACCATTGTCGATGGTCGGAAAAACCCATCTGGTTCTCTATCTATAACTAATCTGTCATCCTTACCTGGTCTGGCTTGCATGTAACTCCAGACCCACAGCAATGTCTGCGTGGGTTTCTTCTGGCAGATCTGGTTTCCTCCCACAGTCCGAAAGACGTGCTGGTTAGGTGCACTGGCCGTGCTAAATTCTCCCCCAGTGTACCCGAACAGGCGCCAAAGTGTGGCGACAAGAGGATTTTCACAGTAACTTCATTGCAGTGATAATGTAAGCCTACTTGTGACAATAATAAATAAGCTTTAGAAAAGCTGGCAAGTGGCATATTAGACTGGAAAGCTCTTTCGCAGCTAGTACAGATACAATGGTCAAATGGCCTCCTTGGGTGCTATAGATTCGGTCTGGAGACAATACACATTTCTTTAACCTGTGCCTAATGCTCCCTCCACTCACATTGTCTGTATCTTTAAGACTTGATTAGGTGTAAAGATTCGCATTCTAATCAGTATTCTGTAACTTGATTTTGTGTCTCTGTGCCTTGTTTGTGGGCAAATATCCACTCCATCTGACGAAGGGGCAGCGCTCCGAAAGCTAATGGCATTTGCTACCAAATAAACCTGTTGGACTTTAACCTGGTGTTGTTAAAACTCTTACTGTGCTATAGATTCTCCATGGCTCTATTTCTGTAAGGTGAAAGGTTTGATTCCCAGCCTGTGCTGAGTTAAATGACATCAGCTAAGGGTATTGCAATTGACTTCCGCAAGCCTTCACTTACGGATAGAAAATTGGTCAGTGTTCTCATTTCAATTTACTGTGTCACCGCCCATCTGCACATTGACTCCCGATATGGACAGGATTGAGCTTCACTACCAGGTGCTCCAGAATGAAATGGGCACATGTGAGGAAAGTTGGTGATGCCCGTGGCTGCTGCACCCCAACATCAAGCTATGTCTTTAAGAAAGAAGAGCAAATTAAGAGTTTTACACCTACATAAAATGTACAGTTATTTCAATTAACATATTACTAAGTCATGAATGATTCATTCTGGAAGTTGCCCAGGTGGGCTGAATCAAGATTCTCAGTAATTATTCAGAGAGCAACATGATGAGCATCCCCCAGACACACCCCTAAGAATGACGAGAAACGTGCCGTGGGCAAGTGCAGGAGCTCAGTGCTTTCTCTTTGCATCTGTTTTAACAAGTGCAGCAGCAGTTAAATACGAGTGATGCCACTGAATCATACTTCAGATGAATTCCCAAATCACAAAGAAGTGATATTTGTGCCCACTTATGAAGAAAGTAATCCTGAAGGAGCAAGTGCAGTGTTTATCTTCAGAATGCTGTGCTTGAGAAGAACATTGACTTCTTCATCCCAAATTAGTGCCAAAATGAGGTAGACCTGACTTTTGTGTAATTCCCACAAAATACATGAACATTTCTATGTGTTTATTTCAGTGACTGCAATGTGATTCCTAGATTTAAACTTTATTGTTGTTACCAAAGGATCTCCCCCCGCCCCCCCCGAGCCATCTGTAATGAAATCGATTCTGACGAAGAGTCATCCAGACTCAAAATATTGGCTCTATTCTCTCTCCACAGATGCTGTCAGACCTCCTGAGATTTTCCAGTATTTTTCTGTTTTTGATTCAGATTCCAGCAGTATTTTGCATTTATCTTAGTGTTTAACCCACTGCCACTTCTCTTCCAGGAATGCCTTCTCTGAAGAAGTACTGCTCTTCTCCCTGACAGAATTTCCCCTTGTCTCTTTCACTGCTTTCCATTTCCCTCCTGGTATTTGTCAAGGTGTTAACCAAAACTCGCGTTCACAGCCAGCTCTGATGAAGAGTCATCCAGACTCGAAACGTTGGCTCTATTCTCTCTCCACAGACGCTGCCAGACCTGCTGAGATTCTCCAGCATTTTTCTGTTTTTGTTTCAGATTCCGGCATCCACAGTATTTCGCTTTTATCTTAGCCAGTCATTGTTTATTTAATTATTTTAATTGCTATTTTGAGTATGTAGGATTCTTCTAAAGACTGTAGAAGAGTAATTCGGACTCGAAAAGTTAACTGTGTTTCTCTCGACACAGACACTGCCAAACCTGCTGAGTTTATCCAGCATGTTCTGTTCACGGGTTTGATCTAATAGTCACCACAAGGTCGCGGTTGCTGAGGGGCCAAGATTGGGAACTATGTTTTCCAGGTTACTTGACTTTTAAAAGAGATAGACAAGATGGAAAAGGAGGGGTGTAGCTTTGATAATAAAACATTGGGTAAGGACAGTAGAGTTAAAGATTCTTAGCTCGAAAAAAAAACCATTCAGTTTGGGTGGAGCTAAGAACAAAACAAGGGGTGGAAAATATTTGGGGTGCAGTTGAGAGCTGGTTCGAGGGGTTAAATGGTCAAGTTCTGCTCCTGTTTCTTATATTCTTAATTGTGGGATATATCACAGTTGTTCTAAAAGGTTTCAGAACAAACATTATTGCAGCTGCAAATGGGTCAGGGTGACCCTCTGAGAGGGTCACTGTTTCAGTATTTAGGTCTTCAGTAACAGCTCTCTTGCTCAGACTGCTCAATAGCAATGTGTTGTTAGATTATTACATCTTTTCATCAACATTCAAAGTGCTCAGAAAATTCAGAAGAGGGCGGACTCACATCCACAGCACAGGTTCAAATCCAAAACCAGACTGATGGGATGAAAGTCTTCTTTCTCTCTGTTTGGTGGTGGCATTAATGATTTGAAGTGGTTGGTGTTTAGCCAATCACAACATAATTTATGGTTTCCCCCTAACTTGCCCCTCTCAGCCATTGGAAGGAAGAACTTACATTCATATAGCGCCTTCCAAGATCACAGGCCATCCCAAAGTGCTTTACAGCCAAATAAATATTTTCGAAGTGCAGTCTCTTGTAATCTGCGCACAATAATGTCCCACAAATAGCACTCTGATAACAATAGTGATTGAGGTGTCAGCTGAGGGCTAAATATTAGTCAGGAGACAGAGTGAAACTCCCCTGCATTTCCATGCAATAGTGGCCCTGAGAGTTTTTACATTCCCCTGAGAGGGCGAATAGGGTCTTACTTTAACATTTAATCTGAAAGACAGTCTCTCCTTCAGTATTGCAGTAGAGCGTCAGCCAAGAAGTGAGGACTTTGAAAGGGGGGGGGGGGGGGGGAGCGCGGGAATGCATGTGTTGAACATTATATCAAAAAAATTAATTTCAAACTCTAGATGTTTACTATCTCCGCTATTTATGAAAAGGGTTTGAAAATCTTCAGTTCAGTCTGTGAGAGGCAAGCTGTTAGCTGCAAGGAGGCACCCCGAGGACACAGTCAGTCAAGGGCTAGTTCCCAGGCAGGACTTCACATGTGTTAAATTTCAAGGCCTGTAAAGGCAAGGTGGGGTTGTTCTACCATCTACTCTGACAGCCAAATTATATAGAAATAACTTAGGGAGGCAACAATTTAGAATTCATTACGCACTGGGAAAACTGGACAAGGAATGTAATTACTGTCCACAAGCCAGATACAAGTTGTTATTTTAAAAGTCAATCGTAGCCGGTGGTAAATCGGAATAGGTAACATGTACAAGTCCTTACGCTGATTGCATATTATAATCTAGTAGATGTGCACATGTTGTAATTGGTCAATTGTATTTGCACTTTCGGCATGATGTAAACCTAATCAATAATTGTGAGTAGATAAACTCCTGCGCAAATGATTGGTATGTGCTAATTTCTTATAACTGAACACTAATTGTGAATGACTGTACAATTCTTGAAGCAGGGCTCTCCCTGGTGAACCACTGGTTGGAGCACTGTGGCAAGCCCATACTATAGTTTGTAATAAAAGCCTTGTCTGAAACTCCAAAGAGTCTTTAGTTTTCTCGAGAATGAGAGAGTGAAGTACACTATAGCTGAATAGCTGTATTTGTTTTCCCTAACGAGACAGGACCTCAGTTTGGTGAGTATTATCTTTGGTTATACTCCTGACTGGGTGGCATAGTTTAGCTGACAAACGAGCAGATCCAGACCCAGAGTAAAACCAGACCAGATGAAGGGAGTGTGTTAGAGGAGTGAAGTACATCATTGTGAATCTCCTCTCTGGAGCGCGGGGTGGGGGAGAGTGAAAGCTCGAGGCAGGAGAGAATGAATTATAATTTGTGAAGCTCTGCTCCTGAGGGTTGGGAGGGAACAGAACGCAGTTAGTCAGTCACTCCTCCCAAGTGGGTGCAGGGAAACAAAGTACCACCATGGTGACGTTTCCTGTGAGGGGCGCACCCCAAATTTGCACAAACGTTTTGGATCTTCTATTTATCTTCTCTGTTTAGGTACCTTAAATAAAGCAGACACGTTGAAACCAGGAAAAGCTGAATCCGAGAAGGTGGAACTCGAGTTAGTTACTGAATGGGGAGGAAAAGGAATATATCCCTCTCCGTCACCTAGAAATATTGTAAATTAATTGGCAAGATATAAAAACGGGTGGATTCAAATAGACACCCTGCGTGCTTATCTCAAGTTTGTACTTAGTTCATTCTGAAATACATGGGGAGGGCAGCTCCCTCGCTGCAATGCAGGTCAGCGCAGATGAGCTAGGAACAATTAAAGTTGTGAAATAATATGACATGGTTGTGATTATTGAGTCAGTTAAAGTTAAAATGAACCAGATCATAGAATCCCGACAGTACAGAAGGAGGCCATTCAACCCATCGAGTCTGTACCAACCACAATCTCACCCAGGCCCAATTCCCACAATCCCATGCATTTACCCTGCTAATCCCCCTGACACGAGGGTCAATTTAGTATGGCCAATCAACTTAACCCATGTATCTTTAGACTGTGGGAGGAAACCAGAGCACCCAGAGGAAACCAACACAAAAGAATATGCAAACTCCACACAGACTGTGGCCCAAGGCCAGAATTGAACCTGGGACCCTGGCACTGTGAGGCAGTAGTGCTAACCATTGTGCCACCGGGCCGCCCAACAAACAACTGCGTATCTGTCTAAAAGAAATTCGGACTGTTTTAAAAGTTCAAAAGCTTGAGGTGGAGGTTTGAATTCAACTTTACATAAGTTGTAATGTCAGAGAAAGCTTGCAGTTTGACAGTGATCCAATCTGAGCATTCCAGACGAGAGACTTGTGTATCTGTGATTATGTGTGCGTCTATGTTAGTTTATAATTGTGGATTTATGGGAACCTGGTAAATGTGAACATTTTAAGCATAGGCTGGAGGAATTTGGAGTAAGTGTGAGAATTTTATCATGTTGTCACAGCACTCCAGCTAAAGAACAAATATTTTGCAGCTGGTAACATGTTTGGGGAGAATGCCTTTTAGATTTTGAATCAACAAAGAATAAGTGTGGCCTATAAAATCAGACATTGGAAATTGTCTTAAATGGAATGAAAAAAAGATTAAGTTATAATTAAGTTGATCTTTCTCTGCACCCTAGCTATGACTGTAACACCATATTCATCACCCTGTCCTTCTCAAAACGGTATTTTTTGTCTGTATAGCGCAGAAGAAGCAATACTTTTCACTGTATACTAATACATGTGACAATAAATCAAATCAAAACCAAGGTGAGTTTTGATTTGGTTTGATTTATTATTGTCTCATGTATTGGGATACAGTGAAAAGTATTGTTTCTTGCGCACTATACAGGCAAAGCATAACATTCATTGTGTACATAGAGGAAAAGTAAAGGAGAGGGTACAGAATGTAGTGTTACAGTTATAGCTAGGGTGTAGAGAAAGATCAACTTAATGCAAGGTAGGTCCATTCAACAGTCTGATGGCAGCAGGGAAGAAGCTGTTCTTGAGTCGGTTGGTACGTGATCTCAGACTTTTGTATGTTTTTCCCGATGGAAGAAGGTGGAAGAGAGTCTATCCAGGGTGCATGGGGTCCTTAATTATGCTGGTTGCTTTGCAGAGGCAGCGGGAAGTGTAGACAGAGTCAATGGATGGGAGGCTGGTTTGCGTGATGGACTAGGCTACATTCACAACCTTTGTAGTTTCTTGCGGTCTTGGGCAGAGCAGGAGCTATACCAAGCTGTGATACATCTGGAAAGGATACTTTCTATGGTGCATGTGTAAAAATTGGTGAGAGTTGTAGCGGACATGCCAAATTTCCGTAGCCACCCCAGAGAGTAGAGGTGTTGGTGGGCTTTCTTAACTATAGCATCAGTGTGGAGGGACCAGGAAGGTTGTTGGTGATCTGGACACCTAGAAACTTGAAGCTCTCGACCATTTCCACTTCATCCCCATTGATGTAGACAGGGGCATGTTCTCCACTATGCTTCCTGAAGTCAATGACTATCTCCTTCATTTTATTGACATTGAGGGAGAGATTATTGTCACAGCACCAGTTCACCAAATTCTCTACCTCTTTCCTGTGTCACCATTGTTTGAGATCCGACCCACAACAGTGGTGCCATCAGCAAACTTGAAAACCGAGTTGGAGGGGAATTTGGCCACATAGTCAGAGGTGTATAAGGAGTATAGTAAAGGGTTGAGGACACAGCTTTGTGGGGGCGCCGGTGTTGAGGATAATCATGGAGGAGGTGTTGTTGCCTATCCTTACTGATTGTGGTCTGTGGGTTAGGAAGTCAAGTATCCAGTCGCAGAGGTGGAGCTGAGCCCAGGCCACAGAGTTTGGAGATGAGTTTTGTAGGAATAATGGTGTTGAAGGCTGAGCTATAGACAATAAATAGGAGTCTGACATAAATGTCTTTGTTATTTAGGTGTTCCAGGGTTGAGCGTAGGACCAGTTATTTCTTTGAAATTTATGAGCTGTGAGAACCAGGATGTTCCACTTAGTTTATCTGATCGTTTGGAGAGTTGTTTTATCATTGTTCAGGGCTGCATTTATTAACGTTTATCTTTCTGGAGAATTAATTTTATCTTGAGTTTTTAATTACAGGAATTTGGAAGGTTAAAAACAGAACCACAAGAACGCATATGGAATTCATTTTGGTTATTGTTGTTTTAAATGCTCTCTCCTGGTGTTAGATGATATTTGTGGTTTGTATGTTTCAAGCTTTCATGTTTTCTGTCTGATATTCTGATTCTAAAATCACCCATGTGAGAATAAGATACTTTTAATTTGATAGGGTTAATTAAAATTTGGGATATTTGAAATGATTGAAAATCCTGTGTTGGATTGATCTTGGGTCAAAGATAAATTCTTGTGATAACACAATTGGCACAATGAAAAGGAACATTCTAGAATTGGATACTGAGGAAAGGAGTTGTACAATGGTGAGCACTGCTGCCTCACAGCATCAGGGACGTGTGTTCAATCCCAGCCTTGGGTGACTGTCTGTGGAATTTGCACATTCTCCCCTTGACTGCGTGAGTTTCCTCTAGGTGCTCTGGTTTCCTCCCACACTTTAACGATGTGCAAATTAGGTGGATTGGCCATGGTAAATTGTCCCTTAAGATGTGTAGGTTAGGGGGATTAGTAGGGTAAATACGTGGGGTATGGGGATAGAGCCTAGTTGAGATGCTCTGTTGGAGAGTTGGTGCAGACTGAATGGGCTGAACGGCCTCCTTCTGCACTGTAGGGATTCTATGAGTTTAAAAGGAGAGATTGCTAAATAAAAATGAGTCCCAGACTGTGTGATTGTTAGATTAAAACAATGAAGGGTGATGACATCCATTTGAGAACTTTTACTCCACCCCTTTTTAAACTAGTGAGTATTAACTCATGTCTATTAACAGCTGAAGATGCATTTATTTTTGCAAGAATTGGGAATCACAAAATTTTAAGTTTTTGAATTGTCAGATTTGTTCAAATGAATTAACCCATTCTGCCCCAAGCAGATGGAATTTTTTGCGCTAACTGCAGTATATGCAGTTAGCACAAGGATATGCAGTAGCTTCAAGACATTTGAGAATTTATTTGTAGTATTAAATATTGCATCAATAGTCAGCCTGATTTCAAATCTGGTAAAAGGGTGGAGGGCATCGAGTGAGGAGTTACAAAAGACAGAATGAATGGGGCAGTGCGAAGTTGCATTCACCAATAGGGACAAGGGAAATAACCCAATGGGATATATGAACATTGAAGAAGAGGACCACGTATGTGATGTGCCAATGAGTGATGAGGAAGTGAACAGGATAATAGAAGAACTGTTAGTAGGGGGCCAATGTGACCCTGTTTGCCGATGGGTTGTGGCCAACTGAATGGAGAACAAAGAACAGGATAGGTGAAAGCTGGACAGATTAGAATGTAATTAAAGGTGGAATCTTTTTGGTGGATACTGAGAATGATGATGGTGAAAAAAAAAATCAGACATTTAAAGGGATTCTAAAAAGACAAAAGAACACACACAATTTAGGTGCTTTATATGGATATAAGAACAGAATGAGATAGATATTAGTGGACATTTGAGAGCCAACAACACTGTTGTTTGAATTTGGGACAATTGTGGCATAGGGAACATGTGCTCATAAGTTCATAAGATATAAGAGCAGAATTAGGCCATTCGGCCCATCGAGTCTGCTCCACCATTCGATCATGGCTGATATGCTCTTCATCCCCATTTTCCTACCTTCTCCCCATAACCCTTCAACCCATTACCAATTGTGCTGAATTGTGCTGAAACATTTACTGTCAGAAAGTTACCTTTAAAAAGCAATGAATGTGCGATCAAAATATGTCACTGTCTGGAATCAAATAGAAATGTTTGGTTTCTGTTTTAAAGATGTTACAAAGCAAACTGGATAGGATTAAGGAATTGAGGATAGAAGACAAAGATAGAAGATAGAAGATACAAAACAATAGTAAGGTAACCCTTGATATTATGCCATTGAAGAAGGCATTTAAAGCGGTAAAAGTGGGCCACACCCCATGCTGCATAATCACACCAGAGACAGAGATAACCTCTGGGGGTTTACTTTGTGAAAATGGTCACAGATTTTGTCTACAAGTTTGTGGAGAATTCCACCCGTCTGGGAAAAACATCAGGTTACTGGGGGAACAACTCGTATATCGATGAAATGATATCGATTAGTGGTTGACATTTATAGCATGATAGTTCAGGAAACCTCCTGATATCTGAAGGACTGGCCACGATTTGAAGAAGTATTCTCAGCACTGAAATTGCCAGTTTGGGTAAAACAAGAGCCAAACAGGGGGGGAATGAAAATAGGGTGTGGGGAAAATGAACAAGGGAGTGTAATCTAAGAAATTGTCTAAGTACCCAATTGTCTGGTACCTAAGAAAAACCAAGCAGTGTGCCTTAATGACTATCAGCTGGTGGCTCTGACATCCATCATTATGAAGGTTAGTCATGGCACGAATCAATTCCAGCCTCCCGGCCTACTTGGATCCACTACAGTTTGCCTACTGCCGCAACAGGTCCACAGCAGACTCCATCTCCCTGGCCCTACACTCAACCCTGGAACACCTAGATAACAAGGACACCTATGTCAGACTCCTATTTGTTGACTATAGCTCAGCCTTCAACACTATTATTCACACGAAACTCATCTCCAAACTCCGTGGCCTGGGCCTCGGACCTCCCTCTGCCACTGGGTCCTGAACTTCCTATCCCACAGACCACAATCAGTAAGGATAAGCAACAATACCTCCTCCACGATCAAACTCAACACCGGTGTCCCACAAGGCCTTATACACCTATAACTGTGCCACCAAATTCACCTCCAATTTGATTTTCAAGTTTGCTGATGACACCACCATAGTGGGTCGGATCTCAAACAATGATGAGACAGAGTACAGGAATGAGATAGAGAATCTGGCGAACTGGTGCGGCAACAATAATCTCTCCCTCAATGTCAACAAAACGAAAGAGATTGTCATCGACTTCAGGAAGCGTAAAGGAGAACATGCCCCTGTCTACATCAATGGGGATGAAGTAGAAAGGGTCGAGAGCTTCAAGTTTCTAGGTGTCCAGATCACTAACAACCTTCCTGGTCCCTCCACACTAATGCTATAGTTAAGAAAGCCCACCAACACCTCTACTTTCTCAGAAGACTAAGGAAATTTGGCATGTCAGCTACAATTCTCACCAACTTTTACAGATGCACCATAGAAAGCATTCTTTCTAGTTGTATCACAGCTTGGTATGGCTCCTGCTCTGCCCAAGACCAGCAAGGATCTACAAAAAGTCGTGATGTAGCCCAATCCATCACACAAACCAACCTCCCATCCATTGACTCTGTCTACACTTCCCGCTGCCTCAGCAAAGCAGCCAGCATAATTAAGGACCCCACACACCCAGGGCATTCCCTCTTCCACCTTCTTCCTTTGGGAAAAAGATACAAAAGTCTGAGGTCACATACCAACCGACTCAAGAACAGCTTCTTCCCTGCTGCTGTCAGATTTTTGAATGGACTTACTTTGCATTATGTTGATCTTTCTCTACACCCTAGCTATGACTGTAACACTGCATTCTGCACGCTCTCGTTTCCTTCTCTACGAATGGTATTTTTTGTCTACATAGCGCGCAAGAAACAATACTTTTCCCTATATGATAATACGTGTGACAATAATAAATCAAATCAAATCAAATCAATGTCCACAAGCCAGAATAAGTTGTTATTTTAAAAACCAATTGTAGCTGGTAGTAAATCAAAATAGAGAACATGTACGAGCCCTTACACTGATTGCATATTATAATCAAGTAGATGTGCACATGTTGTAATTGGTCAATTGTATTCGCACTTTAGGCATGACGTAAACCTAATTGATAATTGTGAGTGGATATAGATAAACTCTGGTGCAAATGTAATCTTTTGATTGGTATTTGCTAATTTCTTGTAACTGAATCTCAACTATAACTTGATCAGGGCTCTCCCTTGTGAACCACTAGCTGGAGCACGGGGGCTAACCCATACTATAGTTCATAATAAAGACCTTGTCTGAAACTCCAAGAGTCTTTGTCTGGTTTTCTCGAGAGTGAGAGAGTGAAGTACACTATAGTTGAATAGCGGTATTTTTTTCCCCTAACAACTTGAACCCACAACCTTCTGACATCAGAAGTAAGAGGACCACCCACTGAGCACTGGATAGTGGTGCACATACAATACGAGTGTACACTTGGCAAAAACACACATCTTCAAGCAAGTTTTGCTCTGAATGTAACTTGCACTGTTGACCCTCCGTATGATCCAGTAATATTGGATGGTGCAGTGTTACATTCCTCCCCTCCATGTGCTCAGAATCCATTCCTCCTTTCAAACAAACAGTAACATTTTCTACAGAATTGAAATTTTCTCTTGCTTAAAAATGAAAGAAAGGCAGAAATAAAACAGGAAAATGTAAATGAATGACTCCACTGGGTGCCAAAGTTCACCTCATGTTAATATGTCAGAAATTTTAGCAAATCAGTCTTTATTTAATTTGTTTGTTATAACTTCAAAAAAGGTCAAGATGCCTACAAGTAGAAAGCTGTAAAATATTGACCAATTGTTATGTATTAAAAAGTTATTTTTTCCAACTTAAGTAGACTTTGTTATAATATTATGAAGACACACACCTGCTATAGAACCATAGAAAAGTTGCAGCACAGGAGGCCATTTGACCCATCTTGTCCGAGGACACTCAGCTGCCCTTTCTAATCCCACCTTCCTGCAGTCGGTCCATAACCCTGTAGCTAACTTCAAGTGCAGATCCAGGTTCTTTTTAAAAGAGTTTAGGGTCTCTGCCTCCACCACCAACTCGGGCAGCGAATTCCAGACACCCACCACCTTCTGCGTAAAAAAGGTTCTTCCTCATGTCCCCTCTACACCTACTGCCACTTATCTTGAATCGATGTCCCCTGGTTCTAGAATTCTCCGCCAAGGGAAACAGTTTTATCCTGTCCACTCTAACTCTTCCCCTCATTATTTTGAACACCTCTATCGAGTCACCCCTCAGCCTTCATTGTCCCAAGGAAAATAACCCCAACCTATCCAATCTCTCCTCATAGCTACACTTTTCCAGCCCTGCCAACATTCTTGTAAACCTCCTCTGCACTCTCTCTCTCCGGAGCAATTACATCCCTCCTGCAATGTGGTGACTAGAACTGCACACAATACTCCAGTTGTGGCCTCACCAGTGTTTTATACAATTGCAACATTACATCCTTAATTTTATATCCCATACCACTGCCAATGAAGGAGAGCATTCCATATGCCTTCTTTACAACCTTGTCTATTTGAACTGCTGCCTTTAGGGACCTGTGTACTTGTACACCAAGATCTCTCACTTCATCTAACCCTTCTTAGTATATTCTCATTTATTGTGTATTCCCTATAACTGTTTGACCTCCGTAAATGCATTACCTCACACTTCTTTATGTTAAAATCCATTTGCCACTTTACCACCCACTGCACCAACCCATCAATATCATTTTGTAGATTGTAGCTAACCTCTACACTACCCACTACTCGGCCAATCTTTGTGTCGTCTGCAAATTTTCCAACTGTGGCCCCATGTTCACGTCCAAATTGTTAATATATAACACAAACAGCAAGGGTCCCAACACCGATCCCTGTGGAACACCACTTGAAACAACTTACAATTTGCAAGGGAAATCCACCGAACATTACCATTTGTTTCCTGTTGCAAAACCAAACTGATCCAGTTTGCCACATTACCCTGTATCCCATGGACTTTTACTTTTTTGGCCAATCTACCATGTGGGACCTTGTCAAATGCCTTGCTAAAATCCACGTACACAACATCCACTGCACTACCTTCATCAACCCTTCTTGTCACTTCCTCAAAGAATTCAGTCAAATTTGTGAGGCAAGACCCTCCTTTAACAAATCCATGTTGATCATCCCTGACAGGTCCATTCCTTTCTACAGACAGTTAATCCTATCTCTCAGGATTGATTCGACTAATTTTCCCACCACTGATGTAAGACTTACTGGTCTATAATTATTTGGCATTTCCTTTGATCCCTTTTTGAACAATGGAACTACGTTTGCATTTCTCTAGTCCTCCGGTTCCTCCCCTGTATCTAGTGAGGATTGGAAAATCATCCTCAAAGCATCAGCTATCTCCTCCCTGGCCTCCTTTCGCAGCCTCGGAAACAATCCATCTGGTTCTGGCAACATATCAACCTTCAAGGATTCCAACCCTTCAAGTACTTCCTCTCTCTTTATGATTATCCCGTCCATTATCTCAGTGTCCCTCCTGGACTACTTAACCTGCATCATCCCTTTCCTTTGTGAACATGGTAACAAATATTCATTTGTAACCCTTCCCACAGCCTCTGCATCGATACACAAGTTCCCTTCTTCATCTCTGATAGATCCCACGTCCCACGAGACAATACACACTTCTTTAACCTGTGCTTAACCCTCTCTCCACTCACATTGTCTGTACCTTTAAGACTTGATTACCTGTAAAGACTCGCATTCCAACCATTATTTTGTAAGTTGAGTTTGTGTCTTTATATGCCCTGTTTGTGAACAGAACTCCCACTTACCTGACGAAGGAGCAGCGCTCCGAAAGCTAGTGGCGTTTGCTACCAAATAAACCTGTTGGACTTTAACCTGGTGTTGTGAGACTTCTTACTGTGTTTAACAGCTTTGCCATCACTGAATTCCCCCACCATCTACAATCTGGGGCTCGCCATTAACCAGAAACTTAACTGGACTAACCATATAACTACTGTGGCTACAAGAACAAGTCAGAGGCTTGGAATTCTGCAGTGAGTAGTTCACCGCCTGACTCCCCAAAGCCTGTCCACCATTGACAAAGCACAAGTCAGGAGTGTGATGCATTACTCTGCACTTGCCTGGATGAGTGCAGCTCCAACAATATTCAAGAAGCTCAACGCCATCAGGACAAAGCTGCCCACTTTATCAGCACCTCCCTTAAGGGTCGGCACGGTGGCACAGTGGTTAGCACTGCTGCCTCACAGCGCCAGGGACCTGGGTTCGATTCCCGGCTTGGGTCACTGTCTGTGTGCAGTTTGCACATTCTCCCCATGTCTGCATGGGTTTCCTCCGGGTGCTCCAGTTTCCTTCCACAGTCCAAATATGTGCGGGTTAGGTTGATTGGCCATGATAAATTGCCACTTAGTGTCAATGGGATTAGCAGGGCAAATAGGTGGGGTTACGGGAATAGGGCCTGGGTGGGATTGTGGTCGGTGCAGACTCGATGGGCTGAATGGCCTCCTTCTGCACTGTCCGCATTCTTGATTCCCTCCCCCACCAGTGCAAATTAGCAAGCTCCCACAAACAGCCACGTGACAATGAGAAGATAATCTGTTTTCTACTGTTGTTGATTGACAGATAAATATTGTCCAAGACACCAGGGATCGTGCTCTTCTGACAAACCGTGCCATGGGATCCATCACACCCACCTGAGTGAGCAAATAGGCCTCACTTTAGCATCTCGTCTGAAAGGAAGCATCTGTAACGTTCCCTCAGGACTGCAATGGAGTCTCAGCAGAGATGTTTCTCTCCAGAGTGGGACATTTTTGAGTGTGTTCTGTAAGTTTAAGTCTTTCTATGCTTGATTTCCCTGAGGGTGATAACCTTGGTTGGTAAGGATCACTCCACATTCCTTTTCCTCCTCTTCTCTCTTCTTCCTCCTCATGCTGGCAGACAGTTTCAAGGGCAGCAGCCACGCTATGGCACACCCAAGAACTCTCGGCAGGGAGACATCACAAGACTCAGCCAAACTAACTTTAACGGTGGCGAGTCTGAGCCTCTATGGAATTTCTTCCAATCCCTATCTCAGTTTGAAGTCAAGCCACAAGGAATAGTTTAGGCTCCAACACCGATACATTTAAATAGAAAAGAAGGTCAGCACAAAGGGAAAAAGAAATAGAATGTGAAGTTACCATATCAAGTCTTTGTCTATGGATCAATATCTATGGGTCAATGCCATATTACCCAAGCACATTTACCCACTAAACAATCGTGAACTATGATTGCTCTACAGTGTCATCACAAATATAGGGCAAACTTATTTCATGGACATTCTGGCCGAGTTACATAGAAACATAGAAAATAGAAGCAGGAGTAGGCCATTCAACCCTTCGAGCCTGTTCTGCCATTCATTTTGATCATGGCTGATCATCAAATTCAATATCCTGATCCCGCCTTCCACCCATATCGCTTGATCCCTATCTAATTTATTCCAGCAAGTTATAACACTTGCAATAGGTTATTCTTATCCATAGTGGATTGTGATGGAAATGGGGATGCATCCAGTTTACACAGGATAATATTTCCATATGATGCCCTTTCCTTCAACTTTTAATGAGCCCATTATCGGCTTCTGTTGACTTCATGTTTAACTAAAATAATTATTTTTCAAACCATCTAAAGCAATGCTCTTGGATCTAAATTTAATTAAATTAACTCTTGTTTGGCTTGGCCCATTGTTGTGGAGATGCCGGCGTTGGACTGGCACAGTCAGAAGTCTCACAGCATCAGGTTAATTTCCTTCATCAGGTGAGTGAAGTCTCACCTGATAAAGGGGCAGCGTTTCGAAAGCTTGTGATTCCAAATAAATCTGTTGGACTTCAACCTGGTGTTGTGAGACTTCTTTACTGGTCCATTGTTGAAATTGTTTACATCGAATTACATAGAATGCACAGTGCAGAAAGAGACCATTCAACCCAACTGATGCCTAGCTCCACGGAGCTTCCACCCACTTTACTTCATCCAACTCAATCTGCATCACATTCCATTTCTGTTTCCCTCTGTGCTTACCTTCTTTTCCATTAAATGCATCAGCGCCTTAACTCATCCTTCTGGTAGTGAGTTCCGCATTCACACATCACTCTGGACTTATTCACTCACAGACTGGGGGCCCAGTCAGCATTTACTCCCCATCCCTAACTGATATTGAGAAGAGAAAGACAAAATACTGCATGCAGATGCTGGAATCTAGACACATTCCTCAGGTAGTCCCCTAACAACCTTTGTTCTACCATTCACTCATTCCGATCACTTAATGGGCGCTTTTAGCACCTTTCTCAGCCTTTATCATCACAATTTACATTCCCTTTGTCCAATTACAGCACCCCCCCCCCCCACCCTCCACCCCCCCACCCTCCTAGTATAAATCTCTTCTGATTTTCTTTGCCTTCAGCTCTGACGAAGGGTCATCCAGACTCGAAACGTTGGCTCTATTCTCTCTCCACAGATGCTGTCAGGCCTGCTGAGATTTTCCAGTATTTTCTGTTTTTGATCTTGAGAAGATGTTGGTGGGCCACTGAGTGTCTCACTTGACCATTTCAGAGGGCAGTTAAGAGTCAACCACATTGCTGCGGATCTGGAGTCACATATGGACCAGACTGAGTAAAGGCAGAAGATTTCCTTCCCTAAAGGACATTCGCGAACTGTTTTATGACTGTCAGGTTGTTTCACAGTCACTGCTGTTTAAGTTTAAGTTACAAGTTAATCCTACAAGAGAGGAGACTGGACCTATATTCTTTAGAGTTGAGGAGAATGAGAGGTGACCTCAATCAAATATACAAAACTCTTAAAGGGCTAGACAGAGTAAATGCAGGAAGGATATTTTTCCTTGCGGGTGGGGGGAGGGAGGGGTGGGGGAGGGCGTGTATTCTAGAACCAGGGGCACAGTCTCAGAATAAGGGGTAGCCTATTTAGGAATGAGAGGAGGAGGAATCCCTTCAATCAGAGGGTGGTGAATATTTGGAATTCTCTACCCCAGGAGGGTGCTGTAGCAACTCAATCAATTGAGCATGTTCCAGGCAGAAATCAATAGATTTGTAAATATTAATGGCCTCAAGAGATAGAAACAATGTGCAGGGGTAGGGGGAAAAGGCAGGGGAATGGCAGTAAGTCGTGGTTTGTGGAGCTGAGTCCACGAAAAGTGGAGCTGAGTCCACAAAAGGATCAGCCATGATCTTATTGAATGGCGGAGCAGGCTCAAGGGGCCAGATGGCCTACTCCTGCTCCTAGTTCTTATGTTCTTATATTCATATGATGCTCGTTTGGTGAGCCACTGCAGACACGATGGGCCGAATGACCTCCTTCTGCACTGTGACAATTCTGTGATATGGGGTTAGCGTGAAAATGGCACTGAGGTTGAAGATCAGCCATGGTCTGGTTGAATTGTGGAGCAGGTTTGAGGGGCTGAATAACTTACTCCTGCTCCTACGATCCTATGGTGTTCTGGTTTTAGGTATAATCAGAACATTGTTAAGTCATAAAACTGTAATGAAGTTGCAGCATTTTCCTTTGTATTTTGTATAAGACTGTGGCAGCCTGCAGAATATTTCATTGCATTGATGCTGGCCTCGGTACATTGACTGCACAGCGCACTAACAGTTTGGCTCAAAAGGCTGGCACCAGTGTTTTATGTACCACTCGAGCCTCCTCCGACACTCCTCGTCTAACCCTATCAGCAAATAAAATTCAGCTGTATAATTTTACAAGTTTTTGTAATGATATTAATCTCAGTAGTGAATAGTAGCTCTGGCAAGCACCACTGCAGTCACCACAGCAGTGAATCACAGGAGTGGCAAGCACTTCCGTGTTCATCACACAGTTCACATCCATACAAACTAACATAGAATCATAGAATCCGTACAATACAGAAGGAGGCCATTCAGCCCATCAAGCCTGCACTGACAACAATTCCACCCACCTATCCTCCCGTAATTCCACCCATTTAAATTGTAGTATAATGGTAGTTATGGCAATGAGTTAGTGATGTCTATCTTGATGTAACAGTGACATGAGTAGTCATGTGTTAAAGACTCAGAAGAGCAGATGGAATAGTCTGTACTCAGGGATGATGTACCTACCCTGTCGTCTATCTTGTTCTGATGTGGAGATGCCGGCGTTGGACTGGGGTAAACACAGTAAGAAGTTTAACAACACCAGGTTAAAGTCCAACAGGTTTATTTGGTAGCTTGTGTGGCTTTTGCTACCAAATAAACCTGTTGGACTTTAACCTGGTGTTGTTAAACTTCTTACTGTGTCTATCTTGTTTACAGTGTTAATAAAGTAGTTTTGAAGTAACCAACCTGAGTCAGATCGGAGTTATTCCTGGTAAGAAGAACTCCTTCCCAGTGTAAAGTAGACCATGAGATGAGCAGACTGGCCAAGGTGCTCAAATCTTTGGAGTGGGACTTGAATTCAAAGTCTTCTGAATCACAGGCAAGAGCAAGACATAACAGGGTGGCACAGTGATTAGCACTGCTGCCTCACAGCACCAAGGAACCGGGTTCAATTATGGCCTTAGGTGACTGTGTGGAGTTTGCACGTTCTCTCCGTGTCTGCATGGGTTTCCTCCGCGTGCTCCAGTTTCCTCCCACAGTCCAAAGATCTACAGGTCAGGTGGATTGGCCATGCTAAATTGCCCCTTAGGGGCAATTTAGAGGCAGGATGTGTGGATGAGGGGGATTAGTGGGGTAAATACATGGGGGGTTCTCCATCAGAGACTCTGACCGAAGGCTTAATGGCCACCTTTTGCACTGTAGGGATTCTATGATTCTATGATTAACATCCGTGTATATAAATACTAACTCTTTCAATCACCAAAACACAAATAATGAAATTCAAAAGAATAACAGGATAATTTATAAATATCTTTTCAAAACTCTCGGAGTGAAGACCACTCTACAACAAAAAGCAAGTGAATGATATTAGGGACACGGAAAATATAATATTCCCACTTAGCTCGGGAATGGAGGGGAATCAGACTGCATCCTTGTTCCTGGTCGCTATGTAATGAGCTCGACCACAAAGTGGCTGTGGAGCACGGCAGCATGAGCAAGCAACTTCAGGAAAAGAAGAAAGAAACCACGGGAGCCGTGTTGTCCACAATGTTTGTTATAATCTGTGAAGAGCTGAGGAGGTCATGCCCTCAGCCAGCAGACGACAAGGTGTGAACATAACACATGAGTCAAATAAGCATTGTATCGATGCAGTGATTCAGAAAGAACTGATGTAAACAGTGATAAATCCAATTGCGTTTAAACTATTAGGCAGATTGGCAGTGTGAGTGATGCCATTTTCAGGTCTTCAGCCAAGGCAGTAAGAAGCATCAGGTGACAATAACAGCACTTGTCTGTAATTTTAGACAGGAAACATGTACAACGTGAAAGATTTTGCACTGAAATGTCTGCAGGGAGAAGTTAAGTCAGGTTCAAAGTGACTGCCGCTGCCGCTTTTGAAGGTTTTTATCATACTTTCTTTGAATAATACCGCTGATAATGCTGTCCTTTCAGACTCTCAACTGATCACAAGTATCTGTTAACTGTCCCAGTTTGAGGATTCGAGGTAGACCATTTAGGACGGAGGTGAGGAGAAATTTCTTCACCCAAAGAGTGGTGAGCCTGTGGAATTCATTACCACAGGAAGTAGTTGATGCCAAAACATTGAATGTATTCAAGAGGCGGCTGGATATCGCACTTGGGGTGAATGGGATCAAAGGTTATGGGGAGAAAGCAGGATTAGGCTATTGAGTTGGACAATCAGCCATGATCGTAATGAATGGCAGAGTAGGCTCGAAGGGCCAAATGGCCTCCTCCTGCTCCTATCTTCTATGTTTCTAAGTTTCTATGTTTTAACTTTGAAAGAACACGTGAATGAAAGATGTGTTGACACTGCAACTGGGGTTAGAAGCTGGGCAACTGATATTGTCCCAAAACTTATTCGTGATCAATGAAGAAAAATAAATAATTAACTTTGCACTGGAGGCCGTTCAGAGAATCATAGAATCCCTACAGTGCAGAAGGAGGCCATTCGGCCCATCGAGTCTGCACTGACCACAATCCCATCCAAGCCCTATCCCATTAACCCCATGCATTTACCCTAGCTAGTCACCCTGACACTAAGGAGCAATTTAACATGGCCAATCCACCTAACCCGCACATCTTTGGACTGTGGGAGGAAACCGGGGCACCTGGAGGAAACCCACGCAGACACGGGGAGAACGTGCAAACTCCACACAGACAGTGACCCAAGCCGGGAATGGAACCTGAGTACCTGACACTATGAGGTAGCAGTGCTAACCACTGCGCCACCGTGTCGCCCAGAAGGTTCACTTGATTAATTCTAGGAATGAAGGAGTTGTCCTCTAAAGAAAGATAGAGCAGGTTAGGCCTTTACTCGCTGGAGTTTAGAAGAATGAGAGGAGATCTAATTGAGGTATATAAGATGCTAAAAAAGATTGCCAGGGTAGATGTAGAGCGGATGTTTCCCCTTGTTGGAGATTCAGAACAAGAGGCCATAGTTTGAGGCTAATGGGTGGCAGATCTAGAACAGAAATGAGGAAGAATTACTTCACCCAGAGGGTGATGAATCTGTGGAATTCTCTACCCCAGAGTGCAGCGGATGCTGGGACACTAAACAAATTTAGGGAGGAAATAGATAGGTTTTTAATTAGAAGCGGGATGAAGAGCTATGAGGAGCAGGCAGGAGGGTGGAGATGAGACCAAGATGAGATCAACCATGATGGCATTGAATGGCAGAGTAGGTTCGAGGAACTGACTTGTCAACTCTTTCTCCTAGTTTTTATGTTCTTATGTTCTTTTTTTGAATAGTATCATTGTTCAGAGAAGCTTTCGCACTCTATTACCTGGAATGAGCGAGTTGTCTTACAAGCTAGGCTTGTATCTGCTGGTATTGAGAAGAGTAAGATGCAACTTGATTGAAACATATAAGATCCTGAGGGGTCTTGACAAGGTGGGTGTGGAGAGGGTGTTTCCTCTTGTGGGAGAATCTAGAGCAAGGGGGGGGGGGGCGGTGTCACAGTTTAAAAATAAGGGGTCACCCGTTTAGAACAGCGATGAGGAGAATTTTTTTCTCTGAGAGGGTTGTGAGACTTTGGAACTCTCTTCCTCTAAAGGTGGCGGAAGCAGAACCTTTGAACATTTCTAAAGCAAAGCTGGATAGATTCTTAAGATTAGGTTTATTTTTTATTGTCACAAGTAGGCTTACATTAACACTGCAATGAAGTTACTGTGAAAATCCCCTAGTCGCCACACTCCAGCACCTGTTTGGGTACACTGAGGGAGAAGTTAGCACGGCCAATGCCCCTAACTAGCTTGTCTTTCAGACTGTGGGAGGACACCAGTGCCCCCGGAGGAAACCCACGCAGACACAGGGAGAACGTGCAGACTCCGCACAAACAGTGACCCAATGCTGGAATCGAACCCGGGTCCCTGGTGCTGCAAGGCAGCAGTATTAACCAGTGTGCCACCGTGATAAGTAATGGGGTGAAACGTTATCAGGGGTAGTTCAAAAGGTGGAGTTGAGATTACAATCAGATCAATGGCGGAAGTATCTCGAGGGGCCAAACACCTCATCTGTATGTTCGTATGTGTGAATGTACAAATCTTTTACATTTATCTGAGAAGATTAATGGGGCCTTGGTTTAACTTCGTGACCAGAAAGATGGCATTGGTGCAGGTTATGCTGTTCTGCTTTGTTCTATTATCCTTGAAAGGAGGGGGAGAAAGAGTCAGGGTATCCATTACCTGATCGCTGGTCAGTGATTATTATTGGAGGTGAATCTGAATGCTTTGACAGTGACTTTTTCACAAATGGGACGCTGCAGCACACTGACTGATAGGAGATGACATGAAAATACATCAGAAAGCCTTAGGCTTAAATCATCCACCTGCCTCGCAATGTGGGAGACAAATAGAAACATAAATAATGAGGAAAATAACTCAATTTATCCAACTGGTATGAACAATCTCGTCAATATGATCTCCATCTAAACATGGTACTGGGGACCATATAAGGAGTACATAACCTGATTAAAATGGGGACTAGGTGGCTTTAATTTAATTGCCCAGTGTAGTATTGAGACATACAAGTGGGGAGGTCACAGACTCGGTTTCTCCTGCCTGTTTTTATTGATCTCAGAGTGTAGAAGAAGGTGCTACAATTGTCTCCAGCAACCCCAAGCTGCTGGTCAGGAGACTCATTCATGTGTAGCGTGTATAAGACCATAAGACATAGGAGCTAGGCCATTCGGCCCATCAATGCTCTGCCATTCAGTGACATCATGGCTGATCTGATATAATCCTCAGCTCCACTTTCCTGCCCTATCCCCATAACCCCCAATTTCCTTACCCATTAAACATGTGTCTGTGTTGTGTGAGCGTCTGGTTATTGACGAGCTCCACTGTGCCACCCTGCTGCCCCCAAAGTATACTTCATTCATAAAATTTGTAAAAATGCATTCCAAAACATTTCCAGTTGGATACGGCAGAGAGAGCAATAAAATTCAACTTTTCTCCATGCAGCATGTAGCACTTTGAGGTGTTTCAATTTAATTTTAATACACGCGATATTTACAATATACATGGCACGGTAGCACAATGGTTAGCACTACTACCTCACAGTGCCAGGGACCCGGGTTCAATTCCCGGCTTGGGTCACTATCTGTTCGGAGTTTGCATGTTCTCCCCGTATCTGCGTGGGTTCCCTCCGGGTGTTCCAGTTTCCTCCCACAGTCCAAAGATGCGCGGTCAGGTTGATTGGCCGTGCTAAATTGCCCCTCAGTGTCGGGGGATTAGCAGGGTAAATATATGGGGTTACTGGGGTGATGCCTGGGTGGGATTGGTGTCAATGCAGGCTCGATGGGCCGAACGGCATTGTAGGTATTCGATGATTCAAATCGGGTCACATGATAGGATTGTGGGAGTTCTCCCCAGAGTGTGGGCACAGTACAAGCAGGGACAACCTGCTCAGTCAGTGAATATAGGATTGTTTGTAACACATCCTTGTTGTCAGATTTTGGGAACTCTGAGCTTCTACAGTAGTAGCGAGTGTTACACATCACACTCCCTCCCCAGGGAATCATATTCATCATAGTGTGAATGTATTTAAGGGGATGTCAAATAAACACGCAAGGGGGAAAAGAGCCAAAGTTCAGCGTGAGATAAAGGAGGGAGAAGCTTCATGTAAAGCGTTTGACAAAGTCCCTCATGGTAGGTTGGTGCAAAAGGTTGGATCTCATGGGATAAAGGGGGAGGTGGCTAGATGGGTGGAGAACTGGCTTGGTCACAGAAGACAGAGGGTGATAGTGGAAGGGTCTTTTTCCAGCTGGATGCCTGTGACTAGTGGTGTTCCGCAGGGCTCTGTATTGGGACCTCTGCTGTTCGTGATTTATATAAACGATCTGGAAGAAGGTGTAACTGGGGTGATCAGTAAGTTTGCGGACGACACGAAAATGGCTATCAGAAGGATAACACGGATATCAGAAGGACGTATTTTACACAGAGGGTGGTGGGGGCCTGGAATGCGCTGCCGGGCAAGGTGGTGGAGGCGGACACACTGGGAACGTTTAAGACTTATCTAGATAGCCACATGAATGGAGTGGGAATGGAGGGATACAAAAGTATGGTCTAGTTTGGACCAGGGAGCGTCGCGGGCTTGGAGGGCCGAAGGGCCTGTTCCTGTGCTGTATTGTTCTTTGGAACATGAGTGCTACTATTAACAAGATGGGCCGAATGGCCTGTTTCTGCATGAGAGACTCCACGTAATCCTATACCAAAGGGATTTCAACTACAAGAGAGGGGAACAATTTAAAATGGGGCAGGAGGGGGAAGACGGCTGATCAAATGAAGCAACAAAAGGCATAAGGGCAAATAACAGTGGCAGTAATCTTTTAATTATGTGCAATAAATTAAAGAATTGGTACAAATCAGCGGTAACAACAGTCTGTACAATGTACATCAGAGAATGCTGAGACTTAACTCAGTCACACAGGAAGACTGACATTAACAACATTAAAAAGCCTCACCTTCAAGAATGAATTATAATCCGTAATACGTACCATACCTCATATGTCTTGCAACATGTGCCTTGCCTGTATTTGAATGCGGTAATTACGTAAATAACTAATTTGGTATTATTCTCTTGAGGTGTCTAAATTACTTTCGCGATGGGCCCAGTAACATAATTGCTCTGTTGTTTGTAATCCGACCAGTTTAAATCATTCCTTAACACAATTCTGTTTTAAATTTTATTACTGTCTTGTTTAGAAGAGGGTCTTTTATTTCAAGTGCCCTTTGGTTACAATGGACTGACTTCCTTTACATTTATATTAAGCAGCGTGCAGTTTATGTGGTAAAATGAGGCAGCGAGTGAATTTAAGTTGGGTGGTTGTGCTGTTGATGTAAATAGCTAGTTGTGACAGTGTGGTAAGTGCGCACTGCTCCTTTCCTGTGTCGGTGCTGGATGTGTTTTGTTGTATCGACAGAACTTTGGTTACAAGGTATTTACTGTGCACAAACAGACCATTCAGCCCAACAGGTCTGTGCTGGGGCTTTATGTTCCACATAATCTTTTCCCTGCCCCTCTTTGTCTAACTCCATCAACCCTTTCCTTGCCCCTCTTCATCTAACTCCATCAACATATCTTTCATGCCTTTCTCTCTCAGATGCTTATCTAGTTTCCCCTCAAGTGTTAAACGACACTAACTATGGGTGGCACAGTGGCACAGTGGTTAGCACTGCTGCCTCACAGCACCAGGGACCCGGGTTCGATTCCTGGCTTGGGTCACTGTCTGTGTGGAGTTTGCACGTTCTCCCCGTGTCTGCGTGGGTTTCCTCCGGGTGCTCCAGTTTCCTCCTACAGCCCAAGGATGTGCGGGTTAGGTGGATTAGCCAGGCTAAATTGCCCCTCCGTGTCAGGGGGGGCTAGCTAGGGTAAATACATGGGGTTATGGGGATAGGGCCTGAGTGGGATTGTCATTGATGGAGGCTCGATGGGCTGAATGACCTCCTTCTGCACTGTAGGGATTCTAAGATTTGCATCAACTAATCGCTGTGGTAAGGAGGTTTCCCCTGAATTCCTTATTGGGTTTATTGGTAAGTATCATATCTTTAAGGTCCCTCGGTCTGGTCTTGCCACCTCAACATTTGGTCGATCAAACTTTTCATTGTTTTGAAGATTGCTATCAAGTAACCCCTCTTTCCCAGAGTAAAGAGTCCCAGCCTATTCAACCGTTTTTGACTTCTCGGTTTGATAGTTAATTGGTTTTATTATGAAGGGAAAAACATTAAATTAGAATATGACACCCCGGGGTTTGACGTCAGGAAGTACGTCTCCCTTCAGTAGTTACTGAGGTTAGCACATCAAAAAAAACTGTCCAAAATGAAATTGATAGATGTTTGTCACGTAAAGTGTGTTAAGAGCAATGAAGCCACGGCGAGTACAGGGAGTTATAGTCAATACAGATCAGTTAAGGTCTAATTGAATGGTGGAGCAGGTTGGAGGGATTGAATGACTTTCTCCTGTTTCTATGGAGTCGCATGTTTAGTGTTCCCCACAGGGAAGGTGGAGGCTGTTGACAGACCGAACAAGATTTTAGTCGGAGTTGTGTGTGTTTAGTGGGTGCAACGCAGGGCTTGGCTTCACTCTGCTGTTCCCTATAACCAAACATTGCACAAACATACAACCTCCTGGCTGACGCGTCCAAGATGGCCACATAGCTACAGCAGTGATAGAAAAATTTAAAGTTTATTAGTCACAAGTGTGTTTACATTAATACTGCAATGAAGTTACTGTGAAAATCCCCGAGTCGCCACACTCTGGCGCATGTTCGGGTACACTGAGGGAGAATTTAGCATGGCCAATTCACTTAATAAGACAAGAGAAAGAATCTGAATAAACCTCAGCACGTCCTACACGAAAACTAGTTTCCCAATTTCTCATGGCTGTCACCCCCATGCTCCCTTTGAGAAAAATATGGCAGCCAAATTGGGAGCTGTGGACCTGGGCACATCTCACTAGAAACCAAATTGGGACAGTCAAAATTAATCTCATTTGTACCAACGAAACAGTCAGACTCTCATGAATCCAGTTCTAACGGCCCAGAAAATCCAACATCTTAATATTTGGTTGTATTTAAATATTTCTTTTCAAGTTGGTGCTGACAGATTGAAAAGTCATGGATAGTAAAAATGCAGTTACATTTTTAAAATCAGCAAATGGGCAGAGGGACAGAACATCACGTGAGGAAAGCATTGGCAGGTTTGTTTGAGTCATCCTGGTTACAGTTTCAGTCCCTACTACTGGCTGCTCACAGTTCCTGAAGTGGACTCTTTGAGTTTGGAGAGTTCTTCAAAATTCCACTGACGTGAACTTTAACCTCGTGGTGTATTTGGTCTCCGAGGGAAGGGTAAGAAGGTCTCTGTGGAACCCGAGGTGAGGTTTTGGTATTCGGCAGTGAGGTGGGATGTACGGATATGGTACAATCAGCAGAATCGAGATCACATCCATTCCTTCCCATGCCGTGAATTTCTTTGATCATTCTTCTGAGGAAGTAAGTAACAAAGTTGCCCTTGTTCTCTATCCTGAGATACCCAGACAACTGGGTGGCCAATTTGGCCGCTTCAAATTATATTCGAGATCTAAGACTTTTGCGCAGATCAGGCCCGGATTGACACTGTTTCCTTCCTCGAAGAAACTTAGTCAGCCCGTTGAGCTTTCTGAACAGGCTAATGGATCTCACTTTCAGAACTTGCCACTGGTGAGATTTGACCACATGAGCAGTGTGTCCAAGGCATTGACTGGGAGAATCAGTACTACACGGTAAGGGGCCATTCTGAACATTGACTTCATGCAGACTATCTGTATAACAACTCACTCAGTCCCATTCCCCTCACTGTTCCTGCAGCCCAGCAACTTTAGATCCCTCAGCTGCCCATCCAATTTCCTTTTAGAGTCATTCACCGTCTCCTTAGGTCAAGAGTTCTTGGTCATTATCACTCACTGTGTAACAAAGTCCCGCCTCACATCCTTACTGACCTCCTGCCCATAGTCCTTGTGCTATCAGCTAATGACACCAGCTCTACTTTGCCCATCTAAACCTGTTATAATCCTGCACGCCCCTATCAAACCTCCCCTCACAGAGAACAACGACAGCTCCTCCAACTTAAGCTTGTAGCTAAAATGGTTGGAATTATTCTGGTAAATCTCCTCTGCACCCTCTCAAAGACCCTTTCCGAAAACATGGGCGGCACAGTACCTCACAGCACCAGGGACCCCAGGTTCGATTCCCGGCTTGGGTCGCTGTCTGTGTGGAGTCTGCACGTTCTCCCCACGTCTGCGTGGGTTTCCCCCAGGTGCTCCAGTTTCCTATCACAGTCCAAAGGTGTGATGGTTAGGTGGATTGACCATGCTAAATTGCCCCTTGGTGTGAGGGGGACTAGCTAGGGAATTGTGGTCGGTGCAGACTCGATGGGCCGGATGGCCTCTTTTTGCACTGTATGATTCTATGAAAACATAGAATCATAGAATCTTGCAGGGCAGAAGGAGGCCATTCGGCCCATTAAGTCTGCATTGACTCTCCAACAGAGCATCCCACCCAGACCCTATCCCCATAACCCCATGTATTTACCCCACTAATCCCCCTAACCTACAAAACTTGGGACACTCAGGGGCAATTTAACATGACCAATCCACCTAACCTGCACATCTTTGTGACTGTGGGAGGAAACCGGAGCACCCGGAGGAAACCCACGCAGACACGGGGAGAACGTGCAATCTCCACAGTCAGCCAAGGCTGGAATCGAACGCTCGTGCTGTGAGGCAGCAATGCTAACCACTGTGCCACGAGACTGGCCACCATCTTTATATCAGTTTTATCCTAAGGCCACCATCCTGCTTCCCAATAATAACAAGTAACTCAATAACTTTTGAGTGTCACTGCAGTTAGGCCATCATTGGATACATCACTGGGACAGGTTATCGTACCGCTGTTTGTGGGGTTTTGCTGTGCACACACTGGCAACCGTAATTCCTGCAATAGTGACTACACCTCAGAGAGGACTAGATTGGCTTTGAAATGCTGTGGAATGTCCTGACGTCATGAGAGGCGCTACATAAATGCAAGGCTCCTTCTATTCTATTTTGATTGGGTAATGAGTCAGAGCCGGGACATTGTCATTGTTAACCCATGTTTTAATTGCAAATTGGAGTCTTGACATCCCTTTCACTCGATATTCTCTCACAGTCGCTCAGATGCTTGTGGCCATTTGAAACCTTCCTCTCAGTAAGCAGCATTATCTGAACCTTCACAAATTGCAGCAGCAACTTGAATGAAACGGCTCTGACCTTTTCCCTGCAGTAATTTTAATGCAAAACCTTTCACATTGTACAGTTCTCTTTGACGGAAATCACATCCCATTACACATAAATGCAGCTCTTTCTTTTCTTCTACAGACACTGATTAGACGGTGAATTTGGATTGTGTTCCAGTCTCCTTCACACTTCATTCCTTTCCAGAGAAACAATCCCTCCATTGACATTTGACCCCCCCGGATTCATTCAAAAGCCGGGAGATGAGTAACGAGGCAAATTGGTGGCCCCCTGATTCATGCTTTGGAGAGAAATCTCTGAAGGCATTTGGTAGAGGGACTGTATGTGTTATGCTTCTGCCAAGAAGAAAGCAGCGAGGTTGGCCATGCAGTTGGTGTAGTCCCATGCAGGAAATCCAATTCTAAACTTCCTACCCACAGACCAAACACCCATGATCATTAAAGACTAAATATAACCTTGATTCTCCATTGTCAGAGCAAGCAAGGGTTCATTCAGCACTGGTATGGGCAAAGAAGGAGAGGAGGTGATGGCGTACTGGACCAGTAATCAAGAGAGCCAGGACAATTCTCTGGAGACCCGGGTTCAAATCCCACTATGGTTGATGGTGAAACTTGAATCCAGTAAAAACCTGCATTTAAAAGTCTACGGTTGTATATGGAGTCAGTAAAGATAGGCGAGGTGATGAATGAATACTTTTCTTCAGTGTTCACCAAGGAGAGGGGCCATGTTTTTGAGGAAGAGAGGGTGTTACAGGCTAATAGGCTGGAGGAAATAGATGTTCGGAGGGAGGATGTCCTGGCAGTTTTGAATAAACTGAAGGTCGATAAGTCTCCTGGGCCTGATGAAATGTATCCTAGGATTCTGTGGGAGGCAAGGGATGAGATTGCAGAGCCTTTGGCTTTGATCTTTGGGTCCTCGCTGTCCACGGGGATGGTGCCAGAGGACTGGAGAATGGCGAATGTTGTTCCTCTGTTTAAAAAAGGGAATAGAAATGACCCTGGTAATTATAGACCGGTTAGTCTTACTTCGGTGGTTGGTAAATTGATGGAAAAGGTCCTTAGAGATGGGATTTACGACCATTAGAAAGATGCGGATTAATCCGGGATAGTCAGCACAGATTCGTGAAGGGCAAGTCGTGCCTCACAAATTTGATTGAATTCTTTGAGGAGGTAACTAAGTGTGTTGATGAAGGTAGGGCAGTTGATGTCATATACATGGATTTTAGTAAGGCGTTTGATAAGGTCCCCCATGGTCGGCTTATGATGAAAGTGAGGAGGTGTGGGATAGAGGGAAAGTTGGCCGATTGGATAGGTAACTGGCTGTCTGATCGAAGACAGAGGGTGGTGGTCGATGGAAAATTTTCAGATTGGAGGCAGGTTGCTAGCGGAGTGCCGCAGGGATCAGTGCTTGGTCCTCTGCTCTTTGTGATTTTTATTAATGACTTAGAGGAGGGGGCTGAAGGGTGGATCAGTAAATTTGCTGATGACACCAAGATTGGTGGAGTAGTGGATGAGGTGGAGGGCTGTTGTAGGCTGCAAAGAGACATAGATAGGATGCAAAGCTGGGCTGAAAAATGGCAAATGGAGTTTAACCCTGATAAATGTGAGGTGATTCATTTTGGTAGGACTAATTTAAATGTGGATTACAGGGTCAAAGGTAGGGTTCTGAAGACTGTGGAGGAACAGAGAGATCTTGGGGTCCATATCCACAGATCTCTAAAGGTTGCCACTCAAGTGGATAGAGCTGTGAAGAAGGCCTATAGTGTGTTAGCTTTTATTAACAGGGGGTTGGAGTTTAAGAGCCGTGGGGTTATGCTGCAACTGTACAGGACCTTGGTGAGACCACATTTGGAATATTGTGTGCAGTTCTGGTCACCTCACTATAAGAAGGATGTGGAAGCGCTGGAAAGAGTGCAGAGGAGATTTACCAGGATGCTGCCTGGTTTGGAGGGTAGGTCTTATGAGGAAAGGTTGAGGGAGCTAGGGCTGTTCTCTCTGGAGCGGAGGAGGCTGAGGGGAGACTTAATAGAGGTTTATAAAATGATGAAGGGGATAGATAGAGTGAACGTTCAAAGACTATTTCCTCGGGTGGATGGAGCTATTACAAGGGGGCATAACTATAGGGTTCGTGGTGGGAGATATAGGAAGGATATCAGAGGTAGGTTCTTTACGCAGAGAGTGGTTGGGGTGTGGAATGGACTGCCTGCAGTGATAGTGGAGTCAGACACTTTAGGAACATTTTAGCGGTTATTGGATAGGCACATGGAGCGCACCAGGATGATAGGGAGTGGGATAGCTTGATCTTGGTTTCAGATAAAGCTCGGCACAACATCGTGGGCCGAAGGGCCAGTTCTGTGCTGTACTGTTCTATGTTCTATGTTCTAATCTCACCCCACCAATGTCCCCAAGGGAAGGAAATCTGCTGTCATCACCCAGTCTGGCCTATGGTGGCATGGTGGTACAGTGGTCAGCACTGCTGCCTCACAGGGCCAAGGGCCCGGTTTCAATTCTGGCCTTGGGTCACTGTCTGTGAGGAGTCTGCAAGTTCTCCTCATGTCTGCGTGGGTTTCCTCCAGGTGCCCCAGTTTCCTCCCATAATCCAAAGATGTGCTGGTTAGGTTGATTGGCCATGCTAAATTAACCCTTAGTGTCAGAGTAAATGTGTGACGTTACGGGAATAGGGCCTGGGTGGGATTGTGGTCGGTGCAGACTCGATGGGCCGAATGACCTCCTTCTGCACTGTAGGGACTGAATGATTCCTGATTCTACATGTGACTCCAGACCCACAGCAATGTGGCTGAATAGTAAATGCCATTGTGTTCAAGGCCCAGTCGGCGACACCCGCATCCCATGAAGGAATTTTTAAAAAATGAATTATTGTCTAGGGAAGTGCCCCAGTTTTCGTCAGTGCCTCCATAACGCGCTAAAACAGCCTGAAGCAGTTGGAATTGTACAAACAAGACAAATGATCCTGCTAGCATTAACTGGGAACGCTGTGAGTTCCAGAAGCTGCTGAACCAAAATGAATTCCAGCACCGACCTCGGAGTATGATTCCTGTTTTAAAGATCATATGATTCCAAATGTTTGACTCCAGCTGACCGACCGAGTCCCTGTGTGCTGAGTGCCGAAGGAGTGGTGGGCAGAATGTGGACACGGGCTTCAGGTCACAAAGTAAATTCCCACAGGTTCCCCAAGTTGTGGTGAGTATTATTGAAAGCCTTTCCGTTGCAATATGGCTCAGTGGGTATCTTCCCCTGAGCCAGAAGCTCTGGGTTTGAGTCCCACAGTAAGAAGTCTCACAACACCAGGTTACTTGGACTTTAACCTAGTGTTGTGAGACTTCTTACTGTGCTTATCCCAGTCCCCAAAGCCGGCATCTCTACTTTGAGTCCCACTCCAGGACTAGATGGCCACAGAAGGTGTGTTCATAACGCGGTCAAACAGGCTGATTACCAATCGGTAAATCATAGAATCACAGCATCCTACAATGCAGAAGGAGGCCATTTGGCCCATCGAGTCTGCACCGACCACAATCGCACCCAGGCCCTATCCCCACAACCCAATATATTTACCCTCGCTAGTCCCCCTGACACTAAGGGGCAATTTAGCATGGCCACCTAACCCGCACATCTTTGGAGTGTGGGAGGAAACCGGAGCACCCGGAGGAAACCCACACAGACACGGGGAGAACGTGCAGACTCCACACAGACAGTGACCCAAGCCGGGAATCGAACCCGGGTCCCTGGCGCTGTGAGGCAGCAGTGCTTCCCTAATCTTTTGGATACACCTATGGCAGGTAGTAAGAGTGGAAGAGTTTCCTGGCCAACTATCTACAGAAGGAAATGGTAAACGCTGTAGTACCTTGCCGAGTATAAAAATGGACCAATACCAATCTTTCAGGCCATGAAGAGAGAGTGAGGTCTCTGAGGAGACAGTGTGTTCACAGGGGCAATATTCAAGCAAGTGCCCCTTGAGTTGGCCTGGAGTACAAAATTGGCACATTTGCTTTCCAATAACACTGTGTGATTGTAGAGCAGATTCCAGGTGTAAAGTAATGCAAAGGTTGGGCAAACAGCTCTTTGTACCGATGTGACATTGTGTCGGTAGCAGAACCTAACATCAGTAACCCAAACCATACACACACCACAGTGCCAAGGACAGCTTCAATCCATTTGTACAATGGTGATAGGCAGCCAGCTGGGAGGGAGTTAGAATCAAAGAGACCTGCATTCCACACTCAGACCTGAACACAAATACCGAGGCTGACATTCCTGTCCAGTCCTGTAGGGTCTGTTCATCTCTTAGAATAGACACAGGCAGCACTGGTCCAAAGTTCAACCTCTTTTATTGAGCATCATTTAAAATTAACATATCAGAAAGCGAATAAAGACTACTTGAGAGAGAGAGAGAGAGAGAAAAGCTAGAGAGACCGGCAGAAGCTGGTCCCAATACAGACTTGATCCAAACCTTGCACAGAACTCAACTAAACAGATAACTGTTACTGCAATATAGGAATTCTTATCTGTGTTATTGAAAGTGCTGGGCGCACACAGTCTCCAACTTACATAAACAATTGGCAGCTGTGTGGCCGTGAAAGCCTTGTTTAATCGTTTTTGCTAACATTGTATTTTCAAATGCAGTGAATTTCTAAGCTCATCCCAGAATGCCTGCTGCATTTAAAATGTGGTCAAGTTAGCTTTAAAGCTCAGCAGAGTTAGTTACATAAGCAGAAATACCTTCAAATGAAGCCTTTTAACTGAAGCAAAACATACAGAGGATCCCACAAGTCCTGAGGGATTGCTGCACTGTTGGATTAAACTGAGACCTTACCTGGTCTCTCAGGCGGACATATATAGTGCTATAGTGCTCCTTCACAGAAGAGCAGGGACGCTCCCCCAAGGGCTTCAGACAAGATTTATTCCTTCATCGCTATCACCAAAAAACCCCAGATTGTCTGGTCATGATCACATTGCTCTTTGTGGGAGCTTCCTCTGCATAAATTGGCTGCCCCATTTCCGACATTGCAACAGTAACTACACTTCAAAAAGTACCTAATCAGCTGGCAGGTGTTTTGGGACATCCTAGGATTTTGCAATGAGTTCCACAAATGTAACATTTTCTTTTATCAGTGGGTATTGTGAGGAGATGGCCTTTAGTAGTCGCACCCTGGGGAAGCTGTGGAGCAGACGAGTAGCAATAATTTCAGAAACATTTCTAAACTATCACTGCACAAAGGTTCACATTGGCCAGAAACTGCACTGGACCAGCCATCTGAATACTGCATCTACAAGAACAAATCAGAGGCTGAGAATTCTGTGTTGAGTAACTCAGCCCCTGACTTCCCAAATCCTGTCCACAAGGCACACAACTGGATGAGTGCAGCTCCAAAACCCCCCCAAGAATCTCATTACAACCCAATGCAAATCAGACTGCCTGATCAGCACCCACTAACCTGGCCGGAATTTTCCAGCTATTCCTGTCGGCGGGATCTCCTGGTCCCACCAACCGCATACGCCCACCATGGGTTTCCTGGCAACATGGGGTGGAATCAATGGGAAATCCCATTACCAGCAGTGAGGCCAGGAGATCCTGCCTACGGCAAATGGTGCACCGTTTCCCACCTTCCTGCTGCCTCGGCAAAGCAGCCAGCAAAATTAAGGACTTCACGTTCCCCGGATATTCTCTCTTCCATCTTCTTCTGTTGGGAAAAAGATACAAAAGTCTGAGGTCACATACCAACCGACTCAAGAACAGCTTCTTCCCTGCTGCCATCAGACTTTGGAATGGTCCTATCACATATTACGTTGATCTTTTGCTACACCCTAGCTATGACTGTAACACTATATTCTGCAGCCTCTCCTTTCCTTTTCCCCTATGTACTCTATGAACGGTATGCTTTGTCTGTATAGTGCGCAAGAAACAATACTTTTCATTGTATCCCAATACATGTGCATTAATAAATCAAATCAATTCAATTGTAGGTGCCTGGAAGATCCCCTCTGGCAGAGTTGAAGAAAGTGATGATCTTCTTTGCCTCAAGACATCCTAAGAAGTCTCACAACACCAGGTTAAAGTCCAACAGGTTTATTTGGTAGCAAATGGTATTTGCTACCAAATAAACCTGTTGGACTTTAACCTGGTGTTGTGAGACTTCTTACTGTGCTTACCCCAGTCCAATGCCGGCATCTCCACGTCAAGACATCCTGGCAGGTGATTGGCTGTTACCCCTGATTTTAGTGACTGAAGTAGCTCACCTGCCTGGTGAGCCTAGTGCTCTCCTGTATCCTGCTCCTGCAGGGTCCTCTCCGCCGGGAAGGGGAACGTCCATGAGTATGCAGCTCCTGCAGGGTCCTCTCCACCGGGAAGGGGAGTGTCCATGAGTATGCAGCTCCTGCAGGGTCCTCTCCACCGGGAAGGGGAGTGTCCTTGAGTATGCAGCTCCTGCAGGGTCCTCTCCACCGGGAAGGGGAGTGTCCATGAGTATGCAGCTCCTGCAGGGTCCTCTCCGCCGGGAAGGGGAGCGTCCATGAGTATGCAGCTCCTGCAGGGTCCTCTCCACCGGGAAGGGGAGCGTCCATGAGTATGCAGCTCCTGCAGGGTCCTCTCCGCCGGGAAGGGGAGCGTCCATGAGTATGCAGCTCCCATATCCTCTGTACTTTGTTGTTCTGCTGCACAATGAGATCATTGTCAATGGCAGCTGCACCCATGCTGTGATGGAAGTTCTGCTGCACCTATCATTGCCAGAGCAAACATTCACAATCTGTTCCTTTCTTTCCATAATTCAGAGGGCTCGATGTCAGTTAAGAATTCAATGTTTGCTTCTCGTCTGCATGTCTCCATGACTATGATATATTTCACTTTTTTTCTGATATCCCAACATATCTCATTTCTTTGAGCCAACTTTCCCGCACGCACTTTGACACCACCTTTAATCCAGCTCCTGTTGGGGCAGGCTGTGTTTCCATAGCTTTCTCTCCACTGGAATGACTTCAACCAGGCCATTGAGGTTGGCCTATTGGAGTATGAACTCCCTGATTAAGGATCCAACCACGCTCCTGATTTATGGGCACCCGGTGTGGAGGGGGGTGGGTCTGGAGGAGGACCGCCTGCACCTGGGCCTGGCGAGGAGTTCCATCTACAGGTCCAGGCAATGGGCGATCGAGGGGGTCGTCCAACCTGACTGTCTGCCCCTCTACCACAGCTATATTCGTGGCTGGGTGTCCCTGGAGAGGGAGCATGCAGTGTCTGAGGGCACTGTTGATGCCTTCCGTGTCTGCTGGGTACCACAGGGACTGGGGTGTATTATTGACCCCTTTAATCACATTTTAATTTGATGTTTTAAGTTTCCTTTCCGCTTTGTTTTTTGTTTTGGGCGGTTCCCCTCCTTTTGGGAGCTGCTCCTTTTGAGTTGTCCCCGAGTTAGTTTAATTTTGTTTATTTGGTTGGACAACAAAAGAGTTCCCTGATTAAGGAGTCAGTTGATGGGCCAATCAGGGAATCTTTACTTTCGACTTAACTGGGAGTGTCAGTTCCTCTGACACCCCCAGAGGTAGACTGCTGACTGCGAGTACTCTGCGCACTGCTGTAGTTTGTAAATGAAGGGATTTTGGTGAGGGGACTTCTGTCTCCGAAGACTTATTACAGCCTCTTCAAGTTTTCTTCTGATGATTTAAGTGAAAGTCAAGGTCATACCCTTGTGGGATATTCTGTTCCCAAACTCACACCTTTTGGATCCTGTGTCTATGATTGTCCAGCAGTAAATCTAACAACGTGGGAAAAGACTCGAGAACATTGACCATCAGAATCCAAGAATCAATTTTTAATATTATTATTTCTTTCTGCAAAATGAGATTTCTTCTCTCTTTCCTCAGTTTAATTGTAGAGTCCTGACAGTGCAGAAGGAGGCCATTTGGCCCATCGAGTCTGCACCAACAAGAATCCCACCCAGTCCTTATCCCCGTAACCCATGTATTTACCCTACTAATCCCCCTGACACTAAGGGGCAATTTAGCATGGCCAATCCACCTAACCCACACATCTTTGGACTGTGGGAGGAAACCGGAGCACCCGGAAGAAACCCCGATATGGGGAGAACATGCAAACACCACACAGACAGACACCTGAGGTTGGAATCGAACCCGGGACCCTGTGAGGCAGAAGCACGAGCCACTGTGCCACCGTAGGGATTAAGGAGACGTAACTCAGGAATTCCCCTGCAATCAATCTAAGATCATACTCACTATTGGAGATTGAAGAGAACATTGTGTTATAACTCAGATGGGGTGAAGCATAGCACTGGAGCCAATGTTTATTCAGAAATACAATTATTTACAAGTGTTAAACATTACATGCATACATTTCCTAACTCAACCACACCACAGTTTCAATTAATCACTCTTTGTAAATATTGAAGTGACATCCTAGTTAATGCCCCTCTCCCATCTCCTCAATTAATGTACATTTATTGTACTGCTGAGAGCCGTGGCAATGGCCTAGTGGTATTATCGCTAGACCATTAATCCAGAAACTCAGTTCTGGGATCCCAGGTTCGAATCCCACCGCGGCAGATGGTGAAATTTGAATTCGATAAAAATTATCTGGAATTAAGAATCTACTGATGACCATGAAACCATTGTTGATTGTCGGAAAAACCCATCTGGTTCACTGATGTCCTTTAGGGAAGGAAATCTGCCATCCTTACCTGGTCTGGCTTACATGTGACTCCAGAGCCACAGCAATGTGGTTGACTCTCAACTGCCCTCCAAGGGCAACTAGGGATGGGCAATAAATGCT
This sequence comes from Mustelus asterias, assembly GCF_964213995.1. Lineage (NCBI taxonomy): Eukaryota > Metazoa > Chordata > Chondrichthyes > Carcharhiniformes > Triakidae > Mustelus > Mustelus asterias. The sequence goes on along the minus strand of NC_135803.1, from coordinate 150,836,417 downwards.
GGCCAGCCAGCGATGCCCATGTTCCACAAATGAATGAAATTGAGTGCACCCAGTACTCAAGCCTCATCTGAGAGGCTAAATGCTGGGCAAAGCTGGGCAGGTGGAATTCGATGGATCTGAGAAAGGCCAATGGGAATGACTCTAGCAGAGGCAGATGTAAAAGCTGTGGAGGAGGAAATAGATTGAAGTGACTGGCTACACAAACCATTGAAGACTTACGCACAGGCAGAGACCGTGATCACTGTTGGAACCCTCATCTTTAAAGGAGTCGGATTACAAAAGAGAAGAAATGATACTTTAGTTCCACAGAGCCTTGGTTAATATGGCTACCACTTTGGCTCTCACCACCTTTGACAGATGCACCATAGAAAGCATTCTTTCTGGTTGTATCACAGCTTGGTATGGCTCCTGATCTGCCCAAGACCACAAGAAACTACAAAAGGTCGTGAATGAAGCCCAGTCCATCACGCAAACCAGCCTCCCATCCATTGACTCTGTCTACACTTCCCGCTGCCTCAGTAAAGCAGCCAGCATAATTAAGGACCCCACGCATCCCGGACATTCTCTCTTCTACCTTCTTCCGTTGGAAAAAAGATACAAAAGTCTGAGGTCACGTACCAACCGACTCAAGAACAGCTTCTTCCCTGCTGCTGTCAGACCTTTGAATGGACCTACCTCGCATTAAGTTGATCTTTCTCTACATTCTAGCTATGAGTGTAACACTGCATTCTGCACCCTCTCCTTTCCTTCTCTATGAACGGTATGCTTTGTCTGTATAGCGCAAGAAACAATATTTTTCACTGTATATTAATGCATGTGACAATAATAAATCAAATCAAATCAAATCAATCTTTGCAGCATGGGCTTGTGGCCTTTCAGAAAGGTTAAGACACGGGTGGAGTAAATGAGTGAAAGGACATTGTGTAGGAGGCGGACGGGGAGAGTGCAAGCTACGCTGGAATGAAAGGAGGAAGGTGTTAGAAGGTGAGGAACGTGAAGAAAGGAAATGAATATGTGGGGTCCAGAGAAAAGGGAGATAGACTGAAAGATAGAAACACAGAGTGAGACAGAAACAGTGAGATTATTACAGGACGAGAGAGACTTTTTCCTGTGGAATGTGGTCACTCCGCAACCCCACAGCAGCTCAACTTGGATTGCCTTGTGAGCAAGTGAATGTAGAATCCACAAGGGCTGACGTGAAGCGATATGGAAATACATTGCTGTCTGTTAGTTCACCTGCATCTTATTTGCATCTCTGGCTGTCAGATTAGGGGAGTTGCCTGCTTGCCTGCTTTTTGTAGATCTTTACTGGCACCTAGTGGAACCATTCAACTCCGAGGAAAGGTTAAAATTCCCCAGTCAGAAGAATGTGGAGTTGATCCAAATTTGGAATGAAGCCACTTGTATCACAGTCAGAGGATGGCAGCTTCATTCGAATCATTGCGCCTTGTGTCTGTGACAAGTGGCAAGAGTTTAGTGAACCTCTCCCCGTGGATTTTATTGGGAGCCCAAGTCTCGCAATGTTGGGCTGCAAGTCCGGCTGAATCATAGAATGATAGAATCCCAACAGTGCAGAGGTAGGCCATTCAGCCCATTAATTCTGCACTGACGCTTTGACAGAGTAGCCTACCCAAGCCCTCTCCCCCGCCCTATCCCCATAACCCCACTCACTTCCCATAGCTAATGCATCTAACCTACATGTCTTAGGACACTAAGGGGCAATTTAGCACAGCCAATGCACCTAACAAGCATATTTTTGGAGCGTGGGGGGAAACCCATGCAGACATGTGAAGAACGTGCAAATTCCACACAGTCACCCAAGACAGGAATTGAATCTGGGTCCCTGACGCTGTGAGGCAGCAGCACTAACCACTGTGACACCGTGCCGCCCATGTACCATTGGATGTAAACTGTACAGCTCCTAAGTCACTCCATCTCTGTAACAAAAGCTGCTCTGATGAGCTAATGTTACAAAACTCTCAGTGGGTCCACAGGCATGTGCAAGGTGCAAATACTTCCAACTGTCCATTCAGTCAACAACAGCTAGCATTTATTAATGTAATAAAACATCCCAAGACACTTGCAGGAGCAATATCAAAAAAAAGGTGAACCCGAGACACACAAGGGAATATTAGGACAGGAGACCAATGTCTTGCTCAGAGAGGCAGGTTTTTAACGAACATCAAAGAAGTAAAGTGAGGTGGAGAGGCAAGGTGGCTGAAGAAGGAACAGCTTAGCTTCGGACCATAGCATCTGAAGACAATGTGAACTGATTGAAATTGGAGATAGTCAAGAGACCAGAAATGGAGAAGCATTGAGATCTTGGAGGGTTAAGGGGGAGTTGAATTGAAAGTGAATCCTAAACATCTCCCTCAGGAACCTCCAGAAATGATAGGCTGTGAGAAAATACTTGGAGAAAAACCATTGGGACATTAAAAAATTGCGTTCCTCACAAATAATTCTGAACATGTAAAAATATAGGATGTGGGAAGAATGGCTCTTTGACTTGACAGTGAAGAACCATCCGATTAACTAATGAAAAGACGTTCTCCTTTACAATTGGCCTGGGTAAGCAGGGTGGCATGAGGATGGACATGTTGGGCAGGATGCAGATGATCATGTGATGGTGCAGCAGTATGTCCAGCCAGAGTTCGCAACCCTTCCTGGTTTGCAGCCCACTTCCTTTCAGTGGAGAGAGCCAGGCCTAGGGAGGGATTGAAGGAAATCAAGAGAGTGTTATGGACAGGAGAGAGATATGCAAACTGTACTGACTTCCTCACGCCATCTGTCTGTGAACAGAAACTGTTTTGAGTTACTTAAGTAAAAATTAAAGTTTATTTATTATTGTCACAAGTAGGCTTACATTAACATTGCAATTAAGTTACTGTGAAAATCCCCTAGTCACCACACTCCGGCGCCTGTTCGGGTCAATGCACCTAACCAGCACGTCTTTCGAACTGTGGGAGGAAACTGGAGCACCCAGAGGAAACCCACGCAGACATGGGGAGAATGCGCAAACTCCACACCGACAGTGACCCAAGCTGGGAATTGAACCCGGGTCCCTGACTCTGTGAGGCAGCAGTGCTAACCACTGTGCCACCGGGCTTCCCGTTTAAAGTTATGTGGTGGCATGTTTCCCCAACATCAGTTTGTGATACAGTTCACGAATAACTTGCAGCAAACTCACGCTACGATTAACTCTCGGTTAGTTTACTTCACATTCAAAACCCAGGGAGGAATGTTCATAACTTCCCACTCCACTGCACGCACGCGCACATACACACACTCACTCACACACACACACAGTAAAAGGGAGAGTGGGGATAGAAAAAGACAGAGGAGATTGAGTTGAACTATCTGAACACCTGATTTGTAGAGTTTGCTTTGCAGGTGGTGCTAATTCTGCAAGGTGAAGTACACAGAAGACTACACCCTTTCTGCAGCCAATGATAGGGAATTTCCCGGCACATACAGGCTTCCAGAAACAGACTGTGGTTTTGCCCTGAGATCTGCTTCTTGGTTGTTCATCATAGAATCATAAAATCCTGACAGTGCAGACGAGGCCATTTGACCCATTGAGTCTGCACCGACCCTCTGAAAGAACACCCGACCTGGGCCCAATCTCCCGCCCTCGCCCCTAATCCTATGCATGACCAATCCATCTAACCCACACATCTTTGGACTGTGGGAGGATACCAGAGCACCCGGAGAAAACCCACACAGACATGGGGAGAATGTGCAAACTCCACACAGAGGGTCATCACCCAAGACCAGAACTGAACCCAGGTCCCTGGTGCTGTGAGACAATAGTGCTAACCACTGTGCTGCCCAACATCAGATGGATGTTAAACAACAGACTGCTTCTGGGGCTAAAGATGTAAAGTTAAACTGTCCAAAAATACCAAAGGCTTGGGTCATGTGACAGTTTCTGTGGCTTCTGGCCAGAATTCCATTGTTCCTCTTTAGTTCATAAGTTCATAAGATATAGGAGCAGAATTAGGCCATTCGGCCCATCAAGTCCGCTCTGCCATTCGATCATGGCTGATATGCTCCTCATCCCCATTTTCCTGCCTTCTCCCCATAACCCTTCAACCCATTACCAATTAAAAATCTGTCTAACTCCTCCTTAAATTTACTCACTGTCCCAGCATCCACCGCACTTTGGGGCAGCGAATTCCACAGATTCACAGCCCTTTGGGAGAAGTAGTTTCTCCTCAACTCTGTTTTAAATTTGCTACCATTTATCCTGAGACTATGACCTCTCGTCCTAGAATGTCCCACAAGAGGAAGCATCCGCTCCACGTCTACTTTATCCATACCTTTTATCATCTTGTATACCTCAATTTGATCTCCCCTCATTCTTCTAAATCCCAGAGAGTATCGGCCTAAACTGTTCAATCTCTCTTCACACGACAAACCCCTCACCTCTGGAATCAATCTAGTGAACCTCCTCTGAACTGCCTCCAACACCACTACATCTTTCCTCAAATACGGGGGACCAAAACTGTGCGCAGTACTCCAGGTGTGGCCTCACCAATGCCTTGTATAGTTGCAATAATATTTCCTTACCTTTGTATTCTTTTCCTTCCGCTATAAATGCCAACGTTCCCTTCGCTTTCTTTATTATCTGCTGTACCTGAAGGAAAGAGATGGGTTGGGTATCAGCATCTCTTCCAGTGTAATAAATATCCATTTCTCTCTTTTGTGATAGTGGTGTCTGGGGATCCAGTTCGTGGGGACATCCTCTGCTTTCGTTCATTACAAGGAGTCAGTGCCATAAGGTGTGAGGTTTCATCAGCTGAGTGAATTCTATTGTGCTTCTAACTCCTTGTGGTCACTTCCAGAACAAAGGGCCAACCCTCTCGTCATGTGACTTGCAGCAGCCATCCTTTATTTGTTTAGCCGGAAATGCATTAAAATAAAACATTGTTGGATTTTTTTCATGTGATCGGGACCACCTTCACCAAATAAAGCGCATCTTGAAATTAAAATGTTGTGGAGAGCCTAAAAGATTTGCAGAAAAAAAAGAACTTCATGTTCTTTTTTCAAAACAACTTAGTTTCACTTTGCATTCATCATCATTGTGGCTGGGAAATGGAATTTGCTCTGCAGGCAACAACAGTATACAAGAGTCCAAGGTCAGTAATAGTACAGAATCCTGCCTGGGTTCTCCAACAATCCATCACCAATACACCACAACAGTTTGCATTCATGTAACACCTTTAAAGTGGCAAGGGGTGGCATGGCGGCACAGTGGTTAGCACTGCTGCCTCACAGCCACGGACCCAGGTTCGATTCCCAACTTGGGTCACTGTCTGTGTGGAGTTTGCACGTTCTCCCCGTGACTGCGTGGGTTTCCTCCAGGTGCTCCGGTTTCCTCCCACAGTCCGAAAGATGTGCAGGTTAGGTGGATTGGCCATGCTAAATTCTCCCTCAGTGTACCCGAACAGGTGCCGGAGTGTGGCGACTAGGGGATTTTCGCAGTAACTTCATTGCAGTGTTAATATAAGCCTACTTGTGACGAATAAATAAACTTTACTTTAAAACATCCAAAGGCACTTCACACAAACATCATCAAACATAATTAGACACTGAATCACATAAGGAGAAATTCTAATAGTTGACCAAAACCTTGGCTGGAGATAGATTAGGAGCATCTTTCGGAGTCACAGCCAGAGAATCATAGTTTTACAGCACAGAAAGAAGCCCTTCAACCCATCGCGTGTGTCAACCTTCAGGCTCCTATCCATTAGGACCATAGAATCCTACAGTGCAGAAGGAGGCCATTCAGCCCATCGAGTCTGCACCGACCACAGTCCCACCCAGGCCCTATCCCCATAATCCTATACATTTACCCTAGCTAGTCCCCCGATACTAAGTGGCAATTTTAGCTTGGCCAATCCACCTAACCTGCACACCTTTAGACTGTGGGAGGAAACCGGAGCACCTGGAGGAAACCCATGCAGACACTGGGTGAATGTGCAAACTCCACACAGACAGTAACCCAAGGCGGGAATCGAACCTGGGTCCCTGGTGCTGTGAGGCAGCAGTGCTAACCACTGTGCCACTGTGCCACCCCAGTGGAAAATCACATTTTCTAGCATTTGGTCCACATTTGGCCTGGATGCCATAGCATTTCAAGTGCTCATCTCAGTGCTCCTTAAATGTTGTGAGGTAGAAGAGAAAGCAGGAAGAGAGCTTGGCTGGGTCTACCCAAATATCAGGACCCAGGCAGATGAATGTATGATGTCAACTGTGCAGGGATTAAATGTCAGGAGTGCAGATCTCGTGGAGGATTGTAGGGCTGGAGGAAGTGGCTGGAGGAAGTGACAGAGATAGTCACTCACCATCCCGATTTTTAAATATATTGGCTGTTCCTTCAGTCGCTGGGTTAAAATCCTGGGTCTCCTTCCCTTTCCCATCCAAAAGACGTGCTGGTTAGATGCATTTGCCATGCTAAATTCTCCCTCAGTGTACCCGAACAGGTGCCGGAGTGTGGCGACTAGGGGATTTTCACAGTAACTTCATTGCAGTGTTAATGTAAGCCTACTTGTGACATTAAATAAACTTTACTTAACCTAACAGCACTATGGGTGTACCTACACCTTTGGGACTGCAGTGGGTTTAAGGCAGCGGCTCGCGACCACCTTCTCAAGGGCATGATGTGGAGTTACTGGCGTTGGACTGGGGTAAGCACAGTAAGTAGTCTCACAACACCAGGTTAAAGTCCAACAGGTTTATTTGGTGCACGAGCTTTTGGAGTGCTCCTTGAAGGAACAGCACTCTGAAAGCTCGTGCCACCAAATAAACCTGTTGGACTTTAACTTGGTGTTGTGAGACTCCTTACTGTTCTCAAGGATGAGCAATAAATACTGGCCTAACCAGTGATGCCCACAATCCTGTAAATGAATTTAAAAAAAATTTTGCTGGCACATTCTCATGCAATTTCACAAACAATTCTGGCCAACATGTGTAATTCCCCTTTTACACCGACCTGATATTGGATGCAGTTTGCCCTCTTGGTCTCTCGATGCTTCCGTCTCCTTTTATTCTAAGATAGCTGCATACCAGTGGTGATGAGCAGCTGGAACGGGATCGATAAAGTGAGATCAAAGAACAAAGAACAATACAGCACAGGAACAGGCCCTTCGGCCCTCCAAGCCTGCGCCGCTCATGTGCCCAACTAGACCATTCGTTTGTATCCCTCTATTTCCAGTCTGTTCGTGTGGTTATCTAGATAAGTCTTAAACGATCCCAGCGTGTCCGCCTCAATCACCTTGCAGTAGGTGCAGTACAGCCCTACTTCCAGATGCTGTTCATTACTCAGTTTAGTTTAGAAATGGGTTCTTCTCCCATCAGTGGGGTCTCTGATTTTTCATCATCAGATAGCCGGGAGTTCAGTCACAGCTGGATAAATGTAGAGAAGTTTCCCACTGCTCTGTGATGGTGAGTTGCACGATTTGAGCTGGTTAATCATCAGTCACATCTCTCTGCACTTGTGGCTCTTGCCAAGTTTTCCCCAAGTTCTATAATGGGTGGCACAGTGGTTCGCACTGCTGCCTCACAGCGCCAGGGACTCGGGTTTGATTCCCGGCTAGGGTCACGTTCTCCCCGTGTCTGCGTGGGTTTCCTCCGGGTGCTCCGGTTTCCTCCCAGTCAGAAAGACGTGCTAGTTAGGTGCATTGGCTATGCTAAATTCTCCCTCAGTGTACCCGAACAGGTGCAGGAGTGTGGTGACTCGAGGATTTTCACAGTAGCTTCACTGCAGTGTTAATGTAAGCATACTTGTGATTAATAAATAATGCACAGATCGAGTGGCACCCATTATGGGGCAATTACAATATCCAAACAAGCAATTTGAAAAACCTAAACTGGTACAAAAAGAACAAAGAACAATGGAGCACAGGAACAGGCCCTTCGGCCCTCCAGGCCTGCGCCGATCATGATGCCCTAACTAAAAAGAACTGCCCTTAATCGGACCATCACTCTCTATTCCCTCCCTATTCATGTACCCATCTAGATTCCTCTTAAATGTTGCTAATGTGCCTGCTGCCACCACCTCCTCTGGCAGCGCATTCCAGGCACCCACCGTGTGTGTGAAAAACCTCCCCCGCACATCTCCCTTAAACTTTTCCCCCTCTCATCTTGGATCTGTGCCCCCTTGTAATTGACACTTCCACCCTGGGGAAAAAGCCTCTATCCACCCTGTCTGTGCCTCTCATGATTTTAATGCAAACCAGCCTCCCATCCATTGACTCTGTCTACACTTCTCGCTACCTCGGCAAAGCAGCCGGCATAATTAAGGACCCTACGCATCCCGGACATTCTCTCTTCCACCTTCTTCCATCGGGAAAAAGATACAAAAGTCTGAGGTCATGTACCAACCGACTCAAGAACAGCTTCTTCCCTGCTGCTGTCAGACTTGTGAATGGACCTACCTCGCATTAAGTTGATCTTTCTCTACACCCTAGCTATGACTGTAACACTACATCCTGCACTCTCTCGTTTCCTTCTCAATGAACGGTATGTTTTGTCTGTATAGCGTGCAAGAAACAATGCTTTTCACTATGTTAATACGTGACAATAATAAATCATATCAAAATCAAAAAATCAAATCTCTATCAAGTCTCCCCTCAGCCTCTGTCTTTCCAGCGATTGATTGACTTACAGATTTTAATATTTAAATCAGAAAACACACACTTAGATACATTGAAACCAAGTTTATTTGGGTGCAAAGGATTTTAAACAAAGACAGAATATTGATTTATTCATTATTATCGATGAGACTGGGTTGTCAATAAAAAAATCACGCAGATCTGCACTCGCTTTAAAGCAGATAATTTCAGGAAGGTCTTTTGATCACATTGGATTTAAGTCACTGTAGACGCATCCAAGTAAATTCGTACAAATAATAGCATAACTGTCACATTGCTTCAATTATAAAACATTAAAAATCATTGATAAAATATGACCAGCCCCATGAAAGAATCTATATTTATTTACAGATCAGTTAAAAGAAATTGCATTTGCATAGCACCTTTCACAACTTCACGGCATCCCAAGTAATTTCGAAGCTTGGTCGCTGCTGTAATTCACAAAGAGGATTCTAAAACCGCAATGAGGTTCACGACCAAATGATCCATTTTAGTGGTGGAAACAGAGGGATGACCATGGGACAGGACACCACGTTGGACTCCCATGCTCAAGTGCTTTTATGCGGACATGAGAAGGCAGATGGGGCCTCCATTTTATATCTTATCTGAGTGATTGCACTTCTGATGGATTGGCACTCCCTCAGTACTAAGGCTCAAGTTAAAGAGGCAATGAAGTACTGAAATAGGTGTATTTTTGGGCTATTATTTTGTGCTTGTAAGTACCCATCTGAACCCAGTTACTCGAAGACCCGTTCAATTCAAAGGGATGTTCAGCGAATTGCATTCAATTTAAATCTAGGCGTAAGAAGTGAAAGGACAGGGGCTATCCGCGTGCAAAACCGCCCCATCTATTATTTCACACCTGGATGACTCCCTCCCTGTTTATTTATTTCACTGCCCGACGGCTGGGTACAGCTGTGTGACGCAGTAGCTGGATGGACAACCATTTTCAGGCATTTGGCATTGGCCAATTCTACAACCAGATACCCTGGGAGGTGGTCATCTAGATTGTGACAGGGGTAGAAGTGCATACATAACTCTAGAACAAGGCTTTGGGGGGAGGAGGGGGGGAAGAGAGAGAGAGAAGGGGAGGAACCGGGCAATTCCCTCCCTCTACAAAGAAAGTAGCAACGATATCACATTCATCAGGTGGCTGTAAACAGCTGCAGTTCTGCACAAGAAAATGGAGGGCAGTTTTGAGGTATTGTTAACTTGATACAACAGGAGGCATCAAAATCAAACTGCCTCGTAAATCGACACAAGCTGAGAAGGCTCACTAAGGTTGGGTTCATTGCATTGGTGGCTGCACTTTTCATTTTTAAAAAAATGTACAATGCAAACATTCACAGGGGCTTTACAGAAACGCTTCTTTCCAAGGTCACTGCTTTGGCTTGGAAACAAATTTAAAGATTTGTTGTCCATTAAACAAAATGGATAGAATGGGGAAACCTGATCTCCAAATCATCCGTCAAATGGCTGACAATCCCACGGCTTCAAGTCAGATTTCTTCAATCAATGTCCCAGGAAAGAAACTCCCAGTCCAGTGATAATTTAATTTCTCTTTTGCTGATTTTCTTCACTGGTTTTAATCTTCGCCTCCATTATGAATCATTTAATGCTCATGATTTAGATTTGTTCTCAATTATAATTAAACTTTTTATCATTTGTTCCAGCAGCACCAGTCTGGAAACTCTAATTAACTCCCCCATGTAAAGCACAGGCCGTTGCAGATAGTAAATTATGGCCAGGAGTTAAAACAGAAGGCACAGTTAAAAAGCTGCAATCAACCCATAAAAATCGCACTGATGTGTCAGAGTTTCAAATGATTCAATTAATGAATAAAGAGAATTGAAATCTCAGAACATTTACCCAAGTGATTTAAAACCTCTGCCTCCCAAAGGAATGCAGCATCATTTTTGGTATAAAAATCCATTCAGGAGTCAGATCACCAGGTCTCAGCAAATCCTGCAGAAAAGAGCCAGCATTGCAGAAACATGGTCAGAAAATATAGTGTCTTCAAACACATCCACACAACCACAGTGGAAATGGAACAAATTACCTCTATACCCCTCGGCTCGAGATGATAAGCCAGGGTTCCTGCTCTCAGTCACTGTCCAGGAGGTCATAGAATCTACAGTGCAGAAGGAGGTCATTCGGCCCATCGAGCCTGCACCGACAACAATCCCACCCAGGCCCTATCCCCATAACCCCACATATTTACCCTCCTAATCCCCCTGACACTAAGGGACAATTTAGCACGGTCAATGCACCTGACCAGCATGTCTTTCAGACTGTGGGTGGAAACTGGAGCAGCCGGAGGAAACCCATGCAGACACGGGGAGAACATACAAACTTCACACAGACAGTGGCCCAAGCCGGGAATCGAACCTTGGTCCCTGGCACTGTGAGGCAGCAGTGCTAACCACTGTGCCACCGTGCCGCCCTGTCCTGCTGGAGCGTGCACATAGATGGATTTGGGTTGAGCACAGTATCAATCTCAGCTCTGTTTCACACCTTGGGTGGGAGGAGCAAGGGGGGCAGTAAGCAGATGGGCTGTGTTAGAGCTGGCATCAGTGAACTGCGGGCACCCATCTATTCGGGCTACAGGACCGGTCCGTCTTCACAAGGTCCAGAGGTAAAACTTGCAGCACCAGCCCTTTGGGATTCTTTGCAAAATCTATACACCCATCAATGCCAATTGAAGCCATAATCTGTGTTTTCACCACTCTGTTTCTGCCAAACCTGTCATACCAGCTTGCTGCCATTCTCAGCCTCGCTCTGTGCCCGGCACCAAAGAGGGCAGGTGGCGTGACTGAGGTGCCGAGCCACAGACATCCGAGCGCAATGACAATGAGAGAGAGGTGCTGATTTCCCCTCTACCTCGGAGAGAGCAGCTGGCTTCCATTCTCAACTACCCAACTGTACGGCTGAAACTGTGATTTCAGATCCCACCAACATTCCCCAACTAAATGTAAACCCTGAGGAATAGCTCTAGTTTTCTGCCGTGTCAGATGGACCCAAGGTGAAGATGCAAAATCAAAATTCAAGTGCCTTAATGCTGAGCACAAGTATGTTTAGACACTGAGGCAATGGTGTTCAAATATGGAAACAAGTGGTTAAAAACAGAGATTTACAAGGATTTCAATTTTTCAGTACCCGAATGACCCTTGTCCACGGGGGTGATGGTCAGTCTGAATCCACACTGCTGAGACAGCAGGATCGATCCGAACATTAAAGGCTGCTTATTTCTGAATTTAAAACATAACAAATGCAGGTTCCTATGAGATTGTGATTGGCAGGTTCAGATTAACACTAGGCCAGGTTAAGATGGGTCAGATAGTGTAGAGCGTCATCTGGGACACATACTGAATAGACACATGTCTGGGATGGACACTGAAAGATGCAGAATAAACAATACTGCAGCCCACAAAACAGTGGTACAGTCAGTCACGTTCTCACAAACCCAAAAGATGTGATGTTATTTTCCTTCTTTCCAGGGTGTGTTGTTAGTCAGGTCAACATTTGTTGCCCATCCCAAACTGTCTTGGGAAGGTGGTGGTGAGCCACCTTCTTGAACAGCTGCACTCCGTGTGATTTGCATAGAATCCCTGCAGAAGGGGGCCATTCGGCTCATCGAGCCTGCACCGACAACAATCCCACCCAGGCCCTATCCCCGTAAACCCACTAATCCCCCTGACACTAAGGATCAATTTAGTATGGCCAATCCACCTAACCTGCACCTCTTTGGACTGTGGGAGGAAACCGGAGCACCCGGAGGAAACCCATGCAGACATGGGAAGAACTTGCAGACTCCGCACAGACAGTGACCCAAGGCTGGATTTGAACCTGGGTCCCTGGCGCTGTGAGGCAGCAGTGCTAACCACTGTGCCGCCCGGAGCATTCCTCCCAGTGCAGATCTCGAACTTCTTGGGACTGAAAATTCATCTCTCAAAAAAGCTAGCTGTACCAAAGGAAATTTAGGGCAATCCCGCTTCATATCACCTTAAAAGTTATATCTACAATAAGGCTTAACTGTTGCAGGGACACATTTGAGATATTAACAATCTGGGTGAAATTCTCCGGCCTCCCAGCCGTGTGTTTCCCGATGGCGGGAGGTGGCGCGTTGTTTGCTAGCGGCGGGATTCTCTGGTCCCGCCGCTGTCAATGGGAATTCCCATTGACATCGCCCCACGCTGGCAGGAAACCCACAGGCGGGGATGCACTGCCGGTGGGACTGAAGAATCCCCACCGGCGTGAATGGCCGGAGAATTCTGGCCCCTATCTTTCCCTTCAGATACCGTGCAAGTCTAGCATTTTGCTTTGTAATTGCATGTTTGCGTTGCAGTGAGGAATAATGACAGTAGACATTAGTGCAATTAAGGTCTTGAGGTAATGAAGCTATCTATAATCACCAAGAAACACTTTTTCACCAGCTTAATGCAATTGGATCCATAATTGCCTTCTTCCCATGCCTACTGCATTCTTTTACAAGTTATGGGTCAAAACTGGCCAAACGTCAGGCTTTTAAATAGAGCCCAGAGTCATCTGTTGAACATTGTTAAGGCAAGTGTAAATATATTTCTTTATAAAATTACTCTGTTAACATTTTAATGCAGCAACTATTAGATAATGAAATCCCATTCCTGATTTAGCATGTTGAAAACCTTCTGGCAAGTTATCTCAGAGTTTCTCAACATTGATTCAGTCATGGTCCCTCTTTCATAAGCCGGGTAGAATCCAGTCCAGAAACTTCATGGCAACCTCAAAGCCGAGGAAACAGGCCTGAAAAAGAAATAGGAAAAGGGAGACCACAAAATGTCAGCAATTTATTTTTGGAAATTTGGTCAACTTTCATCTCAGTCAAAATCCAAAATCCCTGTAAAACTGTGTCCAAGAATCCATCACATTTCTTGTGTTCGATTGCTGGGTTTCTCTATTTGTTGCCTGACTGCAACATTATTTCACACCAATGAGGATAAAGTTTAAGTTTATTTATTAGTGTCACAAGTAGGCTTACATTAACACTGCAATGAAGTTACTGTGAAAATCCCCTAGTCGCCACACTCCAGTGCCTTAAAACATGAACCTTAAACTTGGCTGTGGTGCGTCTACTGTTCTTTATTCATTCATGGGACATGGGCATCGCTGGCTGGCCAGCATTTATTATCCATCCCTAATTGGATGTTGCTGTAGCTCTGGAGTCACATGTAGGCCAGACCAGGTAAGGGTGGCAGATTTCCTTCCCTAAAAAGGACATTAGTGAACCAGATGGGTTTTTCCGACAATGGTTTCATGGTCATCAGTAGATTCTTAATTCCAGATACCTTTCATTGAATTCAAATTCCCCCATCTACCATGGTGGGATTAGAACCTGGGCTCTCAAAACATTAGCTGAGTTTCTGGATTAACTGTCTAGCGATAATGCCACTGGGCCATCGCTTCCCCCTCCTGACAACAGCCAATTAAATATTCCTAAAATGATTTCTAATTTTGCAACAACCAGAGCATAATTCTGTCGTTAAAAACACTGTCATAAAGACAATTAAGCGGGATACATATTCCCCACTGTGCAAGTGCTGCAAATCTCACTTCATTGTTGAATCAAAGATAAGAATGTAGCTCAGATAAAATGATAATTCTTACCGCATTGGCGGGGAAAGCTCGAATCATGACAGCAGTGAAGCCTTTGTACAACGAGCCAATACCTTCTTCCCTGATCAGCTCTCGAAGAACATCTCGGAATCCATTGGGATACATTCCTTCTGGCGCTAAGAGTTGAGGGATGTAATTAAATGGATTTATTAGAATTATGCTAGCCTGTTTCTGTACTGTAAATGCATTCAGTCAGTCCAAGTGATATTTTAAAGTTTATCTACTAATGTCACAAGTAGGCTTACATTAACACTGCAATGAAGTTACTGTGAAAATCCCCTAGTTGCCACACTCCGGCGCCTGTTTGGGTACACCGAGGGAGAATTTAGCATGGCCAATGCACCTAACCAGCATGTCTTTGGATTGTGGGGGAAACCAGAGCACCCGGAGGAAACCCATGCAGACATGGGGAGAACGTGCGAACTCCACACAGACCCAAGCTAGGTATTGAACCCAGGTCCCTGGCACTGTGAGGCAGAAGTGCTAACCACTGTGCCACTGTGCTGCCCCATATGTCTCTGCTCTTGCTCTGCACAAGCTTTCAATAACCTTACTCTTTTTGGGAGATGTACGTGTTGCGGCCCAGCCCAGCAGTTATGGATAGATTGCGACTGACTCTTAATTGCCCTTGAACCGAGTGGCATTCTGGGCCATTTCAGAAGGAGTCAACCACATGGCTGTGGGGTCTGCACAAAGGCTGCAGATTTCCTTCCCTGAAAGGACATTAGTGAACCAGATGGTTCAATCAACAATGGTTTCCCCATTGACAAAGCTTTGACAAAGGGTCATCTGGACTCGAAACGTCAGCTGTCTTCTCTCCTTACAGATGCTGCCAGACTTGCAGAGATTTTCCAGCATTTTCTCTTTTGATTTCAGATTCCAGCATCCGCAGTAATTTGCTTTTATGGTTTCACCACCAGACTTAATTACAGATTGTTACTGAATTCAAATTTCACCATCTGCCTCAGTGGGATTCGAACCCAGGTCCCCAGCGTGGTACTCTGGGTATCTGGATTATTAGTCCAGTGACAATTCTACACGGCCTGACACCGCCTCCCGAATTCATCTCATCCTATCCGTGCATCCTTCAAGTAAATCTTGGATACCATTAAACAACACAAAATCACCAAATGGCTTCATTTCCTCTACTCTGAAAATCAGGTAGAGTTTCACAGATCCCAACAAGTGCTTCCTGCAAAGGGCCATTCCTCATGTGCGAGTCCAGGGAAGGATTGGCAACAATTAACGTGAACACACATTGCCACATAAGAACATAAGAAATAGGAGCAGGAGTAGGCCATCTAGCCCCTCGAGCCTGCCCCGCCATTCAATAAGATCATGGCTGATCTGAAGTGGATCAGTTCCACTTACCCGCCTGATCCCTATAACCCCTAATTCCCTTACCGATCAGGAATCCATCTATCCGTGATTTAAACATATTCAACGAGGTAGCCTCCACCACTTCAGTGGGCAGAGAATTCCAGAGATTCACCACCCTCTGAAAGAAGAAGTTCCTCCTCAACTCCGTCCTCAACTGACCCCCCTTGATTTTGAGGTTGTAATCCTGCCCTAAAGTTGCATTCTAATCAGTATTCTGTAATTTGATTTCTGTGTCTGTGCCCTGTTTGAGAACAGAGACCACTCCATCTGACGAAGGAGCATTGCTCCGAAAGCTTATGGTATTTGCTACCAAATAAACCTGTTGGACCTTAACCTGGTGTTGAGAGACTTCTTACTGTGCTTACCCCAGTCCAACGCCGGCATCTCCACATCTAAAGTTCACGCACAGGATGATTAGGAGCCGATTCCTCTTGCCATCCCCAGAGTAAAGACACTCGGGGCAAATATTACCACCCTGGCTTCAGATCAAAGTTTTAAAGTTTTTAAAAAAGTTTTGAAAGTTTAAAAGTTTATTTATTAGTGTCACAAGTCGGCTTACATTCACACTGCAATGAAGTTACTGAGAAAATCCCCTAGTTGCCACACTCCGGCGCCTGTTTGGGTACACTGAGGGAGAATTCAGCACAGCCAATGCACCCTAACCAGCACGTCTTTTGGACTGTGGGAGGAAACCGGAGCACCCGGAGGAAACCCACGTGACACGGGGAGAACGTGCAGACTCCATACAGACAGTGACCCAAGTCAGGAATTGGACCCAGGTCCCTGATGCTGTGAGGCAGCAGTGCTAACCACTGTGCCACCATACTGCCCTGAGGTCACAGAACAGCAGTTGAACCCAGAATTCTCTGGGTTATATGCTTCCTGTTCCAGCAGGCCGGGGCATTTACCCACCCTTTACCCAGACTCTATCCCCCAAGCCAGGTCATTGTAGAGACTCAAAATGATCAGAAGAATGAACTGACCCGTCTGGAATCTGGACTTCAGCACATCTGGAGGAATTGCAACCGCCCAGTTGAAGATTCCGGCCATTCCACCAGCTAACAGGATTCGCGGCACACTCAGATCAGTCGCACTGCAGCAGAGGTGGGGGAGAAAAAAAGTGATTGATGGAATTAAATTCCTGAAACATGCTTCTGCCTCAGCCCAATTTCCATTTCTTCCCTAAGAACAGAGGAAGTAGGAGCAAGAGTGGGCCATTCAGCCCTTAGGGATTGCTCTGCCATACAATGAGATCATGGCTGACCTTCCACCTCTTTTTCCTGCACTGCTCCCTATTTATTGATGCTTTTAATATGTTGAAACCTATCTGGCTCGGTCTTGAACACACTCAATGACTGAACTGCCACAGCCCTCTGGGGTAGGGAATTCCAAAGATTCATCACCCTTTGATTGAAGAAATTCTTCCTCATCAGTCTTCAGTGGCCTACCCCTTATTCTGAGACTGCGTCCTCTGGTTCAAGACCCTCCCAGCCAAGAGAAAAATCCTTCCTGCATGAGCCCTGTTAAGAATTTTGTATCTTTAAATGAGATCACTTCTCAGTCTTCTAAGATCCAGAGAATGAAGTCCAGTCTATTTAATCTTCCCTCGAGGACATCCTCTCCATCCCAGGAATTAATTTAGTAAATCTTTGTTGCACTCCCTCCATGTTAAGTACATCTTTCCTCAGGTTAGGAGACCAAGACTGCACACAATACTCCATGTGCAGGCTCACCAAGGCACTATATCATTGCTGTGAGACATCTTTACTCCTGTATTCAAATCTTGTAACAAAGGCCAACACAGTTTTCCTTCTTAATTGCTTGCTGCGCCTCCATATTAGCTTTCAGTGACAGGAACAAGAACACTCAAGTTCCTTTGAAGTTCAATCAACCTCTCACCATTTAAGAAATATCCTGTATTTATGTTTTCACTACTAAAATGGATCATATTTATTATATTCCATCTACTAAATTTTGGCCCACTCACTCAGCCTCTTTAAATCCCCTTGAAGTATCTTTGTATCCTCTTGACACCTCACACTTCCTAAAGTTTATTTATTAGTCACAAGTAAGGCTTTACATTAACGCTGCAATGAAGTTACTGTGAAATTCCCCTAGTGGCCACATTCCGGCACCTGTTTGGGTCAATGCACCCTAACCAGTACATCTTTCAGACTGTGGGAAGAAACCGGAGCACCCAGAGGAAACCCATGCAGACACGGGGGAGAACGTGCAGACTCCACACAGACAGTGACCCAAGCCGGGAATCGAACCCGGGCCCTGGCACTGTGAGGCAACAGTGCTAACCGCTGTGCCACCGCCCCGCCCCTGGTTCCATCTAGTTTTGTGGAAGTTTTTTTGAGGAGGCAACTCATCTGCAAACTTGGAAATAGTACATAGAAACATACATAGAAAACAGAAGCAGGAGTAGTCCATTCGGCCCTTCGAGCCTGCTCTCCCATTCATTTTGATCATGGCTGATCATCAAGTTCAATACCTGAATCCGGTCTTCCGCCCCATATCCCTTTAGCCCCAAGAGCTATATCTAATTTCTTCTTGAAATCAGACAATGTTTTGGCCTCAACTACTTTCTGTGATAGTGAATTCCACACATTCACCACCCTCTGGGTGAAGAAATTCCTCCTCACCTCAGTCCTAAAAGGTTTGCCCCTGATCCTCAAACTATGACCCCCTGGTTGAGCGGCACAGTGGCAAGCACTGCTGCCTCACAGCGCCAGGGAGCCGGGTTCGATGCACTGTCCATGTGGAATCTGC
Organism: Mustelus asterias; assembly: GCF_964213995.1. Lineage (NCBI taxonomy): Eukaryota > Metazoa > Chordata > Chondrichthyes > Carcharhiniformes > Triakidae > Mustelus > Mustelus asterias. Next base: position 150,817,956 of record NC_135803.1, on the reverse strand, counting down.
ATGTTCTCCCCGTGTCTGCATGGGTTTCCTCCAGGTGCTCTGGTTTCCTCCCACAGTCCGAAAGACGTGCGGGTTAGGTGCATTGGCCATGCTAAATTCTCCCTCAGTGTACCCAAACACGAGTCGGAGTGTGGCGACTCGGGGATTTTCACAGTAACTTCATTGCAGTGTTAATGTCAGCCTACTTGTAACAGTAATAAATAAAAACTTTTTAAAAAAATTAGTTCTGGACTCCCCCACCATTGGGAACATTCTTTCTGAATCTATCCTGTCTAATCTTGGTAGAATTTTATAAGTTTCTATGAGATCCCCTCTCATTCTTCTAAACTCCAAACTACTACTTCTAAACTACATTTAATCTCCACATCCAAATAATTGATATAGATTATGACTGACTGGAGCCCAAGTACTGATCCTTGTGATACCCACTGGTCACAGCCTGCCAATTGGAAAATGACCCATTTATACTTACTTTGTTTTCTGTCTGTTACCCAGTTCTCAATACATGCCAGTATATTACTCCAAATCTCATGTGCTCTAACTTCATTTACTAACCTCTTGTATGGGATCTGTGATGTTAGTGTACCTTTAAGAAAGGTTTTTTTTAAAAACGTGATTTCTGCAGTTCACAGCTTCAGTGATGTCACTGTTGCTGGCTTGACTGGAAATGTCATTTTATTGCTACTCAAGTGGCTTAAATGGGGCTGTTTGTGTTTACTCTGGGTTTAGTTTTATGACCCTGCATTGTTAGGAGGGTGGTCATGTGTTTTTGGACAGTTTTTTTTTCATTTGTCAGTTTGGAGCTGCAGCTTTGAGTTTTTAGTTTTAGAAGGGACAGCAAGCTAAAAAGAAGTGTTTTCCCTCTCTCCGTTGTTTTGAAAATTCTGTTGGTTAGCTGAAAACAAGAACTTGTTTTCCCGAAGGGTGAAAATCTGCTGTTGTTGGGGACTGGACCAGAGTCTCTCTGGGGCTTTGGGAAGCTGTCTTGTCTTCAAACTGTTCGGAGTGAATCCAGAGAACTGCAAACTTCAACCAAAGGACTCAATTTCCAGTATCACGTGAGCATTAGTCTGTGCTGTGTTAAACCTGTGAAAATAGTCTTTTGTCCAAGGGATTGGTTTGCTTGGAACATTGTAGATATCTTTGTTAAGTGTTATACATTATCATGATTGTTTGTTTCTTGTTTGTAATTGATAAAAGTTCTTGTTAATTTTCTCACTATACATGTTAACTATATTCTTAAACAAACTTTGTTTGAAAGAAGCTCTCGAGAAGATCACTTCAATCATACCTGAAGTGAAACATCTCATGATTATCCGAGCCAAATTCAAGATGCAAAAATGATCCAGGCGGGCTCCATAGAACACTTTGGAGTTTCTGACTTGAACCATAACAGATCTTATCAAAAGATTTCTGAAATTCTAAATATACCACATGCACTGGTCCTCCCTTATCTATTCTGCTTGTTACCTCATCAGAAAACTCCAACAGGTTCGTTAAACATGATTTCCCTCGCATTGATCCATGTTGACTGTGCCCCATCCCACCATTATTTCCCAAATGTCTTGTTATCACATCCTTGATTGTAGCTTCTAGCAGTTTCCATACTACTGACGTCAGGCCAACAGGTCTGTCGTTCCCCATTTTCTCTCCCGCTCATTTCTTACATTTTTCACCACCTAATCTGCAGGAACCATTCCAGTCGATCGAATTTTGAAAGATGACCACCAATGCAGCCTCCTCTTTCAACACCCTGGGATGTAGATCATTAGGTCCAGGAGAGTTATCTACATTCTGTCTACTTGTCCCACTAATTTCTCTATACTGTTTTTTAAACTAATATTAATATCTTGCAGTTCCTTTACACTATTTCCTTAATGCTCCTTTATTTCTGGGAGGTTTTTAGTATTTTCCTCCGTGAAGCCAGACACAAAGTATTTGTTAAGTTTCTCTGCGATTTCTTTATATGCCATTATAAATTCTCCCGACTCTGATGGTAGTGAACTCTCATTTGTTTTTGCGAATCTTTTCCTTTTCACAAAGCTGTAGAAGTTCAGGAAAAGTGGTAGCCAATTTGAGACACCAAGATCCCACAAACAGAAACATGGTAATGACCAGAATCTATTCTTGAGACATTGATTTGAGGGATAAATATTGCCAGCATACCAGGATTACTCTTTTGCTAATATGTTTCCTGTTAGTTTCTCACATTCTATTTTCCCTTGTTTAATCTTTTTCTTGGACCTGCTGTGCAGAATTCTAAAATGCTCCCAATTCTCAGGCTTACCATTTTTTTGGTAACTATTTTCACCTCTTCCTTTGATTTACTGCAATCCTTGATTTATTTTGTTAGCCACGGTTAGAACATTTTCCTGCTGGGTTTTTGTGTGTTAAAGGAATGGATATTTATTGTATCAGTTCTTTGAGTGTTAGCCAATGCCTGTCTACCGTCATACCTTTTAACATCATTTTCCAATCGGCCAATTTACCTGTCAAAACACAAAATTCTGAAAGGGCTTGATTGGGAAAACGCTTTCCTTGCCTTGGGAATATAGAGTCACAGGCTCAGAATAAAAGGTCGCCATTTAAGACTGAATGAGGAGAAACTTCCTCACTCAATGAGCTGTGGATCTTTGGAATTTTCTACCCAGAGGGCTGCGGATGCTCAGTCGGTGAATATATTCAGGATAGAGGTTGATAGAATTTTGGATACTGAGGGATAAGGAGATCATGCGGGGAGATGGAGTTGAGGTAGAGGAACAGCCATGGTCTTTCTGAAAGTCTCAAAGAGCCTACTCCTGCTTCTATTCTTAAGTTTGGGAGTTTAGACCTCGGGAAGCCTAAAGTACCACACAACCAATGGAGTACTTTATGTATTCACAGATCTAATGTTGGAAAAAAATGAGAACACAAAACATCCCTGGTTACTCCTTGCCTCCGCTATAACATACGAGCAGAGACCGATGACTCAACACATGGAGGGAGAGTGCATGTGCACAGAAGTGTTGTCAGTCTGTGGTGCAACCTGATGCACTCATCATTGTGCCACTTCTGTCTGTTCCCCAGGAACATTAAGAACATCGAATTGGGGAACAGTGAGACTATCCCGAGTTTCTTTCCCAGAGGAAGAATTGCTGCACACAATTAAACTCGATTTTCAACGAACATTTCCTTTTGATGGAGCTACTGACCTCTGTCCCTCAGGAGTAAGAATACACTTCAGCCACTCGTAAGTCATGAAGTACATTCCACTTGCAGGGACATCTAACAAAACAAAAAAAATTGTTGAAAATTAAAAGTAAACATTCTTAAAGCTAAAAATAGAAAAACAAGAGTTCACCACCCTTAACATTTTAACAATCCCTCACACATTTCTATCCTGCAATCTATTTTGCGCATCAATTACTTGATTGATATTCCAAGCACTCCTTTCAACTTTTCTCCCTTGCTCCAAGCAAGCTGCAAACACTCCTGCTGTACTTCTTTCCTATATCCTGAACTACTTTGAAATCAAGATTAGGAGAGGCAGGTTCAAAGCAGCAATGACCTTAGTCATGCTGATAAAGAGAAAAGGGTAAGAAAGATAACAAAGAGTGGAAAGAAAAGTTGAAGGACTCATCCCATTATATCCCACTCTTAAATGATTTAATCTTTGTACTTCTAAACTGCGGAACTCATTGTTCCATTTCTTGGTATTACTCAACCATCCGCTTATGTTCCAAGCCAAGGACCAAAGGGTTCCTGTCGCCTACAACTCAATTGTGCGATTACACAAAGCACAATGCCAGTCAAGTGTTGCCCACGAGAAGAATGAATCACACCGTTTAGCTAACTGAATCGTCACAAATCTTCTTCTCATCTATTGGACTCTGGGCAAAGACTGAAACTCTAAATTACAGAACTGGTTTATTTATAAAAAAACTAGCAATAGACAATTAATCAGACACAAACCTTCAGCTGCATCCCTTGGAGTATTGCGTACAGTTCTGGTCGCCACATTATAGGAAGGATGTGGAAGCATTGGAAAGGGTGCAGAGGAGATTTACTAGGATGTTGCCTGGTATGGTGGACATCCTTATGAGGAAAGGCTGAGGGACTTGAGGTTGTTTTCGTTAGAGAGAAGAAGGTTAAGAGGTGACTTAATAGAGGCATACAGATGATCAGAGGATTAGATAGGGTGGATAGTGAGAGCCTTTTTCCTCGGATGGAGATAGCTAGCACGAGGGGACATAGCTTTAAATTGAGGGGTGATAGATATAGGACAGATGTCAGAGATAGGTTCTTCACTCAGAGTAGTAAGGGCCTGGACTCGCCAACATTAAGGGCATTTAAATGGTCATTGGATAAACATATGGATGATATTGGAATAGTGTAGGTTAGATGGGCTTTAGATTGTTGCGCCGACCAATGAAACCATCGAGGGCCGAAGGGCCTGTACTGCGCTGTAATGTTCTATGTTCTAGCAATCCTTCCCGAAATCTCTCACGAGAATCAAGATTACGGCACCCACAACATAAAAAATGTAGGGTTTTACTGAGTCCTCAGCTTCTATTCATAAGGAGAAGTGCTGGATTGGGAGCAGATTCCCTGAGATCTACCTCCAATACCCTTTCAAGACCAGACTTACGAGGCAGAAAACTGTATTGAAATTGTACATGGATCATACGATACAACTTAGTGAGGTCTCAAAGACAACAGGACTGCAATTCCCAGAAGTTGTCTCCTAAATAACAATCCAGCAATCCACCTGATATCAGCAGCCAACAGGAAATATGAGCAAAAGAATATCAAAATCTTTTAGCTCATCTCGGTGCTCTAGGAGATAAATCCTTGTTAACCAGTGGTAAAATCTCTGCGAATTCAATGGACCTGCCATGGAACAAATCTGGTCAT